>NW_004955465.1:13735621-13739616 GCF_000276665.1 Chinchilla lanigera | reverse complement strand
TATTATGTTATCCTTCTTTTATTCTTTAAAATAAAAAAAAAATGTGTCCTGTATTATATTGTTCTCCCTTGCAAAATAACCCTCAAACCAACACAAGGTCACACTTAAGAAATGAGGAAAGAAAATCGAGGGCAGAGAATCAAAATATAGATAGTAAAGTATCTATACTCAAAATTTATTGTCAGCTATTAGTAACAAAGGTCTGAAAAACATAATATGTAGTCCTCTCATAAGAGAGGGCTAAAAGTAAACAGGGTAATTGCTTTTCATCTTTGGAGTCATTAAGGATTCTTTCCACCTCACTGCCATCCTCTGCATGTAGCTTGTCTTCCCCTGGCTGCTGAAGCACTGGCCAATAATTACAGTCTGCAGGAGGGACAGAAGATGGACCTCTCCTTTCCAAGTCAGATTTTTTTTAGATAGGGTCTTGCCATCTTGCTGAGCCTAGCCTCAAAACATTTAGATCAAGGGGTCAACCTGCCTCAGCCTCCCCAGTACCTGAGACTACAGCTACCTGCAATCAATACTTCTCAAGGTGCTGTGCCAAATCAGTATTTTTCAAGGAGCTTTCTAAGATCACAAAATCTGTAATCATGGCTGCAAACATAGTAAGGAAAGGTAATCTTTAGTCTGGGTGCCAATACATACAGATAAAAGCTAGAGTCCTGACTGATGATGCCTGCAGTCTCAACTACTCAAGAGGCCAAGGTGAGGGGATCACTTGTACCCAATCTGGGCAACATGAGACCCCCATCCCTCCCCAAAAGGAGCTCTGTTGTTTCATACAAAGGAGAGAATACTTATTTATAGGCAGTCTCTGTCATAGCCCCAGAAAATGGTATGAGACTTCAAGTTGAAATGTACAGAGACCACCTCTTAGTAAATATGCCCTGACAGATACATGGACAAATGAATAAATTAATACAGGGTATAAAGAACAAAATTAGAACTAAGAGACACAATAGTGCTCTAGTAGCGATTAGGAGGGGATGCGTCAGGGAAAAGAGAAAAAAAGGAACAAGCAGGGATAAAAACAGAGGAAGCCTGTGCCAGAGGCCTTAACCCACCATGCTTCCAATAACAACCACCACCACCACCAGCATTTCCACCTCACTACCACCCTCACCACCAGCACCACCAGCACCACCACCTCCACCACCATCACTATCACCACCAGCATCATCACCTCCATCTCCAACCACCTCCACCACCAGCACCACCACCGAGCAACATCACTAGCACCACCACCACAGCAACTTTATTAAAAGCTTTCTGAAAAACTACAATTTGAAGCCAGGTATGGTAGTACACACTTGTAATCCCAGCCCTCAAGAGGCTGAGGCAGGACCTTGGGTACATAGAAATTTCAAGGTCAACTTGAACTGCATAGGGAGATCCTGTCTCAAAAAACAAAACCAAACAAAAATGCTGCAGTTTCAATCCATTTAAAATGGTATCCAAGGATATTTCATAATGAAGAAAAAATCCCCTACACCCTATCTCTGTAATCCCACCTCCAGTGCTTTCCCATACCATACTGGCAAAATTCAAAAGCCTGAAAATATACAGTTTGTGAGGCTGTATAAAAACAAGCATTTTCCCACTTTGCTATTGAAACTGCAAAATGATATGTCTCCTACAGAGACACACTCTCCTTTCTCTTATTTCTCTTTCTCAGTGTTCATTGCTGTATTATTTGTTACAGTGAAATTCTGGAAACAACACATACATATTCCTAAGAGATGTTTGAAGAAATTATGGCATGTTTATATAATGAATTATTATATATATATGTAAAAGAGGGCTACTTCTATGAATAGATTTGGAATAATATATAGGTTCTTTACAAATGATAAAGCAAGGTATGTATGTATATACTTTACAGTGGTAAAGGAAGTAAATAGTTATTTTTGCAAGAAAAAGAAAAAAGGGAAGGGAAAGGAGAGAGAAAGAAAGAGGAGAAGGTGTAAAGAAGGAAGGATATGTAAGACAGTAATGAAAATGGAGTATGAATATGTACGAGGTAAAGGGGCAATGAATGGAAGCAAAGTTCTCCAAGTACTTTTTTATATAATGTTGATTTTGAACTAAGTGTTTTGCATGTTAAAAAATTAATTGAAAAGAAATTAAAAGACAATATACCTTGAAACTGAGTAAAAACAGAAACAAACTATCTTACCTGTTTGTAATACAACTATACAGAGAAGAGAATAAATTAAACAGTTACAGATACAGTACTCCAACTATACTTAGTTAGTGCATTATAAGTCAACAAAAAGAAATCAAGAAAATAAATTTTGGACTCTACATAGTAGGTATATTGTTGCTAGTGATATTGGTATTGTAATCTTAAAACTATTTTGTTCTAAGATAGAGCCAATCAAATAAATGCATAGTGGCTCTTGGGGACCATGATTTTACCATTGGTAAAAGGAAGAACAAATGTATTTTCACCACGGGTAAAAGTAAAAACAAATGTATGAAAGTTGAAATGAAAAACAATTCTGTGAAGTTGTATTTCAGTAGGAAGTATTCTATAAGATCCTGCTCTACACACACATGCACACATACATTTTTCAGCTCTTGTTCACTAAGCTTATCCATTGCCTGAGACCCATTTATGGGACAAAACACCTGACATATACAACTTAAAGGAGGAAAGGTAGTTTGGCTCAGGATTCAGAGGTTTCAAGCCATGGCTGGCTGGTTCCAAGATGGAAATAGCATGATGTAGGGACAGAGGGCACAAGCAGAGATAGGGCAAGACCTAGGTGGCTGACGATTATAAATTACCACATGCTGATCGTGCACTACTAATGAACAAGTTACCCTTGGGAAACTAAAACGCACTTACTGCAAACTCCTGGTCCAAGGGTGGAACAGGAAAGTGTGCAGCTTTGACCAGCTACTTAGGTTCTGGTATATCAGTTCTTTTGCCACTACTGACCAAATCAAAGAGGCCATTTATTTGGGTAAAAAAGAAAAAGGATTTACTCCAAGCCAGCTCTGAGGAGACAGGGGCATCTGTTTGCTCAGATGACCATCACCACATGTGTGGGTGGGTAGGGTGTTTCATAGTAAGGAACAGTAGAAAGCGGAGCAGGATGCTGCTGTTCTCCACACATGCTTTACTGTAGCGGTCCATTGGGTTCTTGCTGTACCCCGGGAAGGAACGGCGGCAAGAATGAGGGAAAAATAGACAAGAGACAAAAGCTGGGATCAGGTGGGGGTCCCCCTCTCTCAGCGGAGAAGGGGAACTGCCCAAGAACAGTAGAGTGTCTATTTATACCAAGAGGTTGGTTGATTTTTGCCTCACTGTCCAGCAATCAGTTAACAAGGACAATGGCTTGCTTACGTGTGTCAAGGAGCTCCCGTGTTCTTGGGGCTTCGTCCTGCACCTGTGATTACCTTCCAGCTTCTGTGGTTCCAACACTTTACCACTTCCAGCCATCTTCAGCTCTTTGTCCTTCTCCTTGTGGAAAGGACACTGGGCTCCAACCTGCTGTGGTAGCATCTTCACAACCTCTCGCTGCTTTAAGGCAGAGGAGAGGAGGGGGTGTTGGTGGTGTGCTGGGGGGGAAGAAGTGTGGAGACAGGGCTTGTCTCTAAAGAAAAAAGCCTAATTAAAATTCCAGTTCTCACTGCTGGTTACAGAAAGGGCCTGCAGTATCTTGTATGAGAAAGTAAGGCACAAAAACTGTTTGAGACACAGAGAGCAAATGACCACATTTGACATTGCTTGAGCATTAAGTAATGAAGCTAACGGTAACAATGCATTTTAAAATAATCCATGAGCTTCCCCTGTCGGAGCTGAGCTGCACCTTGGATGGCTTCGGGAACTTGGGTGAGCTGCCGCTGCCCCCACACAGAGCTTGGGACCAGGCAGAAACCTGGACAGTGGTGGGCCTGAATCCCAGACATCTTCAGGAAGTCTGGTGAGGCACGGTGGCACCTCCCTGACCAGTGTGCAAGGCAGGCAGAACCCCAGGCACTCT
>NW_004955465.1:13700726-13730961 GCF_000276665.1 Chinchilla lanigera | reverse complement strand
CAAACTGCATGGGAAATACTTCAAAGAATCAACAACTGGGATCTGTTTTTGCACATCTAAAGAAATCACCAATAAAGTAAAAAGAAAACCCATGAATTGGGAAAAAATTTTAGCCAACTGCCCCTCAGACAAAGGCCTTCTATCTAGGACATATAAAGAATTTAAAAAAATCAGCCCTCTCAAATTCAAAGACCCAATCCAAAAACGGGCATCTGAGATGAGCACACACTTCTCTAATGAAGAGATAGTAATGGCGAATAAATACATGAAAAAATGTTCAATGTCATTGTTCATTCGAGAAATGCAAATTAAAACAACACTGAGATTCCATCTCACCCCAGAAAGAACGGCTATCTTCAAGAAATCAACAAATAACAAATGCTGGAGAGGTTGTGGGGAGAAAGGAACCCTACTCCACCGCTGGTGGGATTGTAGATTGGTGAAACCACTGTGGAAATCAATTTGGAGATTCCTCACAAAACCAGGATTGGAAGTCCCATTTAACCCAGCTATTCCCCTTCTAGGTATTTTCCCAGAAGAATTAAAGACATTATACCACAGTGATATATGTGCACCCATGTTTATAGCAGCACAATTTGTTATAGCCAAATTTTGGAACCAACCCAGATGCCCATCCACTGAGGAATGGATAAAAAAGATGTGGTACTTTTATACAATGGAGTATTACTCACCTATTTAAAAAGATAAACTTGAGGCTTGTCTTGGTTACTTTTCTCTGTTGCTGGGACAAAATACTTGACACCCAAAATTAAGGAAGGAAAGGTTTATTTCGCTTACAGTTTGTGGAGGTTTCAGTCCATACTTGGCAGGTTACAAGGCAGAGTGGCACATGGCAGAGGGCTACAGCTCATGGTGGCAGAACACAGCAAAAGCAACAACCACAAAAGGGAGGAATGGTGGCCAGCAGCCTCTTCCTCTCCCTTACATATGCAAATTATCCACCCCAGGGTGGGTGTAGCTCTCACGCCCATAATCAATCAAACTCTAAAAGCCTGCTCCATGACCGCATGAGGCTTTGAGGGGACACACAGACACAAACCATAGCAAGACTTTTGTAGGTAAATGGATGTAACTAGAGACCATACTCATAAGTGAAATAAATCGGACCCAGATGGGTAAACATCACATTGTCTCCTAGGTGTAGGATCCTGGAAGACTAGGTAAAACTTGGAACATACAATAGATGATAGGAAAGGGAAAGAAATTGCTCAAAGAAAGGAACGACTGGGATGAGGGAAAGAAGAAAAAAGAAAGAAGGAATGCAAAATATAAATATATATATGAATAGCTGTGATAACTGTATTGCTGATGTATGATGGTGCATTGAAACGAAGTTAATGATTACAGTTTTTTACGTTCTGATCGATTGTGCATGCTCGTGTCTGGTGGTATGAGCAACTGATTTGAAGGTAACAATATGCAATGGAATTACAATGGTGAACTCTTACTATCTTGTCTAGTGATACTCTGTATTATCTCTAATGTTTTATTGAAGAATTATTTTCTTTTCTCTTTAATGGTTTGAGCAATCTTTCGTGTTTATATCTGGTAATCTGAGCAACGTAGTTGAGGATAGCGATATGTAATGTAACAACCACTGTTGATTCTGTATGATTTTGTCTTGAGACTCTGCATCAGTCTGAATGTTCTTGCTTTGATTTGTTTATGTTTGTGATACTGGTATGCTGCTACCGTTCTATTTCTTTGTTTCTCATTTACTACTCTGTTTAAAATAAAAAAAAATATAATAAAAAAATCCACAAGTTCACTGTTACGAGAGAGGGCTGGGAAAAGAAACTATAGGAAATGGCAACTAATAAACGCAGAAGAAGTGTACTTCGTTTTCCTCATCGGTTGGGCGTAGATAACTCACAGGGCTGTTCGGCGAGTAAATATGTGTAAAGCCTCACACACTGGCGGTCGCTCCCTGCCAGAGCATGAGTCTTGCTAGCTCCTGACTGCGCTCGGAGACCACCGATGTGCGGACACCTCCGCACTTCCTAGAAGGGACGCAGCCAGAACCGCGCTAGCCCAGGGCCGCCCCGATGACGCACTTCCGGTCGTTGGGGCGCGTTCCCCCGGCTCTGCAGTTGTCAAGGACGCCCAGGTAGCTGGGGCTCCGGGGCGGCGCGGCGGGCGGCGGGCGGGCAGGGCCCTGCGATCACGCCCGGCCGCGGCATGGGGCTGGAGTGGGCTCGGCGCCGAGGACCGTGGTTTCCGGGGTCTGGTTCTCCGCGGCGGGCTGCAGCCGGTCCGTCTGACTCGCGTAGCGTTGAGACTCCTGCCCCCGCCTGGCGCTGTTCTCAGACCAATATTTAAGTGGCCCGGTGCGCCCGCGGCGCTCTGTTCTAAGCACTTTTAAATTCTGTTTACTTCTCACGACTTTATGAGAACAGCGCGATTGTGCAGACACCCCAGCCCTTGCCCAGCCAAGAAGAAAAGGGGCCGCGAGGCTGCCCAGGGTCATCAGCTGGCGAGGGGCTGCGTTTCCAGGATTCTTTCCAGCAGTTGGCCTCTGAGTCCGCTTTCTTAAAACCTTTGTTATGCCGGCTGCGCTCAGTTTCTGGATGAGCTTTTCAGCCCCGACTCGGAAACTTGCTTCTTTCGTTTGAGTTTGGTGCTCCCTCTTCTGAGATCGGTAGGTTTAGAAGTTAGGCTTTAAGATTAGCGTGCGTATCCGCAGACCTGGAAGTGTCCCAGAGTGTCCAAAACCCAAATAAAACAGTCATTCTATTTGCATACACTTTTCCCACTTGCCCCCTCATCTTGTTCTTTGGGCAATAGGAAGAGATTATGGTCGTGGTGATACGGGAAAGTAGCAACTGTTGATTAAGCCACCATGATGCCCGAATCACACGTCTTCTCATGAGGTTAGTTTGCATGTTTGCTGTGTGCCACACTTTGTGCAAGACGACTTTACATGCGTTCCTACATTTCATTTGGTATTCGCAGCAGTTTTGAAATGTGGTTATCATTCTCTTTTCATTCATGAGTTGGGGGCTCAAAAAATGAAGTAATGTACCCAAGATCACTGTGTTAGTCAGAACCACAACTGGATTTGCCCGTGTTCTCTGCTACCCATACATACTACCTCCTACTTTTCTCACGTAAATAGGAAAATTATGGGTTCAAATGAGCACTGTATTTGTGTGTGAGTGATTGCAACTGCATAGGAAAGGTCTGAAAAGATACATTGCAGTCTTTATATTTCTGGGGAGTAGAACTAGGTGAAGGAATTCTATATTCATTTGTATTCTTTGGATATAAAAAATGAAAGTAATAGTACAAGATAGGTTGTGTACTGAGAGTACAGGGGCCTCAAACAGTACCGGATGTAGGAGCTGGAAGGAGAAATAGGCTAGGCTGCAGTGGATGGAGAGCATACCAGAGGATATTGTCAAGCTCTTGGTTCTGTCTGCTATCACTTCCCTTTTTCACCCTGTCTGTTCAAGGCACGTAATCGAAGTGGGTGTTCCTTGAAGAATCTAGGTGTGCCTTTACCTCCAAACATTTCCTTTTCCTTTTTGCATGGAACTGTGTTTCCCAGTAGCCATGTGACTTGCTCCTCACGTCTCAGCTGTTACCAGCAAAGCCTTCCCTGACTGCCACTTACAAAATGGTGATGTCTCTTCCCCGTTACTCCTTGCGCCTTTACCTTTATTTTCTCTCTAGCATTTCCATCACTGTACATATGATATATGTTCAAAAAATATGGTGAATGTCTAAATTTTAAAAATTTATTGAAACCACTAGTTCACACAATGATTTTTCTTTTAGAAAAATTCCTTTGTTCGTTACCATCATGAATAAGACTCTTCATAAGCCTCCAGTGGTCATAGATATTTGTCTCTTTATTAGTAGTAATTTTCTTTTGAAAGAAATTGTCCACTTTCCATCCTCAAAGAGATTCAAGGAGGAATAGTTTCCAGAAAATTAAAGAGGAAGAAAAAGCTCAAGTTGCACCATTTTAAAGTATTAGAACTGATATTTGCCATATTTTGACATCTCTAGGCCAAGATCGCTGCGGTCAGCAACCTGTGGTTCATTTGCCTTAGTGCTCTAGGTCACCGGGATATTTGTTTACTCTTTCAGCAATATTTATAAGAAGAATAACGGTAGTTTACAATGCTTTAGAGTTTGTTTAGCTGCCAGCTTCTTCGTCCTCTTTGTTTGTGATCTCACATTATCTTTATATCAATCTAGAAAGATAAGCAGTGTTGATTTTAGGGTTCCTCTTTCACAAATCAGGGAGGCAGAGGCTTAAGAAATGAAGCCTGAGACTGCAGAGGGAATTGGAAGGATCATGCCTCGTTCCCAGGCGTGCCAGACTGCAACCACACATCCCTTTCTCCACACCTCACTTAAGTGGAGGGACTTTGCCCTTCCTCCCCCGAGTGTATGCTTTTTCAGTTCTCGTTCTGCTTTTTATCTGCTTAACTTTAACCTCCATCCTCCGTCTTGTTTCCCTTTTCTTTTAAATTGTTAGTGTCGTCTGTCACCACCTGGCCGTACATGGGGTCTGTTTCCCTTCATCCAGCGAAAAACTAGCTCTTAGTCTTACCCCTTGCTTTTTAAATGGAAACCTAGTATACTGGAGATAATCTGAGCTGTTTCATTCTGAAGGATCAGAGTGGTGCTTTCCTTCAACCTCCTGGGGGAGTTTTTTGTCCTGTGTCTGTTTTCCTTCCCATGTCACCTACATAGTCAGTGTTCTGTGTTTACTGTGTTCTTCATGAGACAGAGCAACCAGTTATCACCAGGTTTTCTGCATCTTTGTATTTTTTCCCTGCAAATTATTTTTTAGATCTCGGGATTTCCCGAAGAAAAGATCAAGGGGGAATTATCAAGAATAGATTGTTTTTGTGAATGGTTAAACCTAAAATGTCCACAGCCTTGGCCCTGCAGACTGCGGAGGGACGACGACCACGACGACGACGACGAGGACTCCTGGAAGTGACGGTGCAGGAGGAGAAGAACCATGCCTGTGGGCAAGAATCTAGCTGGTCAAGAAAGACCCTGGAAAGCACGGAGGTCTCCCGTAGGCGCTTCCGGCAGTTCCGCTACCAGGAGACCCCCGGGCCCCGGGAGGCGCTGCGCCGGCTCCGCGAGCTCTGCCGCCAGTGGCTGCGGCCCGAGACCCACAGCAAGGAGCAGATGCTGGAGCTGCTGGTGCTGGAGCAGTTCCTGGCCGCCCTGCCCGGGGAGCTGCAGGCCTGGGTGTGCGAACGGCGTCCGCAGAGCGGGGACGAGGCGGTGACGGTGCTGGAGGACTTGGAGAGGGAGCTGGACGAGCCTGGGCAGCAGGTGGGAAGACTGGGGAGCAGGGGTTTGCACCTGTGGAACAAGTAAGAGGTTTCAGTGCAACAAGGGAAAGAGAAAGAGAGGAATTTCTTTAGGTCTCACTTGATCTGCTATATGCTCTGACTCTCTCTACCTTTGTATTTTATTTGCTCGTTTCTTGGTTCTTTTCTATCCAGTGGCCCTGAGGAACCTTCCTTTCAGTATCCTCTGACCTTCATTCTCAGCTATCCTTTGTTTCCGCCAGGTCCCAAGTCATGCTTATGCGCAACAAGAGCTTGTGAGGGAGAAGGCAACTCGAGGAGCAGCCCGGGTATCCTCACGTGGCCAGTTCCAGAGCTCAGAAGAGCCGCTGCGGTGTAACTTGCAGGAGGTGCGCCCGGTGCAGGAGATCGGTGAGGAGCTGCCTCTTCTCAGGGAGCCTGGCGCGTTACCTGACTGACCCGCACTCAGCCCGTTCGTGCATTGTTGGCTCTGTGCCAGGCTTGGTGCCAGGCGCCGTGGACACTGTGATGAGCAAGGCAGACCCGGTCCCCACTCCTGTGAAGTCTGCATCTGAGAGAAGCAGGCAGACAGACAAGCGTCTTCTCTCCGAGGTCTGGGTAGGATTGTTTTAGAGTAGGAAAGTAAATATTGTTCCTTTCCCCTCACTTTTCTGATTACTGTTTTTGTCTTTGGAAACATAGCTTTCTTGCCATCCTTTTATTATTTCAGATGGTGAGGATGGGCCTTGGAATGTGGAGTTTGCTCCAGAGGAGGAGATCGCTAAAGAAGTAAAATCTATGGTAGAAGTACCTGGAACTCTCAACAGTGATGTCACTCGGGTGCCTGAACGTGGAGACGCCTGTGACCGGGAGGGCAGACTGGAGAGGCACCGGGTAAGCTCCTCGGCGGAGAGGCCCTACGTCTGTGGGGACTGTGGGAAGAGCTTCACCCAAAACTCCATCCTCATCGAGCACCAGAGAAGGCACACGGGCGAGAAGCCCTATGCGTGCAGCGTGTGCGGGCGGGCCTTCGGCCAGCGGTCGGGCCTCTTCCAGCACCAGCGGCTGCACACTGGGGAGAAGCGTTACCGGTGCCGTGTCTGTGGCAAGGCCTTCAGCCAGAACGCCGGGCTTTTCCACCACCTCCGCGTCCACACTGGGGAGAAAGCTCACCAGTGCAGCCAGTGCGGTAAGAGTTTCAGTCGCCGCTCTGTCCTCATCAAGCATCAGAGAATTCACACCGGAGAGAGGCCTTACGCGTGTGAAGAATGTGGCAGGAACTTCCTTTACCACTGCAACCTCATCCAGCATCGGAAGGTCCACCCTGTGGCTGAGCCAGCCGGCTCCGTGGAACAGGTGGGGCAAAGTCTCTGAGCGCGGACCCCGAGACAAGCAGCAGGGGTGCTGTTTCTTGCTTAGTCCCTGAGAGAGCAATCATAATTTCATCCTCTAGCATGGAGAATTACAGGGAAGCTAGTGGAAATTCCCTTATTTTTAGGCTAAAAAAGCATGATCTATTAAATGTATCTGTCAGGGTCTACACGGTCAGTGACATCCGAAGCTTTGCAATGCCAGATCTTGGTTCTTCCTCATAATACATACTTTAGTCTACACACCCAAGGAGGAAGTTTCTGGATGAACTTCAGGAACACTACTTCATCTTTTAAATTTTTTTAAAAAAGTTTAGGGCTGAGGATATAGCTCAGTGGCACAGTGCCTGCCTGGTAAGCACAAAGTCAGGAGTTCAAATCCCAGTACAAAAAAAAAGTTTAAAAACCTATGCAACTGGAGTTCAAAATCGTATCAAAGGCAATTCACTGAGTATTTACAAATTAACTTTAAAATAGTAGTAAAATTTAAGATGTGAGCTGATTTCTTACCATGTACATATTTGCTTTTTAATCTACAAAAGGAGGTGCATGATCCCTTCCATATAAGTGTACAAAACCTCTTCCTATCGATTTCTAGTAACAATCTTTTGTTAGGAACCAAGGAATTACAGCAGCCATGTTACTGGCAGCTCAGTGACTGGTCATAGCTAGCAGTGATCAGGATCATAAATCTGTGCAGAGACCAAGATACTTCACTAAAAATCTGATATATCAGATCTTTGTTTTGAAAACTTTAGCTTCTTCGTATTTTTCCTGTAACATATAATAAAAGTTTTCAGTTTTTGCCTTTTTATCTTTTCTTTTTTCTTTGGCAGTGGTACTAGAGATTGAACTCAGGGCCTTGTGCATGGCAGGCAGGCGCTCTACCGTGTAGCTGTATCTCCAGCCTGCTTTATTCAGTCTTTTTTGTTTTGTTTTTTTATTTGGTTTTTTTTTCTGGTACCGGGAACCGAACTCATGACCTTGCGCTTGCTAGGCAGGTGCTGTGCCACTGAGCTAAATCCCCAGCCCCTATTCAGTCTTTTGTTTGGAAAATTTCGATCATTCTAACCGTGGAGAGAAAAGTATGATCTGTCTTGCATGTTGATCACTTTTGTTTTCAGCACTGGAGGTTGAACCCAGTACTTAACACATGCTAGGCAAGGGATTGTACCACGGAGCTGCACTTCTAGCCTCCATAATTGCTTTTAGTAACTTCCACATTTCTCGGCTCTCCTTATTGTTGATTACCATCAAGGTCATCCATACAAAATTAAAATTTCTTTCCCTGTTTATAAAACTTCTGTGCGTTTGCATACCAAGTAAGTGCTCTATCATCGAGCTGCACTCCAGCTCTACAAAGCTTTATAGTAGGCCCAGGAGACAATGCAATGGAAACCCTGTGGTGATGGCAGTCTTATTTGAAAGACTAAATGCACAGCAGATAATTTAAGAATAGTAGAATCTAGCTTGGTATACTGGCACATCCTTATAATCCTAGCACTTTCTGAGGCTGAGGCAGGAGGATCACAAGTTCAGGCCCAGGCTGGGGAAGTTATTGAGACCTGACCTCTAAAAAATTGAAAAAGGGCTCGGGATATAGTTTGGTGCAAAGGGCCTGGATATAATTTTTAGTACTTAAAAAAAAAAAGAAAAAAGCCTAGCAGAGTCACTGAAAGACCATAAAGATCACTTCTGCATGCCTTTAATTGACAAGGACAGAGGGCTTTGGGAAATTTTTGTCTAAAATCATGCAGCCAGTTGAAAACAGAAGTGGGACAAGAGCCTTGTCTCCTAATTCCTAGTGCCGTGCTCTTGCTGCTGTTACTGGAAGCGTGACATTGCCACGCAGAAGTTATAAGAATATAGAACACAGAAGATTTACAAGTCATTGAGAGTTTTTTTTTTTTTTTGTAGCTCAACACCTCCCATGTGTGTTTTAATAAAAGCACACCTCCTCTAATTTACAGCTGGGTTCAGGAACAATTCTTCCTACTCACTTCTTTCTTAAAGCGTTTTACTTATTCTTAGAGTGATCATGTATTACTAACTTACTGTTACCTAGTGGGACTTTAAAAAAAAAAGATTTTATTCATCTGGTTCAAAAATTAAAACAATATAAAAATGTCTCCATCTTTTTATCCATTTTATTAGTTCCTTATGTTTTTAAAGTAAATATAAGAAAAAACAAATATGTAATCTTATTTCTTCCTTACACAGAAAGATGGCTATTATTTACACTCTTCTGTGCCTTCTATTTTCACGAAAGAATATAATCTTTAGAGATTTCTGTATCATAACAAAGAGAATTTTCTTATTCTTGTTATAAGTGAATAATATTTATTGGTGCTCCATAGTTTAACAAATATTATAGGTAGAAAATCATCATTTTAAAATGTTACATATTGTTTTCATTCTTCTCCCCAATTTAGTCATAGTCACATTCTTTCTAATCCAAAGCAAGCAGCTTTCACATGAGTTAGAAAACAGGGTTTGGGCAACTGACATTGCACGTAATTCTTCTAGAGAGAAATGGACAAGTGAAGGGTGGTGTTTTCCAGCGTAGTATATTTGATTTTATTATCTGTTCATACACCTTGCATTTCAGACTATTTATATCATTACTTGTGGCTAATTTTGGGTATTATTTTTTAAAATCTTAAATGTCCTCCAGAGAATATTTTATTGTATCTTGAGGTTAAATTATTTCCAATAGAAATATATGCAGATTTTAGAGTAAAGTTAAGGAAAATATAGTAGAACTAAATATGAAGTAAAAACTTCACAAGTAAATATATGTTTTATAAATAATATAATATATATACCATCTGAGTTAATAGAATGAGTTCAAGTGACATGTTTGGGTAATTCCATTACATCAAGTCTTAAAAAATTTAAAATATGAACCAGTTAGGCTTTTAAAAGAAGTGTTTCTAATGGATTTTTTTTTAATATACATGCAACTGATCACTGGATATTTGGTTTGTTTTGTTCTTCTTTTAACACCTTTTCAAAAATTCTCATTTTTCTTAACAACTGATAAAATTCTAAGAAACAATTAAGTGTTATATATGTAGAGACAGATGTACCATTTAGAATACATTGATATGTAACATGATTAAAATGACTTGACAGTTTACCAAAATAGCTTCCTTCGATTTCTTATACTAATTGTGCTAATTATTTTATCTAGGATACACATTCCTCATTAGGTGTGAGAAGTAATATTGGACTTAATGGATAGACAGTGGCCTTTAGAACCTGTTGTTTCTGTGATTATTTCATTTCTCCCTGGCTAAAAGTTGTTCGTCGTTTCTCTTTCACATTTCTGAATTTCCCTCACTTCTCTCTTCTCCTTTTCCCATCCTTGCTCCTTTGATTCAACCCCTGAAGCCTCTACTCTTGCTGTGCTGTCGGTATTTCCCTGGATCAGTATCTGTCTCCCTCCCCCACCAACTTTCCAGTCAGAAAGAGCAGAGTGGTCAAAGTTCTGTGGCTAAGCCAGGTATAGCAAGTATTGGTTGAAATCCATTTAAATATATTCATTGGTTCTTGTGGATAATCTAATACCCCTCTGAACACTGTTTGGAGTGAATATATATGTCAAGAACTCACTGAGAATCTTGCAGCCAAAACCTACTTAATGCCTTCAACACTCTTTCACTATGATTTTGATTTAAGGTCAGAACTTCAGGAGTATCAAGTCTCTATTTTCTATATGTGGTGATATTTTTCCTTTTACACATATAATTTATAGGGGAAGATTTTTTTTTTTTTCTTTTTCCTTGCTTTTTTGGTACCAGGAATCAGACTCACAACCTCACACTTGCCAAGCAGGCGCATGTGCCACTGAGCTATATCCCCGGCCTGGGAAGATTCTTTTATATGTTTCCAAAAAGACAAAAATCATCTCTGAGGAGATTTTATAATATATATCAAGTCAAAATGTTATATAAAATAGGAAATATTTCCTTTGGAGGTATTTTTAAATATATATACCACTGTGCTTAATGTTACTGATTAAATGTTGGGCAGAGAGTTGAGGGAAAGGGAAAATCTGCAGAAGGAGAGAGAACTGTTCTGGCAGAGGGCTTGGTGTGAAGCCTTCCTCATCCAAGATCAGCCCAGGAACCAGGAATTTCCTTTCCTGGCTGGATTGTAGAGCTTCTGCAAGGATGTACAGAAATGGTAGAGGGCCAGCGCTTTAGCCATGAGTTTAATCTTTGTTCGGTAAGAGAATATTAGCTTTAAAAAGAGATTTTTTTTTTTTTTTTGGTAATTTAATCCATTTCACACCTAAGAAAAGTAAAGCACAAATTACTTAAGGATTTGTAGTGATCTTTTATTTCTTTTCACATAAAAAAATTTAGAACCAGCTACAAAGAGCATTGTGAAATGTATGCAGTTTCGTAGACATTTAGACTTGGATCCTTGAGACAGTTTTAAGCATCTGAGAACAAAATGTGAACATACAAAGAATTAGAAGACAAAATTGGATACCAAAAATCTATTAAGCCAACAACTGGCAACCAAAGAGAAGGAACAATATAAGTAGATGTAGAAGCAGAGAATGAGTGTGCTATCCTTTCAGTACTTAGTAGAAATCTCTCAGTTGGTTTGAGTGTCATAGAGGCTGCTGTCTTAGGCAGTGAGGTAGGATCATTGCCCTTTACTCCTGCTTAGTACTTTTCCCAAAAGGAATCAGAAGTACACAGACCGTACTTTGGATCCACCCGCATTTTTCCATACAGTGATGAAAGCTATAATTTTCCATGTACTCCTGCCATAGAATGAACTGAGTGATTTGTTTGAAATGCAGTTTTAACCTGGGCATATTCTTTCAACTAAGGAGACAGAAGACAAAGAATAGAATGTTAATTTACAAAAACTAAGGCATCGGCCCTCTTGGAGCCCCTGATGCCAGCAAGCAGGCCGCCGTGTCCTCGCAGCACCCTGAAACAAGCAGACTCCCTGCACCACCCACAGTGCAACCATTCACCGCCTGCAGACTGGGTCTGTGTTTTGCTTCACTTCGGCACAGGGCAGCAGAGGCATCGATTGACTGATGAACCTGATGCTGGACAAAGACAACACCTGGAGAGAAAAGGTAAACCTGGAAGACCAGCAGAACCAGGGAGAAAGTACAACCTGGTCAGCAGCTTCAGGGACTCCACTGTTACGCTCCCAGAGTGATTGGGTGAGAGACAGCCGTAGGAGGCCCCTGTGGAGGAGGGATGGGCTAGACACAGGCCCCACGAGAAGTGTAAGGAGGGACGCAGGCCCTGACCTGTGCAGGCAGCAAGCAGACCCTGTGAATGTCAATGTCAAGTCCCAACAGTCCACCTGAAGTCCTGCCCTGTGAACTACATCCAAAAGAAAACAAGGCCGATCTCACTGACCAATACAAGCAAGGATATGGCTTGGGTGGAAACCACAGTGTGAAATGAGTGCAGAGAGGGGCCTCTGATGCAGGGAAGTCACCTCAAAAACTCCTGGGCTACAAAGCTAGCTGAGAAATTCATGACTGGTTGAATTCTATCACTGAATATCCTGGAAAGAAACCACTGATTCAAAACCAGAACTTTGTCACTGACTCAGTCATCTTTAAATTTCTCTATTTTAAAATTTTTTTTCTATTTTTAATTATTTTTGTCCTTCCTTCATTAGTTTTAGTGGATGTTGAGGTTTTTAAATTACTATTTTCAGTCTTTTTTTTCTTTCTAATTTCTTTTCTATCATTATCTTTACCCTTTGCAACTTTCTGTCTCTCTGCCTTACCTTTCATTTTCTGTATCCTGTTTTTTCTTGTTCCTTCCTGTGACTGGGGCAGAGGCAAAGAGCAGTAGTTACCCACATCCAGAAGGCACTGCTGAAAAGTAGACATTAACTAAAGAGATGTCCATATTAGTAAAAAAAAAAAAAAAAGCTTGCCAGTATAATCAACCTGCAAACCTTAAAGCAAAACAAACAAAAAATAGAAACAAGACAAAGCAACAAAATGCACCCAAAACTCCCCCACCCAAAGCTACTCCATGCGTTAAAGAGGAGGAAACCAAAAGCCACACAACCAAGTTATTTGAAAATATAAGAGAGAACAAAACAGATCAGTAAGGCACTTTGCAAGCTCACAGGAAATATAAGTCAACAGATGGCCAAATAAAATGATCAGTGACTATAAAACTCAAAGAGCTAGGAGAGCTAATCAAGATGATAATAATAAGCTAATAATCCTCTTGCCATGCAAAATAATATATTCACAGCTTTTGAGGTTTAGGTATGTTTATCTTTGGGAGGTATTCTGCCTAGGACAGGTAATATAATTGTTAGGTAATGGTGGCGTGAGGAAACACCCAGAGACTGAGGCTGTGGGAAAAATCAGATTTTATATCATCTACGTACAGGCAGGCTGACACTGGAGTGACAGCAGCTGCTATCCGGAGGGGAGTCTGAGTACACATGGTTTAGGGTTGGGGTCGCTGCTTTAAAGAATCCAGATGAAGTGTTTGAAGTCAAAGCTACATGGACAGTCAGCACAGGTGTGTAGATAGAACTGGCACAAGGGAAACTTCAGGTCCTGTTCTATATGTCTTTTTTTTTTTTTTTTTCCCCTGGTTTTTCTCCGGTACCGGGAACCGAACTCACGACCTTGCGCTTGCAAGGCAGGCGCTTTGCCGCTGAGCTAAATCCCCAGCCCCTCTGTTCTATATGTCTTTATGGTCCTTCTTCTTTGCAGAGGGCGGGCCATTGTGAATAGTGGGATCCCTGGTTTTTGTAGTAGGCAGTCATGAAGTTCTCTCTCAGGTCACTCTCAGGCCAGGCCTGACAATAATATAAACATGTGTCAATCATTCCATAACCCTATGCTGGGATAGTTCTAATAATTAGTTACTAATATTGAGATAGTTCTCAATTATCTTTATAGTTTACCTAGTTCTCTATTAGTGGCCATGTGCAGTACAGTTCTTAAAGTTCCTTAAGGGAAGGACAGTGGGGGATTGAGAAATAAAGATAAGAGTCTATATACAGAAAGCTGTGATCAGGTGGCGCCTTCTCCTGATAGGAGAAAAGGAACTGCTCAACCACCACAGCACATTTATACATTTGGCAGTTTGATGTCACATAAATCACTCTACCTAGCCACTTACTTACTTTGATTGCCTCAGGCACTTGGTGTTCTCTGGACTGGAGCAGCTTGTTCACTTACTTCACCTCAGGTGCTCTTTGTTGTCCAGTGGGTCTTGCTCCAGCCTCAAAGGTGTGATCTCCAGCTTCAGCCATTCTCCACAGATAGCTATATGATACTGTATTCAATCTGTTGCCTTATGGTAAACATTTGTTTCCAATCTTTAGCTTGAATGTCCCCCCCGACCCGTCCCCCGGTACTGGGAATCGAACTCACGACATCATGCTTGCCAGGCAAGCGCTGTGCCGCTGAGCTAAATCCCCAGCCCTCAGTCATTGCATATTTTGGTTAATAAATCTTTAAGACAGATTTCTGAAGTGGTCTTATAGGAAACAATGGTAAATTTACGTGAGTGAACTTGCTGTATATTACCTACCTACACAGAGGATTACTATTTTGCATTCCCATTAGGAATGCATGAGTTTCCCTTTCCTCAAAAATAAGATCAGGGGGGCTGGGGATTTAGCTCAGTGGCACAGCGCCAGCCTGGCAAGCGTGAGGTTGTGAGTTCAATTCCCGGTATCGGAAAAAAACCAAAAAATAATAAGATCAAACTTCTAGATCACTGCTACCCTATGTGAAATGGTTAATTTCATCCCAACTTTGAGGAACTTTTAAAACATCACAGCTACTAGCCCTTGTCTTCGATATGCTGCAAACATTTTTTCAGTGTCACTTGTCTTTTGACTGTCTTTATGACTTTTTGAAAATACAGTTTTTTGTAACCAGACATCATTTTTATTGATTTTGAATTTTGACTCATGGTTATGTGTTACCCCATTCCCAGGTGTTAGAATTGTTTTCTCATATTTTCTTCTAACACATGTATATGTGCAGTTGTTGTTTTTTGTTTGTTTAGGAATCAGGTGTACTTGGAATTTATCCTGCATATGTGGTAGGAGATAGGAATTCAATTTTACCTTTGACCAAATAGTTATCGGTTGACCCAGTACAACTTCCTACATCCTTAATTTCTTCCATTGCTTTATCATTTTCATCATTTACTAAAGACCCATTCATCCTTGAGTCTATTCTAGATAACTGGTTGTTCATGCTATATGATATGGTATGGTACTGCAATGTGTTCTGGTGTTTGATAAGGCTGTTCATCACTTTTCTTTTTAAGGGGTTTCCTGGCTTATTTTCCCATTTGAGCTTCATAATCAGTTTGTCCATACTTTTCGAACAATATGTGTTGTTATTGTTATAATACACTTGAATGCATATTTAGGAAGGGACGACCTCTGTTGAGTCTTTTTATCCAAGAGTAACATATTGCTTCCTCTTGAAATTTACACTTGAGCTATCAGGAATGTTTTTAACATTTCTCCATAAATAAATGTTGCACATTTCTTATGTTTTGCATGGCCCTCGAAGTTCCCACAGGGAAGGATGGCCAGGCGATGGACAAATAAAAATAAGAGACCAAAAGCTGAATTCAATTGGAGCCCTATCACAGGCTGGGAGAAAAGGAACTGCTCAACCACCATAGGCCATTTACTATAAATAAATATACTCCAGGAGGTTGATGTCAATTTCAACCCCTTTGTCTAGCTTTGTATGGCGTGCCTGAGCACCTAGCTTTCTAGGAGCTGGAACAGCTTGTTTTCCGGGCTTGCCTCACACATGTGATCGATCTCCTCCGGCTTTAGCCGCTCTCCACAGTGTTCATCCCCTTGCCCTCCTGCTGTTGTAGATAGGGTCTTTTCATTCATTATATCATGTAACTGGTTATCACTGGTTTTATCTATGAAGAGTACTGGCTTTAATGTTCCTTCCAGATGCAGAAGCACCTCCTCAGCACACAGAGCCTGCAGGAGAAGCAGGAGGTCCGCCCTGGGCATTGTAGAGAGGCCACTCCGCCAGGAGGAAGGGCGCCGCAGCTTCGGATACAGAACCCGGATGGACAGCGGAGTGGAGAATGGGTTGTTCCTATGGTCAGGAGGGCCAAGAAGGCCCGGATGGCTCGTTGGGGCGGGGCCCGTGGGGAGACCTCCAGGTTTACGGAGAAGAAACAGAGACTTAGTGGCTCTCTCTACCACTCAGTCCTCCTTAGGGTGCACACTGAGGAACCACCCAGCTACCAGCCGCTAACTGCCCCAAGTCGGCCCGGAAGTGCGTGAGGCGGTGCTGTAGCCCTAAGTTCCGACCTACTTCCGGCCGCTGTGTGTCTCCCTTGGGTTCCGGGGTCGGAAGGTTCGTGCTCCTGGTCTTGGAGTGCGGGCTGCTGCTCGTGTTCCGGGTGCTCCCGGCGCCTCAGAGAGCAAGTGCAGCCCGGCCGGGCGGCCCAGGCCTTTTCGCTGAGCCGGCCGCGAGTCCTTAGGGTCCACTCCACCCTGCGCCGCCGGCCACAACACTGTCCTGAGCTTCAGGGAAGACTCGAGACCTTCCCAGAACTCCGCAGCCCTCCATTTCATAAATAAGCTAGATTTAGTCCTGCAGGAAGAAAATTATATGACTCCGCTTTTATGGTTTTATGATTTGTTTCCACCAGATATAGGATATTTAGAAAATTTTAAAAAGCAATTAATCAGAATATCCTAACCTTATAAACCTACCTTTTCTTTATCCCACTTAATTGTTTTTTATTTTAGGACTGATTTATTTTAGGACCATTTAGAAATGGTTCCTACCAAGTCTTGTTAAAGTCCTGAAACAACGTGACCTTTTCCTTAGTCTTCAAGTCTTTGCTCCCAAAGTCCATGTATTTACCTTGGAATAGTAAATTAACCTGGACGTATTCAAAGGTCTTACCTAAGTTCTTAGAATTTGCAGTTGTTGTTTAAGGTGTCGTTTGTGTTAATGATGATGGCCTCTTCTTTAGAGCCACATAGGAAGCAACTTTCCCTCGGAGAGCTTACTTGGAGCTCCAATAAAGCTTTGTATTGTACAGCTATGTTGGGCTCTTCTCAGGATATCTGGGCCCAAGAAGACCAGGAGCAACTTTTGCAAATAAAAAAGAAATAGAAGGAAAGTAAATATTCCTCGAGACCAGGATCGGAGCCGACATGAGAGCAACACCTGTAGCAGAGAGGTCTTCCCACACTCCTTAAGGCAGTTCTGCTACCCCGAAACATCTGAGCCGTGGGAGGCACCACCCAGTCTGGGAGCTCTGCCTTCAGGGCTGGGGGTGGGGGGCGTCTCTGAGGAGAGCAGCCTAGCAGTGCCATAATGACCCCTCGTGTCTTTCCAGGTCCTTGTCCTCTGCAAAGAGTGAAGAAGTGGAGCTTAGGAGAGCATGGGGGAGGCCAGACTGGTACAGTGTGAAGGGAAAGATTACTAAAGTGGGGCAAAATGCAGAAGAGCTATCTTAATAGCAGAGTGAGCTGCAAGATACCAGGCATCCCACTCAGGATGCCTAGTGAATTTGAGGTGAATTTTATACTTACAGGGTTACACTGGTTTCTAAAAATAACTATTTCACTGATTGGCCAGTTTTAGCCTTTGTTTCTGGGAAAGGGACAAGGTCAGTTGGGGATTTCTTAAGCATGCAGTCAGTGTAACAATTTCATGAAGGTTACAATAGGGTACATCTTTTCAAGCATATGGTTGATGATAAGCATGTGCTGATTATTATAGTCGTTAGCTGTTGCTTCCCACGCAGCTCTCCATGTTGCGGGTCAAGGGGAAGGACAGCCAGAGAATGGGAAAAATAGAGACAAAAGCTGAGGTCAGGTAGAGAGCCCCCTCTCTCCCGAATGGGAGGAAAGGAAATTGCTCAACTCCCATAGGGGCGTTTATTTATACATTTGACGAAGTGAGAGTCACGTGACACAGCCTTGCCTAGCAACAACTAATGGCTTGCCTCAGATACTCTTTGTTCTCTGACCCTCTTGCCTCGCCCCCACACATGTGACCAATTTCCAGCTTTAGCTGCTCCCTACAGTTAGCCACAGATAAGCATTACAGTAGTTAGCCACAGATAAGCATGTGGTGATTTTACAGATTTAATCCTGGGGGTTTTGCTCTGTTTTTAAAAGTTTATTAGTTTTAATTATTTGTAATTTGTACAGTTCACAATCATCTTGGGGAGTGATTACATGTACATATTACAAGCTTGTTTTTTAAAATCTTTTTCCTTCCCCATCCCCACTCCTCCTCTGGTTCCCCATCACCTTTTTCATACCTGTTGATATTACTTGTTTTAGCACATGTTATGGCTTATAATTTTTACACTGATTAGGACTACTAGGTTCCTGTACTTGGCATATCTTTATTTCTCTCATTTCTCCTTCCCCTCTCCCTTACCCCTCTTCTTGTTCCCTTGAACTCTCCCTATTGGATGAGATCTGTCTCCTTGTCCCTTTCTATCCATCTTTTATCTTTTCCTTTGTACTTTGCCTCACTCAAATGAGGGGTACCGCATGGTATTCAAGCTTGCATGTCTGATTTATTTTACTCAACATTATGTTTTCCAGATGCATCCATTTTCTGACAAATGTCTCAAATTTATCTTTCTTTATACCAAGTAATATTCATTTATATATAGATACCACATTTTAAAAATTTTATTATTTTAAAGAGAAAAAATAATTAAAAAATTAGAAACAATACAGAATTTCCTAAACAAGGTGATAGGAATTCAAAAGTGGTTGTTACATTGCATATTGTTGTCTTCAAATTAGTTGTTTAGGTTATCAGATATAAGCATGCAAAACTGTCAAAAAAATTAAAAAGAAGAAAAAAAATTTAGGCATTAACTGTTCTTTTCAATAGACCAGTAGAAATCAGCATATCTTGTGTATATATATTTTTCCCTTCCTTCTTTCTTTTCTCCTTTCCCTCATCCCAATTGTTCTTTCCTTTTGAGCAGTTTCTTTCCCTTTCACAGTATCTATTGTACCTTTCAGATTTCATTTACTTTTTCAGGTTCTTACACTAGGGAGGCAATAAGATGTTTACATATGCAGGTCTGATTTATTTCACTTATGAACATGGTCTCTAGTTGTATCCATTTACCTGTAAAAGCCTGGAGTATAAGATACCACATTTTGTTTATCTAATCATCTGTTGATAGGTATAGGGCTGTTTCTAGGACTGAGCTATTATCAATTGTGCTGCTATAAACAATGATATGCAAGTATTGCTGTAGTATGATGACTAAGTCTTTTGGGAAGATACCTAGCAGGGGGATAGCTAGGTCATATGGAATTTATAGTTTTAATTCTTTGACACATCTCCATACTGATTTCCATGATAGTTCTACTAGTTTGCATTGCAACCAACAACGTAGGAGAGTTTCTTTTTCACCACAGCCACACCAGCACTTGTTATTGTTTGATTTCCTAATGATTGCTCTTCTTTCTGTTGGTGAATCCACTTGTGTAAACCTCAAGCTTTTTCACTAACTCTGATTAGCCTTAGATTAATCTTTTTGTTGTCATCTAGTAACTGCTGGATGAGTTTCTCTTGGTCTCATTTTCTTTTTTGCTTCTTTGAGCTCTTTATTGTAATCCACTATTTTGTCCTCAGTATCAGACACTGTCTTCACATTCATCATTTCTGTATGAATTCTATACTGGTTTTTTTTTTTATTTCATGTATTTCTATCTGACATCATTTGGAGGATTTCATATCTTCCTTGAACCTGTTGTTCAAGTTTTGAACTGTCTTGGTTAGCTCATCCAATTTTTTACCTATTTCCCTGAAATTGACCATGGGCATATTGAGTGTTATTGCTGTAAATATTTCGTTCATTTTCTCCTTGAATACTTCTATTTTCTTCACCCCTTTTAAGAACTTTTCATAGACTTCTGCTATTTGGTATTTGTTTTCTTCTGCCTATATGTCCCCATGCTCTGCCTTAGGAGAGTGGCGGGGGGGGGGGAGATAGGAGATCTTCTTTTTCCTTTTTTCCCCATTCTTCTATTTGTAACTGTATTTATTTGTTTACATTTATATTTTTTAATTATATGAGTCCTTCTCTTTTTCTCCTCCACTTTTCCTGTGAGGAAGGGGAGTTACTGCTAGTTGGGGACTAGAGAAGTGAGGTAAGTATGTGGTTACATGAAGCTTTTTAGTAGGGTATTGCCTTCTGGTGACTAATTTTCAGCTTTGTGTATCTAGTTCTAGCATCTGCTACTTCATTTGTTTACTTTAGGTGATTTTGTCTCTGTCTCTATCCACAGTTTCAGTCTTACTCCATTTCTGTATGATAGTCCCTGCAGTTACTTTTCCCCTTCTTTGTTCTTTAGGTGAGGGAGAGAACCTAGACATCTATGCAGTCTGAGCCAATGAGAGCACAATTCTACAAGAGTAATAACCCAAAATACACATGAAATAATAAAAGGAGATACTAAATAACCCAAGAATCATACAAAAACATAAACCAATAAAATGTCCACTGGGAACATTGATTAGATATTCCAATGAGCCATTGCTAATGTGATTCCCAAGTCACTTTTTTGTCAGAGAGTCTAAGTGATCATACCCCAATTACTCTAATGGTTACTCTGTTGCAAAATTAGGGTTAACTCAGACTCGGGGACTATTTCTGGTAGGCTGCAGGCATTCTTGCTGAGTCTGATTGAACCTGAGTTCTTGGGTTAGGAACTCTTGCTGTTCTTCTCCCTGGGTTCAGTGATGGGCTCAGCAGATGATTTCACTGCCATTCAGTTGTTCTGAGTCTGGATTATTCACGTGAAATCAATTAAACTATAGCAGTAACAGGTGAATCTGTTGCAGTGGAATCTATCAGGGCTAGTTGAGAAACTTTCATAGCATAAGATCCTGTTGAGTCTCCCTTTAGCCTAGAGAAGAAATCTACAGCTATAGTGTAAGCATTGTAACAACCCAAGCCTTGACCCACAGTTAATGTATACCAAATGCCTTGGCTTTGTCTCTTCTACTGGTAAAATACAACATTCAACAGTAGTTTTATAGAATACCATCCAAAGTCCAGGGTTAAAGTGAAAAGGGAGAAAAGAGAAATAGAGCTATAAAGGAAAAAATTGTTTTTCTTCTAAGTCCTCTGCTCTATGGTATTGGAAGGAGGAACTAGAAGAGGGGCAAAGGGTCCTACTAATGTTAAGGATATGTTGTAAATTTAGAAAGGGATACCAGGGAGGACTATGCATGGGGAAGACCATTGGGATGGCTCCCCCAGAGAAGACGATTTGTCTCCATTTTGGCTCACCCTTGCCCTCCTTCTGTGTGTTGCTATGTACAGAGCTGACCTGGAAAATGCTCTGCCCCCTCAGCTGGCTTTAAGCCATGCAAATGGGTCTACCGAGGTTCTGATCTGTAGCCTTTGAAGCAATGCGATAGGTCAGTGACGCCAAACCTATAGCTCCCTACTACTAAGAGTGAGCTCGGCCAAGAGATGCTGAGCTGTGTTGTTGGCTGGGATTGATCATCGCGAAAGAGGTGGTGATGTCTCCGGGCAAGAAAAGTTAGACATCAGAGCTGAAGCAGCTGACCCAAAACACAAGATACTTCCTCAAACTGTGTTATGCAGATTGCCTCAAACTTAAAGGCTGCCTGTTACCAGAATCAGGGACTCCTTCTGCATACCTCTGCATATTGCAGAGATGCTATTGTGCCTCTAATCTAGCCCAGTTTACTGTATTCCTGTACTTCCTGCCATTCTCACAGTCATTCAACCCCGAGCCAATCCCCTCTTCACAAATTAGTAAAACCCAAGTTTGGCCCTAGGTCATGGCCTTTGTTCCAGTTAGCCATTTTTTGGACTGGACTTAGGATCCTCCTTGGCTCCCCACAACTGTAGATATGTCTTTATCTCTTTATTTTTGCCATGGGTTGCACTGGAAGTGGTTGATTGGAATTTACTTACTGGAATTCCAATAACTTTTCCATGGGATTACCAATATAAACTCCTCCAGACTGCAATGAGGTCTGGACAGGCTTCCTATATATGTACAAGATTGGTAGTGAGTAATGGGGAAGGTAAGAGGGTCTGTGTTTGATGTAAATAGTAAAGAAAAAGTGTAAGGGAGTTCATTGAAAAGGTGGAGAGTAGAGAAAAGTTACACTGAGAATGAAAAAAACCCTGGGGAAAGAGCTCAGGCAAGGAGATGATGGTAAATGGAAGAGGAAGTATACATGAACATGGGGAAGTTCCCTTAGTCTCTAAAAATATTAGGTGGGGGCACTGGGGACTTAGCTCAGTGGCACAGCACATGCCTGGCAAGTGCAAGGTCATGAGTTCGATTCCCGGTACCAGAAGAAAACAAAAAAACAAAATAAATAAATAAATAAAAATATTAGGGGGGAAAAATAAGCATAGGCAAAGCACAACTACACAGACCTGCTTGTAAAAGAGAATAGTGACAATAGTGCTAAATAATGGGATAAGAGTGATGAAAGTAATGTATAAAAGGAGAACTACAGCAAAGAGTAAAAACAAAAGGAAAAAAGACATTTAAAAGTTTAGAAAAATACTGTAAGGATAAAAAATGGGAAATAATACAGTCAAATAAAGAATAGCAAAAAATCTTTTTTCAGTTGTTTTGGATTCATGGCTCCTTTCCTCTGGTTCAGGTTGAGGTGCGGAACTCCAGGCAGGGCATGACTTTGTTCACACTGGAAGACCAAGGCCAGTTTGTGCCTAGAACAGTGGTGGGTATAGAGGTCTATTGGAGGGAGGACAAGTTGCCACTGCGAGCTTTCAGTGCTTATATAGTATTATAGATAAACTATGTAGAAATATTATAGGCAGTCAGAGAGGGCTGGGCCCTCGAGAGAGTCAGTGCAGAACATATTACAGTTGTAGCTGAAGGTGCATTTTCTTGAAGGTCAGGCTTCATGACAAAAAGAAATGACTACACCCACATACTTCCTCTAGGGGTGAACAGCAGTAACTGATGTTCTGAATAGACATCAATCACCTTGGGTAGAGGACCAAGACCTCCCTAGCCCATTCCTTCCTGCAAAATCCTGTGTATTCCATGTACACTTGCTATAGGACTTGCTTCCCCATTTAACCAATAGTACCTAAGTGACTATACTTGTAATCTTATTAGTTGACCATAGTTTTGTCCCATCTCACCTCACGGTTTGCTGTATAAAACTCCCTTGAGAAGCACAGTCCCGGGGCCACCACTTGGGCCCCTTCCGTCTTTCTTAGAGGGACTTTTCTGTCTCTCAATAAATATTTCCTACTCTTAACCTCCGTTGTTCCTAGAACCCATTCTTTGATTTTAGAGAACGTGACTTGCACATATTGGTGATCTAGCAGGTCGGGAGTCACAGTTCCCTTATATTATTTAGATTATTTGGAGAGCTTGTATTATGCCTATATTATGTGCCCTGTATCAGTAGGTAGGGCTAAGACTGGCTTTTAACACCGCTGGGGCAGTCTAGGTGGTCCCAGCCCCTACCCCTTAGCAGGACTCCTGCAAGTCTGATGTCCAGTTGCCAGCCGTCTGCCGTGCTAGGCGGTCCTTCGCTCGTTCCACTCTGGGAACTTGGTAGTGCAGCGACCTGAGCGGTTCTGTGGCCAGAGTTCGAGCCCTGAGCCCTTTGGGATGAAATGGTGGCCCCGCGAATCACTGCTCTGTTTGACTCCATCCCGGGGCACCACTTCACCGTGGGGATCCCTTGGGGCACCAAGGCTCCTGCTCTCACTGCTGCCTCCAACTGCAAAAGATCTCCCAGTCCAGGTCTCTGTTTCTCTATGAGTGCCCACTGGTCCAGTCCCCAGCAGTGAGCTATTTCTTCTGTAGAACTTAATTCGGTTTTCTTTTCCTCTGTCCGTTTCCTGTGGTTCTTGTGAGCCTTCAGTTCACATTTCCTCTCCAAGCTGTTGTTCCCTGGACTCTAGGAACTTAGTCCTGGAGTAGCTGAGTTGCTGGTACTCACGGCTCCATCCATGTTTCAGTTTGTGATAAGGTGCAGAACTCCAGGCAGCACATGACAAAAACCCTCTGCCCTGGGTTTTTGTGTCTTTCTAATCTGCCTTTACAGCTGCAGCCCAAGACTCAGAGCAAGAAGCGGATCCTGGAGCTGCTGGTGCTGGAGCAATTCGTCACAGTCCTGTCCAGGGAGCTGCAGGCCCGGGTGCACACGGGGTGGGCCCGGGTGCTGCAGGACAAAAACAATGAAGAAATGTGGTTTTACAAATATATCCACTGCTCTGACTCTCCACTAGAAGATTAAAAGATGGAGAAAAGAACTCAGCATCTCAGAGGAATGAGGTGTGGGAACAGAATGAAGAGTTAGGAGGGGAAAGAAGGTGGAAGATCCTTGTAGAATTCTTGGAGTCATAAAAAGCCCAGTTAGGTTGGGAAGGTGAGTTAAGAGTTGAAGAGTGGAAGTCCAGGACCTAGAGTGTCAGCCTGGAGTTTAGATTTTCTTCTGTAGGACAGAAACTCCAAACTCTGCCTCCTTTAGTCTCAGGGAGCTTCATTAACTCCATGATGAAGCAATGAGTGCAGTCTAGCACTGGGCTACGAAACGGAGTGTAAGGGACTGGCAGGTAGTAAAATGTACATTTGAAATAAGGTCATGAACGTGTGATTACACAGGGTATGTCTTAGGTAAGAAGTGGCAAAGACGACAGATGAGATCTGTAAAGAAGGAAGAACCATGGAGAACTCTCCTGGGCACTCTGCTCCAGCAATCATGAGGGCTTTGAAGTTTAGAAGAGTTGTATAATGAAGACGATACCAACAGAGTCAAAGACTGAGAAAATCACTCAGGAGCTTTTTACTGAGTGCTTTGTACCAGGTGCTGTGCTGGGATTGTAGCAGTGAACAATGTATAAAACACTGTTGTTTTCAGTAGATTCTACTCTACTGAGGAGACAGGCAATAAATAAAACCAACAAGCATAAGATATTAGGTGGTGATAAGTTCTATTAAAACAACGATAGCCAGGTGTGGTGGCACACACCTGTAACTCGAGCGCTCACAAGGCAGTAGGATTGCCATGAAGCAGTAGGAGTGCCATGAGTTCAAGACCAGCCTTGACTATATAGTGAGTTCAAGGTCAGTCTGAACTGGATAGTGAGACCCTGTTGAAAAAACCAAAAATAAATAAGTAAATAAAACAGTATAGCAGAGAAAAGGAATAGTGAAGGAGGTGAGAACTGTGCTGTTTTCAATAGATTAGTCTGAAACGGCTTTGCAGATAGGTCAGTATTCAGAGCAGATATTTAGTATGTTTTGGCAGAGGAAACAGTACAAAGGCAGATTTTAAGGTGAGAGTGCACTCATCAAGGGGAAGTAAAATAAAGTAGTAATAAGGTCCGTATATCTGTAGGATTTTGTAGTTCATTAAAAGACATTATAGAGTTTTGACCATTATAAAACCATTGGAGAGTTTTCAGCAGAAGAGAGACATCTGAGTTAGATTTTAAAATAACCCTTGTGCTCATATATTGACAAGTTCTACAATGGAGCTGGAGGTAGGTGTGGGGAGGCATAGGAATCAAAGGCAGGATTTTGGAAAACAGCACTGGCCAGAGCTGTAAGCAATAATCCAGGGAAGAGACATTGATGACATAGGCTAGCGTACTAGCCGTGAATGTGATTGGACTCCCGGGTTTGTTTTTTGTTGTTGTTTTACGTTTTTTTGGTTTTTTTGAGACACAGTCTCACTGTGTAGTTCCAGTTAGCCTTGAACTTACTTTGTAGCCCAGGATGGCCTCAAACTAGTAGTCATCCTTCTGCCTCAGTCTCTGACTGCTGAGATTACAGGTGTGCACCACCACCCCAGCCTCCCAGTATATTTTGAAGGTGGAGTTTGACAGGATTTACTTTATGTAGGACTTGGAATGTGAGAAAATGAATTAACAATTATGCCAGAGAGGAGGGTTTTTAAAAAACAATCTGAATGAAGAGCATGGACTTGTCATTTAGAGAGATGGAAAAGACTGGGAGAAAAGTAAGTCTGAGGTGGAGGTACAGGAATCAAGAGTTAGGTTTTAGACATGTTAATTTTGAGGATTTGTTAGAATCCAAATGGAAAAGTTGAGCAAGCATATAATATATGAGTTAAATTATATAATGATATATAATATTATATAATATTATATAATGGATATAATGAGTTAAATTCAATGATACAGTCTGCTAGAAACATAACTAGGACTTCTCAGAATATGGATGGTTTTTAAAGACAGGAGGCAGGCTGTGGTCATCATGGGTGTACTAGTAGTGCAAAGGGAGGAGTGTGAGGGAGGCAGAAAGAAAACCAGGTGCGGGGGCTGGGGATTTAGCTCAGAGGCACAGCGCCTGCCTGGCAAGTGCGACATCGTGAGTTCGATTCCCGGTACTGGAAAGAAACCAAGAAAACTGATGAAAGAATATGGTGTCTGCATACCAGCAAAAGGAATTTGGTTTTAAAAGTGTTGAGTTTGTATTGCAGCCAATTTTTCCTCTGAAAATATGCCTGGGACACCCAGGGGTAGAAGGCACCACTCACCATATTCATCTTTCCCTTTTTTGCTTTTCTCAAAATTTGAAGTATCAAACCATCTTTGTCTGTACATCTGAGATAGCATTCTGCTGACTCGCCTCCAATTTTGGAGGCAGGTCACGACATGAAACTGGTAATGGTGACAGAGGCAGTGTAGGTGATTCCTCATTTACAGAACTGAGTCCTTGGAGGGAGTGGGGGAGGAATCTAAGGGCTCGTGGTTGCCGAGGCCCTGTGCTGTCGTGTCACCTCAGACAGTATGTGACTTGTCCAAGTCACGGAGCTTCCAAACTCAGAGTCTCCAAACACTTCCTTTTTATAGTCCCATGCCGGGGAGCTGCTCTCATTTTGTAATTAATAAATACATGAGTTAATTGAGGGAGAGAGGTCCAGAGGGAAACAGAAAAGAATGGGTTTGCAGGCAAAAATAGAAATGTGAATTGATGGACTAAGATTACCGGTTAAAGCTAAATTGGCAACACAGAGACAGCGAAGGTCGTGAGGGTCCAGCGGAGCCCATGACAGACATCAGGTGTGCACTAGCTGTGTTACACCGGGAGGGCCGTGGGCAGAGAAGGCTTTGCGATGGCTTCCATCTTTCTGAGTAAAATAGAGGTGTGGTGTCACAATGGGAGAATCTAGGGCAGTGATGGCAAACCTTTTAGAACTTTCAGTGATAAAAAACAGCCTGCTGTGGCACTCGTGCCACAGGTGTGCCACCATGGACTTAGGGATCAGAGACCTTTAAGGCATCTTATCTATGCACATTTGAAATGAACAATAACAGCAGGCAGGGAGGAAAGGAAGAAGATAGGAAAGTGAAGCAAATCCAAGGTAGAAATAATGGCAGTCAGTAGTAATCCAACCAGGTATGGGTATGATTATATATTACCTAGTATCGTTCTTTCTGGCTGGGGATGTAGCTCAATGGTAGAGCACTTGCCTAGCATGCATGAGGCCCCAGTTTCATTCCCTGACACCACATAGATAAACAAAATCTCTTATTTGCTTAAGATTACCCTTATGGGTACATCTGGTATAATGGAGGCCTGGTAGAGCTTTGGAATCATTTATTCAAGCTGCTCTTCAAATAAATATAAAGACAAATAGAGGTGACACCTAATAGTGCTGCCGTGATATAGTTATGACAAACAGCTTGGTAGTTTCAAGAAGAAGTTAGTAAGTGGGCCATGGCTACTATGTATTTTCAAACAGAAAAGGAATTCATACCATTGAGTACTTACAACTTGGACAAAATTGAGGAGCCTTTGATTTATCAGATCAACTGGCAACAAAATGAAAAGTAGTGTGGTACAGATACTCTTTTGTCTGTCATGACAGAAGATAAAACTAATTCTCATCAGGTTACCCCTTCTCCAGAAGGCAGATATGCAGAACAAGAAGGGTTCCCCTGGGATAGAGATTACTTTGATTACATCAGGTTAGAATATGTACATCAAGAAGAGTTCATTCCTATGATGGCAGTATGGAATCACAAAGCAGGGACCAAGAAAAACTTGGAGAAAGAGAGAGAGAGAAATGGATAGGAAAAGGTCCTGGAAATCTCTGGGGAGAAGAAGCCCAGAACCATCAATAACCCAGAGTTCAGCTCAAGATGAACCTCCTACAAAGAAGAAGAAAAATGAGCTGGATCCTCTCCTTCCTTACACTGGTGGAACATACACTCCTCCTGCAAAGCTCCGGATGATGCAAGAAGAGATTACAGATAAAAATAGTTTAGCATAACAGAAGAGGACCGGGGAGGCCCGAAAGAAATCAAAGTCAACATTTCCAATATATGTATTATTATTCAAGAGCTTCTTCAAGAAAATACAGTCAGGGCAAGAAGACTGCTGTCCGGATTTTTTTTACAGGCACAGAGTGTGTCTCCAATCCTCACTCATGTTTATGAGGTATTGGTGACAATTATCAACTCAAAATTCTACCAATTAGGTAATTAATCCTCAAGAGGTTAATTTTTAATTTTTGAAGGCTAGCAAAGAGTTGGTAAGCAACTTTGTCTGACTGCTTCAAAATTTGTGGTACAACTTAATAACCAAAATGTAGCAATGAAGTTTTATGTTTAGAGATGCTCACTTTGCTCCTGGAAGGATAACAGATGACTGTGTTGAGGTGGCTATTGGTTTTATCAAAGAATGTGGCCTCAAATTAACACAAGTGTCACCAAAAGGAATCAATGCTATCTTTGAACACCTTTGAAACTTTGCACAAATCTGAAACTGAAAAAGAGTTCAGTGTATGATTGAAGTGATGTTTGCTATACAGAAAGATGGAGTCAATGACCAACCAGTTATCCTGGAAGGACTAGACTTAGTTGAAAATGGTGATCAGTTCACCCATAGGCTTCCTTTGAGGATGACAATAGTCCAGGAGATGTCCTTAATATTTTCAAGATGGATCCTAATTTTATGGATAATGAAGAAAAGTACAAAGCTATTAACAAGGAAATACTTGATGAAGGATATAGTGATTCAAACACAGACCAAGATGCAGGAAGTAGTGAAGAGGAAGAAGAGGAGTAAGAAGGAGAAGATGACGAAGGACAAAAGGTAACTCACAACGAAATGGAAATTAATCTAGTAACCTAGTCTCATTTCATCTTATAATAGATCTTGCTATTCAGTCAACTTTAGATTTTGAAGGATGTGCTCACAAATTGCTGAAAATGGAATTTCCTGAAAAGACAAACAAAAGAGCTCTGCAATATGATACTTGATTTATGTGCCCAGCAAAGGGCATAGTAGAAAATTTGGGGCTTATTAGCTGGGGAATTTTGCATGCTGAGAAAAGAATACACGGAATCCTTTCAAAGTAAATTCAAAGAACAGTACAATACCACCCACCATTTAGAAACAAATCCAGTAATGTTGCCAAGAATTTTGCTCACCTTTTATACACTGATTCCATTCCATGTAGTGTTCCTGACTGTATAAAAGTAAGTGAAGAAACCACTACATCATCTAACAGAAGTTTTGTCAAAATATTCTTCCAGGAACTGTGTGAACAGTACATGGGAAGTTTAGGAAGACGGTCCTCCCAAACTTAATGCAAGACTAATGGATTAAACCCTACAGTCATTCTTTAAAGGATTCTTACCCTGAGATAACCCAGGAAACACTTGGTTTGCCATCAACTTCTTTACCTTGATAGGTCTTGGAGGTTCAGTGGAAAAATTGGGTGAGCATCTCAAAAATACACCAAAAATTATCATGGCACAGAAATCAGATCTTCACAAACTAAGTCCTCCCTGAACTCTGCATCTTCAGTGTCACCCTGTTCAGACTCTGACTCCTCTGACTCTGAATCTGACAGCAGTGAGAGCAGCTGGGCTTCTTCCTGGGAGGTCAGTGACTGTTTGTCTCAGGAAGTTAGAGCTCTGCCTCAGCTAAAGATAGGGGAAAGAAGAGACAAGGGAGAACCAGAAGTAAAGACAGAGATACATCAGTTAGGAACCACCAGACAAATGACACAAGACAGGAAGAAAGAGGAGCACAACAAAGGCAGTAAGAAACAAGAGCTGAGAGAAAAGGAAGGTCAGAAAACACAGAGCTCAAAATTCAAGAGATCAAAATTGGAGAGATCCTATTAAAAAACACATCAGACAGAAGCATCTTTTCTGAAGGAAATAGTTATAGTAGGGTTGGGAATGACCAAGATTAAGAAATGCACAAGGATTGAGAAAATAAGCATGGTGATCCAAAAAAGAAGAGAGGAGAGAGAAGAAATTCGTTTTCAAAATGAGAACTACAGACTCCAAAATCAGGACTGTGAAATTCTAGAAGAGACAGATCAAAGTCAAGGGAAAAGACAGAAAATATGCAAGCTCTAAAAGTGATGAAGAGGTGGCACACACCTATAATCTCAGCACTCGGGAGCTGAGGCAGGAGGATCATTGCGAGTTCGAGGCCAGCCTGGGCTACAAAGTGAGCTCAAGGCCAGCCTGAACTGCATAGCAAGACCCTGTCTCAAAAAGACAAAAA
>NW_004955465.1:13679856-13700626 GCF_000276665.1 Chinchilla lanigera | reverse complement strand
AAAGAAAGAAAGAAGAAAGAAAAAAGTAATGAAGACAGGTATCAGAATGGTGCTGGGAGATGACGGGAAAAGTCTCACAGATCTCTGAACATTCCAGAGAGTCAAAGAAAAATCAGGATGGGAGATGAGAAAAATAATTCTACAAAATAACATAACTGAACATTCTTTATATTCAGTTCACAGTGTATTTTTTACACTGATAAACTATATAGAGTTCTTTGTATAAAGTACTGGTTGTATTGGTAAATTTTAAGATATTTTCATCTTAATGTGTTTTATAACTGATACATTCAAGGGCCTCCATATAAAATTATTGGGAGAGAAAAGTCCCAACAGGAAAGGAATGTAAGTCTTGCTTATATCTTGTGAATAAAATAAATACAATAAAAAAATTACCTGTTATGGTTCAAATGGTGCCCGGCCTTCACAAAAGCATAATTTATGCAACAAGTGCACGTTCCACCTAGCGCTAATCATTTTATGGCCTTCAGTGTAATCTGCCCCACATTCACCCCATTACACTGAAAAGTTCTCATACTATAGCCCCTCCCACAGCTCATTTTCTTTGAATTTCTTTGTATTCTCTCTCCCTCCAGATGTTCCTGGGTATAATTAGTAGAGTTTTCACACATTTTGTTTTTGTTTTGAGACAGCGTCTCACTATGCAGCCCAGGCTGGCCTGGAACGCACAGTGATTGTCCTCGGTTTCACGGGTTTGACGCCCCACACTGTTCACACCTGAAGCCCATCCATCAGCTGAGGCTCCCTGAATTCGCCTGACCTCCTGGAGACAGGTCAGCTTGTTCCTGCCACTCACCTCCTCAAGGCAGAGGGCTGTCTGGGTGGAGGTTTGTCACCTCTGATTTGCAGCAGAGTCTCCATTATTCCTCCTCATGCGTGTTGTATCTTACTGCTCTGGTCTCACACTGTAGTTCTGCCTACTTCAGGGCTAGACTTAGGATAAGGGGAGAGGCCATTTAGATACCATAGTTTTTTGTAGCCAAATGTCTCACATGTCCCTGAGGCCAAGTGTAAGATCACAGTTTCTAGAGACATGGCCAGGACTGGAATCTCAGTGTACAAGGCAAAGGACCTTGGGCAAGCAAGTCATTTAATATGTGCCCAGTTTCCTCACAGGTAGAGTGGTGGTAACAGTATCTACCTAAACAGGCAGTTATATGGACTAAGTGAGTCATACTCAAAATGCTAGGCACACAGCAAGTGCACAAGAATGTTTGCTGGTGTTTTGCTAAGGTAAGCTCCCAACACAATGGGTCAGTGGGGACAAAGCTGCACCCCCTAATGGCAGTCTTGGCCTGGCCACTCTGACAGCATCACTTTAGGAAACAAGACCCAGACCTCCGTGGGCTAGAGGGGCCAAAAGTTGTACCCTTCTGACCTTGAGGGAGGGGCATCTAAGGTTTAAGCTTCCAACCCACCTTGAGCTTCAAGCCCTTGTAGTCTGGCAAGAATTTAGGCCAGAAGCTCGGGAGCAGCCAGGGAAAGCGAGGAATGGCACCTCATGTGAGCGGCCCTGAGAGCCTCTTTGTTGAGAATAAGCAGATTTGCCTCCTCAGTTTAGAAATGATGTGCCTCATGACTCCGGAAAGGGATAGGTGGATGCTTGAGTATGAAGAATCCGCTTAACAGCGTGTGACTTGAGGAAATTATCTAATTTGTGCCTTGGTGCCGTTAATCTGTGAGTGGAATACAATAGTATCTACTTCTGTTATTAAATTCATAACACAGTTGTTTGCTGGTACGGGGTTTCAAGCCTAGTGTGGGCCTATGCAAGGCAAGCACAAACCCTCAACCCTAAGCGACACCCCCAACACTCATCATGCACTTTAAGTAAATATTTGCCGTGGTTATCTCTAAGTTTCGAATTTTTTTCTCTGCCATTTGATTGGGATTCTCTAAATGGGAAAACCAAAAGGAGGAGGCTCAGTGTCTTCTCTCAAGTTTTAATGTAAAATAATGAACACTAAAAGACTAGTAATTCTTTGGGATTAGCTAAGTATTTGGAAACTCACTGTGCAGTGTTTTTTCTAAGGGACTTTCATGTACAGAGATGGGATACCAAGGCCTTTTTCCCAGGAAGCAGCTTTACTTGTGCCAGCACTGACTCAGCAGATTTGTGTCCAAAGGCCGAGTGCCCAGCATGGTGTAGCTGCACCCTTTCATACAATTCTTGTGTTTTCATCTCCATTACATGGGCACACACTACATGTACCGTCAGGTTGGGTATACATGAACATTCTACGGTCTGGTTGGTTATGATTTAGGTTAGTTACATCAGAACTACATATATGTACAGAGGCTGCTATTGCTACACTGTAAAAAGTTCCTGCCCAGACTGGTGGGGAGGGGCCCTCCCACCTCACCTAATATAGTTCACCTCCTGACACTAAGTTCCACCTTGGTTTCCAATGCATTGTCCAGTTTCTTGAGTAAAAAGGTTACACAAAATTTAGAGTGCCTCTTAACATTGTTGTTTTACGCCTCAGGGAGATTAGCTACAAGGGAATACTTCTGAAAAGTCAGTGTGAACCCCAGGCTGGAGTGAATCTTCTCCTCAGCTCTCTCAATCCAGAATGGCAGTCCCCTTGTAGGAAAGATCTCTAATCGTGACTGATGGTAGAGGAAGAGGGATATGCCTGAATGGAGAATTTGGCTGGCAATGAAATTACAGATCTTTTTTCAAAATTTACTTGTAACTACCAGGCTGACCCTCCCTCAGAGAAGAAATACTCTTGTCTACCATCCTTGAGCTGGGACACTGGGTCTTCCCAGTCTCAGCCTCAGACTAAAATACCAGTGTTAAGAATGAAGCTCACAACATTGGCCCTTCTTGGATCTGTAGCGTACAGAATACACAACTTGGGATATTTCCAGAATCATACATACTCATTTCTTGCTTCAAGTGCACACACCTGTATACACATACATATTTTCTTTTCAGTACTAGGGATTACACCCAGGGCCTTTTATGAAACTAGATCCCCAGCCTTTTTTTTTTTGTTTGCCTTTCCTAGAAACACTGCCTAACCAAGTTAACCAGGATGGGTTTGAACTTGAAATCCTCCTGCTTCAGGCCTTCCAGAGTGCAGATATCATAATCATGTGCCACATATTTCTGTTACTTTGCCCACTATTCTTATTTAGAAAGTTTGGAAGTGATGCATTTTTATTAAAGTCACTCAAAATAATTGTATTATTTATTAACATGATACTAATAATTTATATTAGCATGTGTTATATGTGTCTGCTAGAATCCTGAAAACTCTGAAGTATCAAGCCTGGAAAACTGGCATAAAAAACATGGACTTGGACAGATACAAAGGATTTTGCAAGAAGACTCAACTCCTAGTAAACAAAATACAGTTAGCAAGAGAGAATATTTCACAATGGCAAAACCATTACTTGTGAAGCATAAACAGAATGCCTTGCTATATTTGACTTCCAGAAGGTTTAATTGCTGGTGCTAAAAACCACTTGAGAAATAGGAGTAAATGCAATAATGAAACCATATTTCTAAAAGTGGTACATTAGCAAAAGTTTGCAAGAAATCAGTCATCCTGAAATACTTTTTAAAAAGCAACTCTATTTCAAAGATATGTAATAAATACGACTTCTCTAGTGCAGACTAAAAAACTAGGTTTTCTCACTTAAATTCGTAAGACTGAAATTTGGACTACTGGGAGCAGGAGGAGGAGGAGGGGAAGAAGAGGAGAAGGAAGAAAAAGGAAGAAGAGGAATAGGGAAAGGAAGAGGAGGAGGAGGAGGAAGAAGAAAGGAAAAGGATGTTCTAAAATGTGTGTTTAAGGACAAACCAAATTCCCTGACAAGTTTATGATAAAAATTCTTGTCACAAATTAAGGATCTGTTTCCATTCAAGTGGCTTAGGAATTAAGATGTAAGAAGATTAAAACTGTCAAACACTAAAATTGCCATTCTGAAACTTGGTTTAAATACCATTTGGTAAAATCTACCGACCTAGTGGAAGTGTAAACCGAGCAGTTTACTACACAGTGCTTACTGACAAGGGACATGAAGCAGTATAGTGTCTGCAGCTTTGAGGGCTCCTGCTTAGGCACAAGAGAAAAAAAAGGCAAGAACAAAGATGCTTAACCTCAGAAGATGAATTTTATTCTGACCACGTAACTGATGCTCACACCAACTGAATAGGAGAAACTTTCTTCCTCATGAGTAGTACAATTAACATTGGAGAAAAAGAAAGGAATTCATGGATAGCACACATTGATAACGATTCAATGATGAAGCTGCTTAAGGCATTCCGAATAGAATTCCTAGGCAAGAAAAATGAATTCTATCAAAGTTACCCCAACTTCATCCCACTCGATCAATCCTGTGTGTGTGGCAAAAAAGAGCAATAGGATGATTCAGAATCTACAACCTCAATTCTTTAGATACAAGCAAATTGATCTTGATAAAAGGTTCCACAAAATTCTAGAACATCAGACTTTGAGTTATGTAGGTAACTTCGTGGGTGCACTTAATAAATGTTAATTAGCACCTGTATACAAGGCACAGAGGGGATTGTAAGACTTCATGAATCTGACCAATTATGGTGGGTTCACTATAGTGAAAATGTATGGTCACAGCAGGACATCATAAGGTGCAGGCTGATGGAAATTAGTGAATCTGGAGGCTAATTTAGTTCAAGTAGGTGAGGACAAAATACTCAGGTCCTACTGCATCCAATACCTCTCCCATAGCCTCCCATGAACTCAGTTCTCTTTGATCATCTTCTAAACTGTAATTTACCTCAGCCAGAATGCATTTTCTAACACCTGATGATGTGTATTAGCAAATAAAACTCCGCTCACAACTTCTGTAGCCAGCAAGGCTCCACGTGGCTTCCATTCCATTACAAATGAGCACCAACTCTGCTATGCACACATGGGGTCACTGAGACAGAACTTTCTTCCCTACATGGCTCCTCTGATGCTGAGAGAGGTATGAAGTTCGGGTGAAGCCTTTTCCACACACATCACACTGATAGGGTTTCTCACCAGTGTGGATTTTTTGATGTTCAGTAAGTCCTATTTTCTGAGAGAAACTTCTCTCACACTCATTACATTTATAAGACACAGGAGTTTTAGCATTTTCCCACTGGCTTTCCATCTTGGCCTGACCTTTCCAGGAATCTCTAAGCTGAAGTTCCTGCTCATTTCTATCACCATGGATCCTCTGGTGTCTCAGGAGATGTGAACTCCGCCTAAAGGCTTTGCCACACATGGTGCACTGGTATGGCTTCTCCCCAGTATGAATTCTGTGATGTTCAAGGAGGCTGCAGCTCTGGCTGAAGGTTTTCCCACAGTCCTCACACTCATAGGGCTTCTCTCCCGTGTGTGTTCTCTGGTGTTTGATAAGGTCTGAGCTGTGACTAAAGGCCTTGCCACACTCTTCACACTCATACGGCTTCTCACCCGTATGGACTCTTTGGTGAATGACAAGGGCAGAGCTCCCGATGAAGGCTTTCCCACACTCCTCACACTCGTAGGGTTTCTCTCCAGTGTGGATCCTTCTGTGTTTACTCAGGCCTGAACTTTGAGCAAAGCTCTTTCCACATTCACGGCAAATGTGCCGCCTGCTCCCTGTAGCATTTTTCTGCTTTCTCTGTAACCTGTCCTCCCATTCACCAGCTTCAGCACAAGCAGGAACTTGGGCAGTGTCCTCATCCAGGTGGCACGGAGTCTGCCCAGGCTCTTGTCCTGGACACTCCTTAGCTGGAGACAAGCCCCTGATCTTAGCCTGCATTTCACCACCTGAAACAACGAGGGCCAGCAACGGTGAGTGAGGCCCTGTGTGGGAAGAAAGCTCTGTGACGAGCATCAGGGAGACAAGAATCGCAGGGGTCCCTGCACGGCAAGGACTGAAGTGCAGGGATGCGGATAGGAGTAAAGGCGCTGGGGAGGAAGAGACCTGGGAGTGGGGCAGTGCACTGGGAGAAGGTGCAGGTGGGGATGGAGGGGTGGGGCGATGAGGCCAAGGACTGTGCTGGGGAGACATGGTGCTCGGTTGTGGGGGGGGTCACTAAGCAATAAGAAAAGGCAGGGCCACACACTGAGGACTAGATGCTGAAGGGGCCAAGCAGAAGGCGGCAGTAAACTGGGCAAGGATTTCTGAAGTGTTACGTAAGAAACATCAGACTAAAAACTCTGAATTTAGCTCATGACCAAAGATAAGGGATGTTATCCTGGACCGTGCCCAGAGAGAGGCAGGGCCTCCAAACAGAACAGCCATTGGGACATGAATGGAAAGGGAAGAAATACATATATTTTACTGTACTCTGTCCCAGAGCGAGGGTCTGAGCCCAGGGCCTCCCGTGTGCTCGGCAAGCACTCTACTCCTGAGCCGCAGCCCCAGCGCACAAATCAACACCTGCCGTGCACCTCCTCTGAGCCAGATCTGTGCTAGCCACCTCAGCTGTCCCCTCCCACCCACTCTGACCAGAACGCTGGCAGGGCACATAGGTACACTGGATGAGAGGTGGGAGGAGCTGTTTCAAAGATGGTCATTGTGACTCTATGCACAAGAGGGAACGCAGCTCTGACGGGCTGCCGGGGCCAGAAGGTCTCAGTGCAAAGCACGCTGAGACCCTCAGTCTCCCCGGGGCCGGGGTGGCCACCACTCTGCTGCCTTCCATCTCTGCAAAGGTCCACCTGGGAGGGAACCAGCTGCGTCCTCCCAGGGGAAGGAGTTAGAGCCATGTCTTCCATTTTCAGCAGCCTCTAAAGCAACAGAAGAAGATGACCAAAGAGATGCAGTAGGGAGCACCTGGGAAACACAGGCGATACTGCAAGCCACTAATAAAACTGGACAAGCCCCTGAAGTATGCACTTCCATGTAGCTGGTGATAAGCAAGCTTGGGATAACAAGAAAATTCACATCCCCCTAGGACCGGGGTGAGGGTCCAGGATGGGGGCCAAGGTGGGGTGGGCAGGACAGTGGCTGCCTGGGAAGCAGGGCACTGGGAGAGGGAGGGGACTTGGCTTACCTGGGACTCTGGAGGGAGCCCGTCAGGTGCCACTGCATCTTCTCTGCAGCTGCCTCCCTGGGCAACTAGTATGGAAGAAGCCCTGCATGAGATCTGCCCGGGCACCAGCCTCCCTGCCATGGGGCATCTGAGTTCAAAAACTTCATTACCAATTTTTGCCACACAAATTTATACAAAGTGCTCCTTTCTAATGTGCCCAGCCGCACTGGCTCTAACCCCAGAGCCTAAAGACATCCGCAGCGTTCTGTGACGATGAAAGATGTAAAAACTACGCAGGAAAGCAGCACGCTTGTGTGGAGTGGGGAAATGAATTAAAACAAAAAAACTCTGCCATTTGAATCTCCTGTGAATTTTGCTAGGGGAGAGTGGAACCTTTGCTCAGTATGTCTTCAGAAGCTGTGAGGGTCCATTTTACCTTGGTTTTGAAAAACTAAGTCAGTCAGTGCCGAACCCAGAAAGGCAGGAATGGGAGTCTGCTTGCACACAACTCGCTCAGATTCAAGAAAGAAGTCAAGAACTGGAGACTTCCTCATAGGAGGGAAACACCGAAAGGGACACAAAGTGGTCAGGGACACAACTTCTGTTGGGAAATGAAGACTGAATGTTGGCTGGGCATCCCAGTGCTGTGGGTCTCAAGGATTCTACACATGTTCGGGTACGAGAGGTCACCCGAGGACAGTCTTCCTACCAAGTGAACGTCATGCTATTTTAATAATCCTAAGGTTAGAAGATTTGTGTCATTTAAACTGCAATCATCCTATGACTGGTAGATATTCTGGCTGACTTTACAGATTGTGTTTTCTTCTTAGGAATCACTGCTATTTAACATTGCGTTACTAATGATTCTCTTTGGCATCTTCTATACAGAGCGGAAGCTCCAGGAAGGATTTTGTCTCACTGGAGGCTGTATCCTCAGTGCCAAACACACTGGCTACGACAAGGGAGGCCAGCACTTCCTGTTGAAAGAATGGAGGACCAAGTCCTTCCAAACCCAAATTCTAGGGACATCTTACCACGTCTAGGTTTGGTCAGGAAATCTCTTGACCACTGCATTAGTATTTTCTCTTTTAGTCTCAGTCTCAAAGTACAGTTGATCAGTGATAAGCACAAAAAGTAATGTCAGTGGATCTTTCAGGGTCCCCATGGTGAAACTGGGCGAGGCCTGTAGAAATCAGACAGGCCAGGAGGGTATATTCACCTGTGTCCTGTGAGGGGTTGGGTCCCTGAGATGCAGGCTTGAGCAGAGGCTTCACTGCCTGGACTTGGCCACTCTGTGACATCTGGGTTGTTGTCACCAGTTCCGCCTTACAACCCAGAAGTGCTTGTCCCTGGCCTCTTGAGACCTAGAAGACATTCACTGACTTTTATTTATCCATGAAATATGTCTATCAAGCTACGTGTAAGCACGTTCCATTTCCTAGGCATTGCTGTAGCTTATTCAACTTGCTCAGCTATATTGACAACACTGCAGCTCAGTAGAAGGACTCTGGAGCTCACACTCTAAGCCACCCTGTTCTCTCTTTGTACACATTTGTGCTTTTATGAAAACCCTTTGAAAACTGGCGGGAAATTCTCAAAAAATACTAATATCATCCTTATCTCCAAAAGTGAGTATAACTTACGGCTTTGGGGGAACTAGTAAACCGAATCACAGTACGTGAGGTCTCCCAGCGGAGGGCTTGGTATATGGGATGTCCTCAGTACATTCAGGCTTCTGTCTAAACAGACATTTATGGTTAAATTACAGTTTTCAAGCTACTCTCCCAAGTAGACCTTAGAGCTTCCCTTTTCTTTATAAAGAACAAAGTTAAGAGATTCAAAATGACTTCAGTGTTACAGAACTCAGTGCAACTGATTTAAGTCAAGAACCCTGCTGTCCTGGCTACTGGTTTGGAGGCTGGCCCTGTCACTGAGGGAAGCTGTACTAGGACACTGCATGCCACAAAGTGGGACTAGGCTCATAAAACAGGAAAGATGGAGGTAAAACCAGCCCATTTCCTACCAGAGGTTCAAAACCGGTGGATTTAGGAAAATAACTAGTCTTATTCTCAACTAATCTCTAAGAAAAACGTAGCACTTCCTCCAATTATGAATGGAAGCAACAAACCAATGTGTCGTAAGCAGTCCCAGGACTTTGTTCCCAAGAGAAAATGTGTACATTTCTACAGCACTTTAGAAGTGGGCAATATCTCCAAAGTCATTCTCCCTTATAACTACTTTGAAATGAGAAGTTATTAGCCTTATCCTTAGGTCTTATTATTCAGCACATCAATAAAATGCACTTATCTAGCTTTATCACAGTTTTTTAATACTTTCCTAACTGAAGTTTAATGGGATTATGTTCCTTGCAATCCTTCACCTTTTCCTTGTGTATAAACAGCATTCTGAGAAAGGGTCCAGAATACTCTGTCTCACTTCCAAAAAGGCCCATGGTACAGAGAGACCGCGCCTCCTGGATCGAATGCCCTCACTCCAACCAGAGGTTTCAGGACAGCACGAACCACAGCTCTCAGATACCAAACCTGTTCTTTCTACCTGCAGCGGCGCCTCCTCCAGCTGCCCCTCCACAAACTCCAGTAGTGCAGCAGCTTCTTCCCCACTTGCCGGGTGCTGCGTGCGCACCCGGGCCCGCAGCTCCCCGGGCAGGGCGGCCAGGAACTGCTCCAGCACCAGCAGCTCCAGCATCTGCTCCTTGCTGTGGGTCTCGGGCCGCAGCCACTGGCGGCAGAGCTCGCGGAGCCGGCTCAGGGCCTCTTGGGGGCCAGCGGCCTCGAGGTAGCGGAAGGCGCGGAAACACAAGCGGGCGCGTTCTGGGGCCAGAACACTGTTCTCCTCCACCAAGGCGGTGGCCTCTTCCTCCTCCACTTTCACGACCACAAGTCCCATTTCATCCTCTGCAGAGCAGGCACCCAGGCCTGCACGTTCGCTCAGTTCTCTAGCCATCATTTGCGACCAGCCTCACTGAGGAGCGAGTGGTGTTTCTGCGGGAGAAGCCAGAAAGGTCAAAACCACTGTCAGTTACTAAGCGTGCAAATTGCTCCCTGTGCAGCCCAGGAGGTGGGGTTCTTTCCAGGGAGCAGCTGTGCAGATTTCTTCTCTGTATTCAAGAGCCTCTGCGGCACCATTCTTTCCACCACCGCTAACCCGTACCTCACAATAAATGCTCTCCAAATATCCCAGGGGCTGGGTCTAGCAGCCCCTGAGCACTTGACTAGGTGAGACACTAAGACTGGACAGACTACTTCCTGGACTTTCTAGGAAGCCCCTCTCCACGACTGACTCAGTGATCCTTTAGCTACGTGGTCTCTGGTTAGCTGAATTCAGATACGGCCCCAAAGATTTGCTGCCCTAGTCCCCAGGTCTTTGCTTATGACTCGATGTCTTCTCAGGCTGACCACACTGACTGCAAGGACCTTAATGCCAGCACCTGCCTCAGTGCAGCTCCATCCCAGAGCCTCCAGATAAGAGCTCAGCGCTAACATCTTGACTTCAGCTTTGCAAAACCCAAAACAGAGACTTCAACGGAGCCTGTCTGGCCTTCTGACCTCAAGAACTGGAAATAATGAGTCCATTTTGTTCAAGCTGTAAATGTCTGGTAAATTATCAGGCAGCAATAGGAAACAAACAGTAAGTCTTCCCTGTGATCAAGGCACCAAATTTAGGGTAAAAAGAAAGAAAAGATGACAGGTCCTGGATCAAAAGAAAAAGGACTAATTTTTAAACGCTGCATGCACTCATGTGAGGATTACCCCAACAACTGCCTGAAATTGACAAATTCAGCTGAAAGAAGGGCTTCCCCACTTGGGCTGGAGGGGCTTGAGTTTCTCTAAAAAATAAAAACTCAGAACACATCACTAAGTGCTGACCCCAAAGAGGGCAGCAGCTGCTTCTGGTCCTTAGCAGCTCTTTGCTCCTCAACCACCTGCTACTCTTCTCTCTCTTTCGAGGCCTGCCTCCTTCAAAGAAAGCCCTGCAGACAGGACCCCTCACCTCTCAGCCTTCAAAACACTACAGGCAGCAAACCATGAACAAAGCCACCGAGACTGCTCCTGTGGAAGCTACCAGGGATGCTCTCTAGTTACTATTTCCACGGCTTCTTCTCAGGCAGCCAGACTGATGCTGGTGCCCATTTCAGAAGCTCACTTGTCCCTTCCTTCCTTCTGTTTGTTTTCTTGCAGGGCCCCTTCAGTCTGGTTAGGAACACAAATGCTGAAGCCTGGCTTCCTGGGCTTATAATCCTGGTTTGACTACCTATTAGCTGGGAGAGCTCAGCAAATCACACGTCTGTATCCCCACTGTCCTCATCTGAAAGATATGGTGATAGCAAATGTGAGTAAGTTTGGGTGTAACATTATCAGATTGTATATCAGGATATAACATTATCAATTCAGTAAGTTTGGGTATAACATTATCAGAATGCCACCTAGCATGTAGTAGGTACTATATTAATACCAGGTAATAGTACAGTTCTCTGGCCTTCCTGAATTTTAATTAAGAGTAAGCCCTGTTCTGTTCTTAGTCCCTTTTCACACTGTTACAAACCTCTCTGCTGGTTCTGAGTCTCGAGCCAAAGTTTTAAATTCCCAGGTTTTAAACTCTGGGACTTTGAGCATCTCAACATAACCAGTTTGAGTCTTCGCTTTGGGTCAGGCTCTTCTTCAGCGTATCTTATTTTTCCCTCCTAAAATATAGAAACCATCCATTACAAAGAGAACTGATCAATAATACTTTCATTTAAAATGCAGTAAAAAGGCCAAAAAAAAAAAGGTAGTCACTAAGACTGTTTACTGAAAATAGTGTGGTGCCACAGTTGATAATAATGGCACTTCGTTAAATTGTGCTTGCGCTCTGTTCGGGACCATTTTAGATGCCTTACACATAGGAACTCACTTAACCTTCAAAACATTCAGCGAAGGAGGGCATATCATTCTCCCCCTTTACAAAGCAATAAGCTAAGGCACAAGGAGGTTAAAGGACTGGCCAGCGAGTCACAGAGACAGTCCCTGCTACAGGCCAGGTGCCAACAAGCAACCAGACTTCAAGTACTAGCTCGTGTCCAGTACCGCGAGGAGAGGCTGGGACTGACCCTGTGTCCGGAGGAGCAAGCGCCCAGCGGCTCCCACGTCACGGTTGCCCGTGTGCCCGCGCGCCCCGGTGACCCCGGCCGGGGACTCTCGTGCTTCTGGAAGAACCAGGCCACTGCCCGCCTCGGCCTCCGACACGCACAGGGCCCCACATCCCGGCCTCGGACGGAACCGCAGGAGGGGGCGCCCGGCCCGGCGGCCCCCGCGCGCGGACCACGGCTTCCCGCCGCTCTAGCCGCGCAGCTCGGTGGTTCCGCCTCGCCCGCGCCCCCGCGTCGCGAAGGGAGAGTAGCTAAGTGCCGAAGTCTATATTTTGCTAATGGCAGTGGAAAGAATTTAAATTTTATTTGCTTGTGTGTATTGTAAGCACTAAGAAACCCTGGCAAAGTACGTAAGAAAATTCTTAACAGTGGTTACTTGTGAGGCGTGTGGTTAAAAAGAAGGGGCTGGGGGGAGTATTACCGTACACCTTTTTACGTTTAGCGATGATTACATTACCTAATTAAAACAATTTTAAATACATAACTTAAGGAGCATGCTGATGGCATACCTAGAAAATCCAAAACAATCTTCCACCCAAATTATACCTCAGCGGCGTGGCTGAGTTTAAAAAAAATGATATGCACACCAGCGGCACAAGTTAGAAAATGTACTTTCTAGCTGGGCGTGGGCGTGGTGGCGCACGTCTAAGATCCCAGCTCTGGAGAGACTGGGCAGGAGAATCGCGTTGAGTTTGAGGCCAGCCTACCCTACTTAGTGATTGAAGAGCACCCTGAACTACACAGTGAGACCCTGTCTCAAAAAACGGAAATGAAAATGTGCTTAAAAAAAAAAAAAACAATTACAGGAGAAAAAAAACACAACAGATGCCTTAATGAAAAGATTATAAAGCTTTATTTATTAAAGATAAATGATGTATATACAATTTTGTATATAGGAGAACTTGGTATCATGAAAATGTCATTCCTTTCTAAATTAAAGTATAAATTCAATGAAAATCAAATCAAAATCCCAGTAGTGTGCTCTATAGAACTTAACCGGTCTATGCTAAATTTATATGGAATACGAAAAAGGGAAGATCCAAAGGCATTTTGGTCAAATGAAGGAAGGGCAGAAGATTGACCTATATGATAAATGTATAGTAGAGCTGGGGATGTAATTCAGTGGTAGAGTGCTTGCCTAGCATGTGTGAGGCCCTGGGTTCAATCCCTGGTACAAACAGTAAATACATAGTAGTTAGGACAATTAATATTGGCGTAATACAGGTGAGGTGAAACTGCATTTAGGACTGAAGAATTTTAGTGACGTGTGGACATATAAAATGGTTTAATAGTCATGTAACTGGATTCCCATGGGGAAAGAGGAAAGAGAATGATAGGAAAATTTTTGAAGAAATATTAGGTCAAAATTTCCCCAAAATTGGTGAAAAAAATCAACATCCAGCCCAAAGAGGTTCAATAAACCCTAAGATGAATAAACACACATAGGGGCTGGGGATTTAGCTCAGCGGCACAGAGCCTGCTTGGCAAGCACAAGGTCGTGAGTTCGATTCCTGGTACCGGGAAAAAAAAAAAAAAGAATAAACACACATAAAGCTTAAGCATATCAAACTGCACACTTAATACTAAAGATAAAATAAATCTTGAAAGCAACTAGAGAAAAGATGTCCATTACATACATGTAGGGGAATAATGATAGGAATTACGGTTGTGTTCTTATCAGAACAATGGAATTCAGCAGTGAAACATCTTTAAATATTAAAAGGTTAAAATAATGGTTTCACCCCAGAATCTGTTGGTCTTCTGTCTGAATGAATAACCTGTTGTTAAGTGGGTTGTTGAAATTGTCTGCTATTATTGTGTTGCCATTTTCCCCTTCCTCAAAAAGTCCAAGATTTTCTTTCCCCACAGGGAAGAGTCAAAAGCCAAGGCATTTTTTTTTCTTAGTTCTGAGCTGTGCCCCCTTGGGGGAGAGGCTAACTCAGCAGTTATATTTGTGCCTCCTTAACATTCTTGTGTGGAAACCTAACTCCCAAGGTGGTACCATTAAGTGGTGCGGCTTTTGAGACGTGATTAGACCATAAGGGCTCTAGCCTTGTAAATGCAATTGATGGTCTTGCCAAAGAGGCTTGAGGGAGCCTGTTTGCCCCTTCCTCTATGAGAGAAAGGACACCAAAATTGAAGCAAAAAGCAGTCCTTACCAAACCCAGAATTTGCTGGTGATTTGATCCTGGCTCCACAACTGTGCATTAGTGACCTTTCCTTTACTATAAAATACCCTAGGTAATCAAAAAGAGGAAAGGTTTGGTTCGCTCACAGCATTGTAAGTTTCAGTCCAAGGTTGTTGGTCCAGTGCCCATGGGCCAGAGGAGGAAGCACATGAGGGAGGGAGCTCCTGATGAAGGAGCCCATTCACCTCAGGAGAAAGAGGTAGGGCGTGGTCCCAGTATCCCCCTCATGGCACACCCTGAAACTTTAACTTCTTCCCATTTTAGTGTCACCATTTGTGGGTTCCACCATTGGGGAATGGCGCCACTGTGAGGGAACAAGCCTCTAACACACAGGTGTTTGGCGGATATTTAAGATCCAAACCACAGTAACAAACTTCCTTTTCCGCTCACCAGCTGGGTTTTGTAGGAACGTGGTCGCGAAGAACCAGGGACCTCCGCGATTCCTAGAGAGGAAGCTACAAGAAAGGGAAGAGAGGTAGCATTGGTGGTGCCTGCACAGGGCGAAGTACACTTCCGGCCCCGTGATTCCGGCTTCCGGTGCCGCAGCTGGCTGGGGGATCTCAGCTTCCCAGTCCTCGAGTTGATTCCGTGCGGTGGCTAAGGGGATTCAGCGTCCTGGCCTTGGAGTTTATGCTGGTGGACCCGCCGCACTCTTCCTCTTGCCAGGATGCGCAGAGCCCCCAAGGGGCCAGAGGACTCTGCACGCCTGCCCCGCTGGGGTGGGAAAATCCCCTAGAGGTCGGAACCGGAGGTGGCGAGGTGGAGGATAGAGGAGAAGCATCCAAGAACTGTCTCACGCCCTACTAAAGGCCACACAATATCTGCACAACTGTCATTTATTTTTTACTTGTTAGTCCTGGGGATTGAACTCAGGACCACGTGTTCTGTCGTTGAAGTGCACTCCAGTCACCATCACTTTTATTTAACAAACGTTTACATCACGAACTATTTGTTGTATACATTTTTCTTTATTGTAAAAGTGTCAAAACTTGTCACCCCTAGTTTCTAGCTATAATGCAGCTCTACAAAATCATACTTGTTATTAGCTCATAGCTAAGAGTAGGACCATTGCTAATGTGATCTGGCTAATTCAAATTCAGATCTCTTTTCCCACTAGTAATTTTGCGCATGTCTTTTACAGTTGATTTGTTAATAGACTCGTTGCATGTAGCTTTAAAATTTCTTTTAATGCAGGAAAATCTTACCATTCCCATTGCATTACCTTGTTGAAAAGACTCCAGTTTTCCTGTATCCCCATGTCTGGATTTGCTCCTTTCTTCATGGCACTTTCTTTGCCTATTTCCTTGTCATTTTAGTCTGTTATCTTTTGAAATATATTTTCCAATGCAACTGGTTTATGGTTTTACTTTGTTGTTGCTAAAGATGCTAAAGCTAATGAGATAATACCCTTTTATGCTTTCTACCATGTTTTTACTTCAGTGAAGGGAAATGGGGGCACATCAAACTCATTGTTGTTTCACTTATTGTTTGCTACCTGACACGTAAGAGGCACTTATAGATATTTGTGAAATGAATTCTTTGTGGATTACAGGTAATGCATAGAAACAAGTTTGGAAGAGTGCTCCTTCCTTTAGAAATGTGCCCTGTATGCATCTGTGAAGTTACAGGTTTTATTTCACTGTATTGTAATTGTATCCCCATGAACTGTAAGCTCCTGCATATTCCCAGCCCTTAATACAGCTTCATATATGTCAAATTATTGAACTGCATTTATAAAAGTTATTTGTATTTTGAAAGTTATACCAGTTTTCAGAATATAGAAACATTTCACCCAAGTGGAAGTCCTTTTAGATTGGATGCAGTAGATTCTACTGTCACCTTCTTTCAGTTTACCTTTTCTGCTTCTACTCTTGCCTTCACCCTCATTCATTCAGCTTATTTTCCACTGAGGAGCAGAACTTCTTAATATGTAAATCTAGTCTTATCACATCCTTTCTGTGTAAAGCCTTCAATGATTTTTTTCCATGTTGCATTATAAAATCCAGACTCCTATGCCCTGCGTAATGTGACTTCTGCTTGTCTTGCCAGCCTGATGTTTTGCTACTCTCCTCTTATCTTGCTTGGCTGAAGGTATCCCAGATGCATTTCATTTCTTTGACCACAGTATGTACTGTTAGGCCTTTGAATATTAATCTCCAGTGTTCTTCCCATTCCTCAAGCCTACTCCACGTGGCTTGCTCCTTTTGCACTGAAGGGCTCAGCTTAAATGTTACTTCACATTGGTTTGCCATATAGTAAAGTCTAAACATTTTAGCCTGGAGTTGAAAGCAGTTTTTTATTCTCCTATGAGGTCTCTTTTTAACTTCATCTCTCATCACACCTTTTTTTACCCATACCCTACATTCTATAGTTCAACCACAAGGACCTCCTGGCTGTCCTTGAAGACACTGTCATTAAATACTTTGCTTGTAAGGTTGCTTGGTCTGTGGTGATGGATCCCCTCCCATTGCCTTTCTTTGCCTACTAATTTCCAGTTTGTTATCCCAGTCAAATGTATGTGTGTTTTGTTTTTTTGGACAGGGTCTCACTATGTAATTCAGATGAGCTTTAAACTCACTGTGTAGCCAGGATGGGTGTTGAACTTGCAGCAATCCTCCTGCCTCAGCCTCCCAAGTTCTGGGATTACAGGTTTGTGCCACCATGCTCCACTAAATGTGTTCTTAAACCACATTGTTTCAGTGGTCTATAGCCAGTCAGGTCTTTTTCCTTTTTTATTTTTTTCTTCTTCTGGATATTTATTTCAGGCCTCTATCATCTGATATCCTAGCTAGTTTTGTGTATCATGTTCTCCACCTATAGCCAACATGTCCTGACTATTTACCAGTTTTATTTTGTTTTGTTTTGTGGTGCTGTGGATTAAACTCAAGGCAAGTATTCTACTATTGAGCCATCTCCCCACCAGTCACTATTTTATGTGAAATGGTACAATAATCAGGAAAAAGTGCAAAGGGTATTCAGTGAAAAGCAAATTTCCCTTATTCCACAGTCATGTGCTTCCCCTACTCCTGTATATTAGTTATGTGATGCTATAATAATGTGATACAATAAACAGACTTGAGTCTATGGTCAGAGCTGACCTAGGGGTAGACAGAGCTCACTTGTAACTGCAGTCAGCTGTAGGGTATTCACAGAACTCTAGAGCTCACAGACAAGTACTCAGTTGTCTGTCAGGCACCTGGCTGCTACCTGGTCTAGGGTAGTCTCATGTATGCAGTGCGGTGACTTGACTCTGTCCTGTGTGTCTCATTACTACCTGAAGACTAGTCTGGGCATGTTCTTCTTCTGGAACTTTCAGAGCGCAAGGGCAAACAAGCCAAATCACACAAGTAGTTTTGAATCTTCTGTGTTACTTTTGCTAATATCACATTGGCCAAATCAGTCAATGGTTGAGCCCAGAGTCACAACAGGAGAGAACTACAAAGTTCATGGTTACAGGGAAAAGGCGAGGAATTGAGGCCATTAAAGTAATTTGCTATACCTTTTTTTCCCCAGTTTCTAAATATATATAAGTATATCAATGTAACAGCATTTTCTTCACTACTTTACCATTAATACATAATATTCTATTGTCAGATGTATCCTCCATCAAAAGATTAAACCATAAACTGTTAAATCACCTTTTTCCCTTCACCTCAGGCTGGCCTGAGCCTTCTAAATTCCAGAATAGCTTCAACAGAGGAACATGATGGACTTAACATTGTAAAGATAGAGGAAGACTCTCTGCGACCAAGAAACCTACTTTCAAGTTAACAGCTTTTCTGGCCAGGAGGCCTCATGACAACTTTTTTGGCATCTTTGTCTCCAAGAGACTCCTGGTCCCTGAGAAGCTCTGAGCTGGTTACATGAGCTCTGCCATTAATGGTTGAGGCCAGAGACCCACAGCAAGGAGCAGATTCTGGAGCTGCTGGTGCTGGAGCAATTCCTGGCCGCCCTGCCTGGGCAACTGCAGGCCCGGGTGCGGGAGCATCTTCCAGAGAGTGGGGAGGAGGCAGTAGTTGTAGTTGAAGATCTAGAGCAACAGTCCAGTAAGCCTGGGATTCAGGTGAGGAGGGGAAGTGGGCTTCAATCTTAATTCTGTGTTACTGTCTGAACAACCCCTAAACTTTAATGGCTTTAAAATGACATTATGTCATGGTTTGTGTGAGCTGGGAATTCTCATGACAGGAGGACCTGTCATGAGGTTGCAGTAAGGATGTCATCTAAGACTGTCATCATCGAATGACATGTCTGAGGCTGGTGGAGCCACTGCAAAGATGGCTCACCTGTATAGTTGTCAGTAGCCTCATGGGGCTACTGCCAGTCGTTGGCAGGAGGTTGTACTTCTCCACCATTTTGGTCTCAAATGGGAACTGCTTAAGTGTTTTTATGACATATCAGCTAGCTTCCTCTGGACAAGAGAGGAAGAAGGAAAAAATAAGCCACACTTTTTTTATGACACAAAAGTTATATACTATGTTCAGCAGAATTGAGCCATTAAGTACAGCCCACACTCAAGGGGAAGGGGAAAAGTTTCCACCTTTAAGAGGGAGGTATATCAAACCATTTGACCTATTTTATTTATTTATTTATTTATTTATTTATTTATTTTAAAATTTATTTTCTGGTACCAGGGATTGAACTCATACCTTGCGCTTGCCGGGCAGGCGCTGTGCTGTTGAGCTAAATCCCCAGCCCCCCATTTGACTTATTTTAAAGCATCATATTCTGTTGGGCCACTCTTGATCTCCCCCTTCTGCTCTTGGGTAAAAAATTAAGCCCTGGTCCTTCTGTTGAGCCATGACTCTAGGAAGTATTTCATATCGGCCCATGCAATTGCTTCCATTAAGCATTAGCTTGGGCTCCCACTTTTATGAACTTGAATGCACCTCTTTCAGGCCCAGACAGACACATGAACATTCACAAGGGCTCTCAGAGGACATGGTGCATCTGAAGATCAAGCAGGAATCAGCAGGCATCCAGCTTTAGTCCATGGTGACACAGCTCAAATGTGAATCTTTTTTCCTCCACCAATTTCAAGAATCACATAAGGATTTTACAGGTCCATTCAAGAACTCTCTGGTGGCGCTCTCTAGGGTAACAGCTGAGATTGTGGGCTCTGGAGACAAATTACAAAGGTTGGAATTTAAGCCCTACTGCTATCTAGCTCCTAACAAAGGACAGCTCAGGTCTCATCTTGTGCCTTCAATTTATATTTCTGTGAAATGGGGATAATCCTGATACTTCAGTCAGAAAATCCATGGAAGTTTTATCAGGGTAATATGTAGAAGACATTCAGAATAGTGCTGTTTGTGTACATCTTTCCTAGGAGCCTTGGTTTCTCTGGATGACATCCCTTACCCCAGCCATTTCAATAGTGCTGATGACCTTAATATCCCTGCTTAACAGCTTCTGCCAGATTTACATTTCTAGAGTGTTTCTGTCCACTGGGGATCTTCCTATTCTTGTCCTGTGATTTTGCTCTTTCATAAAGTAAGAAGATGACATTGTTTGGCTTGTTTGTTACTCCAGGTGGTCAGACGATGCTGCATCCTATGTAGCTCTTGATGTTTCAGCAGGGAAAAACTGCAAGAGGACTGAGAATTAAACATAAGAGACAAAAGCTGAGGTGTCAGGTGGAACCATCTCTTTCCCCAGATGGGAGGAAAGGAAACTGCTCGACTACTGTAGGGGCTTTTATTTATACGTTTTACAAAGTTAGAGTCACATGATACAGGGTTTCCTGGCAACTAATGGCTGGGCCTGTCTCAGGCAATGTGTTTCTCTGGACTGAAGCAGCTTGACTGTCTCAGGTGCTCTTTGCTCTCAGACCGGCCTTACCTCACCCCTACATGTGTGACCTATTTCCAGCTTCAGCTGCTCCCTCCATCTCCCCCTTTTTCTGTTCTGTAGTTGCAAGTGATGGGGGTTCAGCTGAAGTTGGAGGGGCTGTGTTTGGAGGACTTTTGTAGAACCTTTGTAGACAACTTCCTTTCTATGGTTATACTTTTCTGCTGGAAGTTAAACACCAAGTTAAGGCCAGACCTATATTAATCAATTTTTGCTCTATATCAAGGTCAGTTAAGTCTCCTCAGGATTTGTCTTGGAACTAAGTACAGCACCTCTTAGTTCTTCTGTCAGTATCAGCCATCTGGATGAGTCATTGCTTGACCAAGTTGCTTTTCGTGAAAGCTTGGGAGATTTTTTTCTCTCCTGGTGACTCTCCCTAGTACACTGTATGATGCACACTGTACATCACTGAATCACTTTCTGCTGTGGTCCTACAGTCTGCTTGATCAGAAGATCAGGGACTCAGCTGAGTTATAGCATGTTGCAGCACAAATTCTCTTATGTCCTGGGTCCTCATTCACCTTGGAGGGCCAATGCCAAAATATTGGCTATACGATTAGCCATGTAATTTTTGGTCTCCAAACC
>NW_004955465.1:13675506-13678511 GCF_000276665.1 Chinchilla lanigera | reverse complement strand
AATTGGGAATTGGAACATAAATGACTGATAAAACAGGGAATCTTGTAAGGCCCATATGAAAGCTTGTAATTTAGTCTTCTGTGCAGAAGAGAAATGTGTATCATATATTCTGGAAGAGGAGGCCATCACATAACTTCCCCTATCCTAAGATGATACATCTGTGAAAATGGAAGCAAACTAAGTTAATTTGTCTGAAGGATAATGATGATAATTTAGCCAGTGTAGATTGCCAAGAGGATGCAAATTGTCATAACCACTGTTGTTGAACTGAACAAAAGGGAGCAATAAGAGCTTGTACTTTACAACCAAACCACTGAACAGCATGTTTTTACCCATGTGCGACCAGTTCTGCCACAGCATCATGAAAAGGAGTGATAGTTTTATGTGGAGTGTGTGACATATGTAGCCATTGTAAGGGACCCTGAGACTGCCAAAGGAACCTAGAGGGCATAGGCTGAGTTGGGCAGAGACAGGTCAACTCTAGAAGGTTGAACATTAGAGGGAGCCAGATTAACTTTATCTAAGGCAGTTTTAGCCTATGGCGTAAGCACTCCTGGAGAGGTGGGGGCCAGATGCCGCTTGAGAATGTCAGAGAGAGGGCTTAGAGCATGAGTTATTACCTTAAGAGCTGGATGGAGCCAATTAGTATTACCAAGTAAGGTCTGAAAGTCAGTTAGGGTTGATCCAAACAGTTTGGGGCACAATATGTCTTTGTTGGATAAGGTGACCCAAATATGAAAAAGGTGTCATAGTTTGTACCCTTTTAGAGGCCACTATTAGCCCTGCCATTTAAATGGAATGCTAAAATTAAGTGACTGTTTAAGCCTAAATGTTCTCCAGTCGAATTTTAAACTTTTATACTTGTTTGTAAAATACTAAAGCTTTTCTTTCTTTTTTTTTTTTTTTTTGTTTTGAGACAGGGTCTTAGTATGTAGTTCAGGCTGGCCTTGAACTCACTTTGTAGCCCAAGCTGGTCTGAAACTCACAAGGATCCTCCTGCCTTAGCCTCCTGAGTGCTGGGATTATGGGTGTGCACTATCACGCCTGGTGACTGTTTTATCTTGAGGATGGAGAAGGATAGTAAAAAAAAAAACAGTCTTTTAAATCAATCACTTTGAGGGAAAAACATAAAGGTTTTTTTTATTATAAAAATTGGGGTACTCCAAGGGCCACTGGAGTAGTCCAGGTGTCCACCGTCATCCATTTACAAACCAGTGCATGAGCTGCTGCAAGCTTCTCTGAGTGAGGGCAAGTAGCCTATACCAAAACTGTCCCATTTAGGAATGGCTGGAAGAGGTTCTATCCTTCCTTGATTGTTTTTATCAGCCCTTGAGTGGGAAGGAAACCTTGTTGTAGCAATGAGTCACCAAGGAGTTAGGACTAACCAAAAGTACTCCCATATCCTGTAATATGTCACGACCCCACAAATTGATTGGTATATGGGCAAGGACATAAGGTGAGAAATATCCACAATAGCCTTCTGCATCCCTCCGAGTTAGCAATTTAGCACTTCTGCTATGGTGAGAAACACTGCCCACACCCTGTGGACCCGCAGCTGCCACACCCAGAGGCCATCCACAACTGTCTAAAAGCCTGTAAAAATGTGTTTCCTTTAAATAATCAATTCCATCTTTGAACCCAATAGGTTCATCAGAAAACCCAAAATCCTTGGATCCCCTTTTCTTATTTATAGATTTTTCAGTTGTTGTCAGGGGAAGAATGACCAGTTGAGTGATATGAGAGTCTGGGGTGATTTGAGCAGTGTTTTGAGTAAATTGAATCAGAACCTTGATTTCTCTTTTGTATTTGGGCTTTTGCCTCTGGCTGCTGCTCCCACACTGGCTGCTGGTTGCCCTGCTGCTGCGAGGAGTCCAAATGCAGGTGCTGCTGGTGCTATGTAAACTTGTGGTGCAAAAAGTGCATGTATGGGTGGCAGGGAGAGCCTCAAAGTCATGTCCCTGTGGCTACACTAATGAGAAGCCATACAAATGTAAAGAGTGTAAGAAGGCCTTCTGCCAGAGGTCAGGCCTGAATGAACATCAGCAGAGTCATACTGGAGAGAAGCTCAACCAGTGTGCAGAATGTGGGAAAGCCTTCAGCACCAGCAATGGCTGGTGCACTGACCCATCCCTGGGAGTGCACCAGCAGCAGCAGCTGGGCAGGGCATGTGGGCATGCCCTGGAAATCCCAGCTGAGTTTGCCTAGGATCGAAGTGAGGGGCCCTCCCTGCATGCGGCCTGTGCCCCTCCCCCCACTGTTTGGTGCACTGAAAACTAAAATTTGATATAAAAAAGCAAAAAAGACCTAAATAAATGTGGAGTTATATTGATTGTGAATTTGAAGCAAGTATCTATAAGGAAACAACATGTTTGAAAAACAATGGCAGGTGAGAATTCTACCACTGAACCACTAATGCTTACTGAAAAACAATGGAGTTTGAGAATTCACACTACAAAATAGGATAGATGGTGATATGTTGGAGTCTGCCTATTACTAGCTCATGAAAGCCAAATGTTGAACTTTCAGAGATTTTATAGGTTGGTTGTTGTCATACTGGCTATTTGAAATTGTCTACTGTGAGAGTATGTTTTAAACAAAAATTAGCAAACCACAAATTAGCACCACATAACCCCACAACCCCTAATAGCCACTAAACTGTATCTGAGGGGCTGTTGCTCTGCCTTCCTTTTCCTGCTCAGGACTTGATTTTAAAATGGTGCTCTGAGCCAAATCCTTTGTGTTTGTAAAACCACCTCTAACCAAAATCCACAGAAGGAGGGTGAATATAGGAATCAAGCATATGACAAACATTTCTACACACAGATACCCCTGTGGTTCATGAGACTGTGTTTGCCCCCTGCTTAATAACTAGTAAATCAATACACCTTCTTCCTTTTGGCTTTTTAAGCCTTCTTTTTTTTTTTTTTTTGGTTTTTCTCCGGTACCGGGAACCGAACTCATGACCTTGCGCTTGCCAGGCAGGCGCTTTGCCACTGAGCTAAATC
>NW_004955465.1:13673462-13674508 GCF_000276665.1 Chinchilla lanigera | reverse complement strand
GCACACTGTACATCACTGAATCACTTTCTGCTGTGGTCCTACAGTCTGCTTGATCAGAAGATCAGGGACTCAGCTGAGTTATAGCATGTTGCAGCACAAATTCTCTTATGTCCTGGGTCCTCATTCACCTTGGAGGGCCAATGCCAAAATATTGGCTATACGATTAGCCATGTAATTTTTGGTCTCCAAACCTCAGTTTTTGAACATCCAGAAGAGAAGATTTATAACATTACATTGTAATGGAGGCAGTAAGCTTAATATTACTATCTTGTCTGAATTTCAAACACCTTAGAACATAAAATGGAACCATTATTTTCTACCAACCATGGATGTCCTAGTATTTAAATTCTTATAGAATGTTAACATTTACATATTTTACACAGAAAATTAGAAATCAAAATGACACATAACATTGCAGCATGACAATCATGATGACATTTGTAACATACTTATATTTTCATTTTACATAGCATAACCATTTTAACCAATTATCTCTATGTAATACATAAGAAACTTTTACCTAACTAGTTGACTTTTAAGGGGATGTACATCACATAAGTTTTTGTTAAAGGCAGAAGTGTGAATCTGAAAGAAAAGTCTTAACACCATAAGCAATCCTTGTTTTACATTTTGGAAGACTTATACATCTGAAGTCATGAATATATTTAATATACCATGAGATTCAAAATAATGAATTGTCATACACATGGGAAAACCTTTTTTTCTTAATTTAGTTTTGTACCAAAAGCATCTTTTGTGAGAAAACCTTATTGTACTTTTGCTAGAAAACTTAACCTTTTGACCATAACCAATTTATTAGTGGTGCCTCCCATAAGACTATAGAGATCATTGGGGCTCCTTATTAATAAACAAAGGCTGGCCCCTCCTCTCTTCACCCATTGGAGTCCTATCCAATGATCTCTCCCCAGTCCACGGGATTTTTGTTTCACTATCTTAATTTTTTGATGACTATGAGAAAAACAAATTTGATATCATTTTAACCAGCTGGTAACCCAGGTAGAAGCCTGCTCTTAAGTCTATAACCC
>NW_004955465.1:13649761-13669511 GCF_000276665.1 Chinchilla lanigera | reverse complement strand
TTTTTTGGTTTTTCTCCGGTACCGGGAACCGAACTCATGACCTTGCGCTTGCCAGGCAGGCGCTTTGCCACTGAGCTAAATCCCCAGCCCCTAAGCCTTTTTTTTTCAGGCTCTTGTGAACCTTTTTGCCCAAAGTTTTACCCCCGATGAAATGCCAATACGATGCACTCCTGTGATGAATATTGATGCTACCAATGCACTTCTCCCTGCTTTCACACACACACACAAGAAGAAGTGGCCTCTCACCCATTGTTTTCCTCACCCTGGATCAAGTCCCTGTTCTGGCACCGTTTGTGTTGTCCCATGCAGCTCTTCATGTTCCCAGGGGAAAAATTGCAAGAGGATTGAGAAATAAAGATAAGAGACAAAAGCTGAGGTCAGGTGGAGCCCTCTCTCCAGATGGGAGCAAAGGAAACTGCCTGACCATCATAGGGTCATTTATTTATACATTTCACAAAGTTAGAGTCATGTGACACAGGGCTGCCTAGCTGGGAATGTCTCAGGCAAGGTGTTCTACCTGGGCTGAAGCAGCTTCGTTACCTCAGGTGCTCTTTGTTCTCAGACCAGCCTTACTTTGCTCCACATGACCAATTTCCAGCTTCAGCCACTCCCTACAAAATGATACCTGAAAACGAGGTGCCGGCTTCAAAGGAAGAAGTCTTAGAAAAAGTGAAATATATTGGGGCCAGCAGACTCCAAAGAAAGAGTTCTCTGGATTCTAGGTACAGAGAAACTTGTAAACCTGAAGGGAGAGTAGAAAAACAGCATCAACACCCTGTTGGTGAAAGATGTCACATGTGCAGCACATGTGGGAAAAACTTCACTCATAGCTCAGTGCTTGTGCAGCACCAGAGAAGCTACACTAATGAGAAGCCATACAAATGTAAAGAGTGTGAGAAGGCCTTCCGCCAGAGGTCAGGCCTGAATGAACATCAGCAGAGTCACACTGGAGAGAAGCTCAACCAGTGTGCAGAGTGTGGGAAAACCTTCAGCACCAGCAATGGCTTCATCAGACCCCGGAGAATCCTCTCAGGGGAGAAACCCTATAAATGTGGAGCATGTGGAAAGGCTTTCTGTCTCAACTCATATCTTGTCCAGCAGTGGAGAACCCACACTGGGGAGGGGTACTATCAGTGTGTTGAATGTGGCAAGGCTTCCACACAGAATTCTGGGATTTTCCAGCGTCTCTGGATCCACACTGGCAAGAAGCCCTATGAGTGCTTCCAGTGCAGTGAGTTTTGTTGGCGGACACTCCTCATAAAAAATCAGAAGAGCAACACTGGAGAGAGACCATATGAGTGTGACAAGTGTGAGAAAGCTTTCAGTAACCACTCTAACCTCATCAGGGATTTTAGAGTCTATAGTGCTAAGAGGCCCTATGAGTTTGGCGAATGTGGGAAAGCCTTCAGTCACCACTCTGACCTCGTCAGCCATTTTAGAATCCATACTGATATTGAGCTGGACTAATTCCATCAACTTCCAGGCCCTTCCATGGGGTCGTCTTGGAAAGCAAGGGTTTTAAGTGGCCTGTGCTGTTCTTGTCAAATGTACTTTGCTTAAGAACGAATAGCTTGCTACAAACCAAATACCATGTCTCTGGGTGGATGCCTGGGGTATGCTAAGCATCCTCCTTCTCTGTCATTTGGATCATTTCTGTTGGTTTCCCTTAAGGGGACCGAATCTTACTGGCAAATAATTGGCATAGAGACGCTGTTTTTGGTTGGGATATTAAGCAACTTGTAAAGACTAGAATCTGTGTATGGTTTTTTAAATATTAGGTAAGTTCCAAGAATATATATAGGTGAATTATCACATTCATATTATTCCTTAGTTATTGCAGACTGATCAGGCCCATAATCTCCCAAACCAGTGGGCAGTGAAGGCTTAAATAAAAGAGATAAATGGAATGATTTTAGGGCTCAAGGAGGATCCAAACCCTCTCACAGAATTCAAGATTCTCTGGGTTAAGACGAAGAACTTCTCTGGGAAGCCTGTATTTATTAGGTTTTAAAACAAAGGAGGGGAATACTGATGAAAATTCAGGAATCTAGGCAGGAGCTGGGAATCCCTCTAAGGACTTCTCCAGGTAATGTATTATATTAATTTAAGAGACCTATGTTATCTCCAGGAAGGCCTTCACTGTAGGAGTGAGATGCCTGCAGCTAGAGTTTCCTTTTAGTTAATTGGGGTTGGAGCCAAACATCCTCACTGTGGCCTTATCTTGTTCTTTGAGACATCCCAACTGCACAGGCCAATACAGGCCTCAGCGGGGACCAGTGACTCATAGAGGTTCACTTACTATGAGTCCACTGCCCATCTCCAGACGAGGGGCCTAGGCCTCGGGCAAACTCAAGTAAACATGAAGTGGCAATTGGTTAATATAAATTCTGCTCAGAGCTGCTTTGTAGTGGTCTCCATCAGTGAATCTTTTCTGTAAGAGTTATATTTTATACACACTGAAAGCTTTTGGGAATTGGAATTATTCACATTGGTATAGGAAACCATTCCTATGATCCTACGGTGTGATGATGTAGGTGGGTATACTGGTGCATGCCTGTAGTCTCAGATGTTGGGGAGGCTGAGGCAGGAAGATCACTTAAGCACAGGAGCTCATGGCTGGCATGGGCAAAACAGCCTGATCCTGTTTCAAAAAAAAGTGACAGGTGGCTGCAAGTGCTTTCATTGAAGTGGCATGTTTATTAATCTATTGGCTTTACCTGTGTAGTCTTGACAGCTCAGAAATCTGTGTCCCGTTTATCTAACTCCAGATTCTCGGGGCAGTCACTACTATATTTGATTTCTACTTTTGTTATAAATGAGTAAGACATCTTAAAACTTTTCTTTTCCACAAAGTACCTCTTTAATCCCTAGCCCTTTGGGAGGAAGTGACTGCGAGTGCCAGGGCAGGCAGCACCGCTGAAGGAGCTCTGTCACAGGAGAGCAGCTGCTGTTCACTGTGAGCCCCCCTAACTGTCAGGTGACATCATGTGCTGTGGCACTGCACTGCCCAGGCTCAAGCCCTGCCTCTCCGTTTGTGAACTGTGGGACATCAAGCAATTCCTCTACGAGGCTCTAGGTTCCAGCCTCCTATCTGGAAAAGTACCCTCCTCATAGGATACATACGATAAGGTGAATAAAGTGAGCATAAACTTGTACTCGAACCATTGCTCTTAATAAACGTGCACTGTGATTTACAGGAGAAATACCATCTAATCATGTAGGTGGAATCATTCTGTGTCAGAACTGCACAGGATAATGAATGCTGATGTTCTTGTTTTACTCTTCTCTGCCGTCAGGATCTGAATTTCAAAAGGGAATAAATAAAAATTCAGTTTTTAACAAAATTCAGTTTAAAGCACGCTGCCCTAAACTTTTGTCTTTGAAGCTTATTTTTCCTGTTTTGGTTTGCCTTGGAGACAGGGTCTTGCTTTTTGCTATATAGTTCAGGTTGGCCTTGATCTCACTGCATAACTTGGGCTGGCCCCAAACTCATGGTGACCCTCCCATCTCAGACCCCTAAGTGCTTGGATTACAAACATATACATATATTGAGTTTTTTTCCCCTTACAGCTTAGGAACCACACAAACTTTAAAATTCCTTTATTATGTCATTTATAAAGAGAATGGACAATCTTTAGTATTTCATGTACAATGAGCAGTCAGCTGCATTCAGATGATCAACAGTAATGCTTATCAGAATGCCTACAAATGCCCCGGCATCAAATGAAATGCACCTTCTAATGTGAAAGCACAGAGGACACAGGAATATGCATTTCTGGTAGCTTCTCATAAGGCTGCGCTCTGCGGAGGACACTGAGTACCGAGGCCACACACAGCCCTGAGCACTGCTTCGTCTGCGATGTGCTGGAGGAACCAAGCAAATGGCAGCTCCTTCCCACCTGCGCCCCCGCAGCCCCCACAGTGGCAGTCACCACCCTGTGCGCGTGTTAAGGCAGTGAGGGGCCCGTGAGCGCAGCGGGCAGGCCGTGTGAGGAGAGCGAGCCCGCGGCCTCTGTCCCAGCACAAAGTCAGCCACTGTTTACTCAGCAAGTGCAGATAGCACCTCTAAATATTTGCTCTAAGAAAAAGCTGTAGTTAAGAGCTGGGGTTTCCCGACCCTGCCCACCGCCAGGCTGCGGGCACGGAGCTGCCGCAGGTGTGTGCGCACCGGGAAGCCCTGCCTTCCTTGCCCTGCCTTCCTTGCCCTGCCTTCCTTGCCCTGCCTTCCTTGCCCTGCCTTCCTTGCCCTGCCTTCCTTGCCCGGCCCTGGTCTGGGCTGTGCAGGCCTCAGGAACCGGGTCTGGGCTGTGGGGCTCCTGCGTGCCACACTCACCCTCAGTCCCTCGGTGACTTCAGCCCCAGAGCCCGGACAGCTCCTTCCTCTCTCCCCTACCTAGAAAGGCAGAGAAGAGCTCACAGAGGAGAAGGCAGCCACAAAACAGAGCCCCATGGGGTGAAAGAGACACCCCCAAGTGGACAAGATGACAGCAGAAGAGGGACAGAGTGAGAAGAGGGCTGATGGGGCGAGACTGCAGGGAAGAGACGCTGAAAGGAAGATTAACGAATGAATGCACTTTCAGGCTGAGCTGGCCCGAAGCGTCGTGGTATCAGATGCCACCACTTCCGCACAGTTAGCTGCACTGGTAGTGACAGGATTTCCGGCGCCTAGAGCACAGGAGCACCAACAGACCTAGAGGCCCAGGGGCGCTCAGAGCAGGGCTAGGGCATGGGCACCCAGCAGGCACTTTGCAGGCGCTGGGGACATCCCGAACACGGTGTGCGCCGAGCAAGCATTCTGTCACTGAGCTGCATCCCAGCACTTTCTAAAATTTGAGACAAGCACTCACTAAATTGCTCAAGGTGGCCACAAACTTGTAATCCTCCTGCCTCAGCCTTCTGGGTAGCCGAGATTCTAGGCGTGCGCCACCAAGCCTGGAATAGTTTGTGTTCTGATGAGTGTATCCGTGTTAGGTAGTTTAACCTTTCTCTGGCTTCCTTATTTCCTGCGAATTGGTCATTCATAGGAGTGAGCTGATTAGACGTTTAACCAGGTTCAGTTTTAACCTTCTTGGCAAGACTGCTGCGTGGTGGTGTTTTGTTCTTGCCTGAGTAAGGAATGTCTGTTTTCTTTTAGTGATTTCAGCAGCTGTTGATGAAAAATGTTTTCATGCATAAACTCACTGTGGGTGGCAAAATTGCGATATTCTAATTATATCGTTCTTTATTATTTATTGTTAAATCCAGTTTTGTTGCTGTCTTTATGAGTGCTCACACTTTTCTGCCTTCAGATGGGAAGCTCTGTGTGTGGGCGTCTGAGTCTTTCTGACAGACGGACGCCCACGGTTAGTGAGGCGCTCCTGGCTTTATGGGGAGACGAGATGGTTCAGGCTCATGTCACACTGTTCTCGCCTCAGATCTGGATGTGACCATTTCTCCCGGGACCCTTGATCTTTTATTGGAGAAGTTAAATTTTAAGATGACAGACTGGGTCACAAAGGGAGCTCACTGGGTAGCTGTCTATTGTTTCTAAGCCTTTCAGTAGAATATGTGTGCACACGCACATGTACACTTGCTTGGTTTTTTTTCCACTTCAAGACTACAGAGTTTTTACTTCTCATTTTGTGTCTTCTCTTATACTACTAAGAGAATATTAGTATTTCTGTGTGACAAATTAGCCTAAAACTTAGTCCTTTGAAACAGCACATCTTTCCCATGGGTCTGGAATCCAGGTGTGGCTCAGGTGGGTCCTCTGTTTCAGTCTCTCAAGCTGAAAATCAGCTGTTGGTCCATGCTGTTTGCATCTGAATGCCGAAGTGAGGAAGGATCGACCTCTTAATTCACGTAGCTGTTGGCAGAATTTGTCTTGTTGGGGCTCTTGACTAACACGGTCAGTTCCTTGCTGACTGTAAGAGGCAACGGCCAGCCCCTTCCATGTTGGCCTGTGTAGCATGATAGTTTGGCTTCATGAAAACCTCAAAGGGAGAGCATCTGTTGGCAAGACAGAATTTTGTAACCTACACATACAAATGACATCATTTTTTGTTTGTTTTTTTGAGACAAGGTCTCGCTATGTAGTGCAGGCTGGCCTTGAACTAGCTTAGGTAGCTCAGGCGAACTCATGATGATCCTCCTGCCTCAGCCTCCTGAGTGCTGCAGTTACAGGCATGTGCCACCATGCCCAGCAAGTGACGTCTTCATAATAATGCTGTATTCTATTGGTTAAAAGCAACTTATTTAAAAGGACAAGGTTATGGCCTTGGAGAGGAGGCTGTGACATCAGGGGGGAACACTTCAGAAGCTGGCTCACCCTTCTTCCTGTGTCAAGAACCACAGACTCAAAGACAGTAGGGAATGACAGCATTAGAATATCACATACGCATTTACAGTTTCAGCTGTACTAAAGTATCTCCACATTGGCCGTGCCAATTCACCTTCCCACCAGCACAGCATGCTTGTTATTCCATATTTAGCCCATATTTATATTATGAAACTTTTATTTATTTGCCAAACTATGAGATATGCAATGGTAACTTTTTACTTTTAAATCTTGAATGTAATGAAATTATGCATTTTTATATGTTTATTGGCCACTTACATTTCATCCTTTGTGACTTCTTTATATTCTTTGCCCAGTTTTCTTGCAAGCATTTTAACTTTTGACAGTGGGTAGAAAGTATAGTTGGATACTGACTCCCTTGTATACACACATTTATTTATGACAGGTGCCTTGTTTTTTTAAAAAGTGGGACCACTTCTGAAGACAAGATGCTGAATGATGCATCCAGAATCTCAGACTATAGACAGAGTGTATCTTCTGCTAAATTATCAAGGGTTAGACTATCTGAAAGAACCTAGGGAAGTCCTAGTTGTGGCCATGCCAATCTCCTGAGGTACACAAAAGCATTATGAAGCTCAGGGTAGGGAAAAAACAAAACACTTTGCATGGAGTCAGAAATTCAGTCTTCCAGGGAAGAATCCTCCACACCAGGAAGTCTGTGAGCAGCACTCCAGACACCTGTGCTACTAGGATTCTCCTGGCTCTTTAGTGACTGAGCCATCTCTGGGAGTTCTGCTGTCCAGGGCTCCACCTACAGTGCTACACCAGGGAGCATATACTAGAGATTCTGCGAATGGAGCAGTCAGTTCCTGACTTGCAGATGTGTAGTGGATTGGTAGCTGGTGGTCAACTTACAACCCCCAGCTGAACTGAGTAAGTGCGGTTGTGGGTGTGGGAGGCCACCTGGAGACTGTGCCAGCAGCATAGGAGGCAGACCTGGAGAAGGCGGTGAGGCTGTTTGGGAGATGAGAGAGGCTGTTGGGAGCGGAGAAAGGCTGTTGGAGCTGGTGGGAGCTGTAAGGAGCTGTTGGTTCTGTTGGAGGAGCTCGTCATGCTGGCTTTCCTGATGAACTTGGCTGTTTTCATCCCCCAAGGAGCTCAGGGCCTTGTTGGCACTGAGAATAGCTTCAGTTCACTTTGGGGGAGCTCTGGTCCTTGCTCTGAGCATCACTTCCTGGCTCCGGAGGGGAAGAGGGTACACTGCCAGTGTCCTGGAGAAGCTTGCTGCCTTGGCTTCCCTGATGGGAGCTCAGCTATCTTGATCATCGGAGGAGCTTGGGACCTCACTGTTGACGAGGATGGCTGTGGTACCCTTTGGGGAGCTCTGGTTCTTCTGAGCATTGCTTCCTGACCCCGACGCAGATCCCTCAGCCTCCTAGCACAGATCCTTCATTCCACTGGCACAAACTTCCTGTATTCCACCACTGATCTTTGGGCCTTCCCATCACAGATCCGTGAAACAGGCCTGCATGAGATACTGTTATGGGCTCTGGGCCTCCAGTTGGATTTGTGGGAGGCATTGTTATGAGCTCTAGGCTGTCAGCTGGACTCAGGCAGAACATTTCCGTGGGATCCAGGCCCTCGGCTAGTTTCCTAGGTCTTAGTGTGTGGACAGATTTCCTGCACTCTTTTGTATATCGTTCTGTGGGTGACTATTATAAATAATCATATAAAATATGTGTCCTCTACTATATTGTTCACCTTGCACAATAACTCCCAAACCAACACAAGATGGATCTGCAGGTCTTAGAGAACCTAGGCCCTAGAGAATGTAGCAAGTAGAGAAGAGCTGGGGCCTTTTTCAGAAAGGTCAAGATAGCAGGTGGGCAGGTAGAAGTCTTAGAGGTGCAAAACCAAACTGAGAGGCCATAAAAAATTGCTGGAACAGAGGGAGTACTTCTGAGAAATTTCATGTTTCATGGGATCAAGCTGAGTTATTCATTTTATTTTTCTTCTCAACTTTATAATATCACCCTTGCAGTCTTTGAATGGTCAAATGGAATACTTATTATTCTCCTCCTACTTTATATCCCCCAATTTTCTTCTCAGGATTTAGGTCTAATTCTTATACCTAAAGAAACTTACTAAGTTAGTGTCTAGCCCATCTCCATAAAAGTAATATAATCTTGAAGTGAAAATTACTTCTGAGATGATTACAAGCATCCTTTTTCATACAGCTGTAGCACATAAAGATCTAGGAGGATCTCCAAAACAATGTGTCAGGGGCTGGGGATTTAGCTCAGCGGCACAGTGCCTGCCTGGCAAGCACAAGGTTGTGAGTTCGATTCCTGGTACAAGAAAAAAAACAAAAAAACAAAACAAAAAAAACAATGTGCCATTCCATTATATCATGAGAAGCAGAATCTCTTTGGACATGGAAATCCTGCTAGCTAGAGACATATAAATAATCTTTGAACCCATTTTATTTATTCTTTTCCTCTTTCACCAAAATCTTGTTCTACCCATCTTCTATGCTCAGTTGATGTATACAAAATGCTTATTAGTTAAATGAATGAAGACACGTGGGCAGAACATTTGTCTTTTCCTTCAGGAGACAAACAATATATTCTCCCTGTGGCTTCTCTGTGCTGTCATTTGAGTGGTCTGCTTAATCAGTAGACAGGAGAGTACTGACTATACTCCTAACCCTGATGACTGTGGACATGATTTTTGAAGAGTGTCTGAGCTGTAGCTCAAGCTACTTTTATATCATGTAGACCTCAGCATAGTCACCCTGCACAGTTCTAGACACAACGGCAGTCAGGCTGTGTCTTCACAGGTGCGCGGCGTCCACGTCACCACCACCTTCCTTGCCTTAGGGTTCTCGCTAAGATACTTCCCTAAGGGAAGGAGCAAAGAACTGAATACAATCAGCAAAGAAAGAAAATAACACACAAGACTCTTCCTGGTGATATCAGTGTGGATTGTTAGCTGAATATAAGACGGAAATCAAACATGGGCAGATTCCTGAACCTGCTGAAAAAAGTCAACCTTGTTCACTATCATCTTCAGGGGCTTGTCGGGCACAGGTCCCTGCACATGCTTCCAAGATGTTCCCAGTCAGCTGAGGGTTCTTTGCTCAGTTCACATAGGAATCACAAACAGAAAGAGTAACTCTTTCAGAATTAACGGCCCAGCCTTTGAATGCAAGTGGCTGCCAGCTCTTTTAGTGTTAGTAACCCTCCATGCCGCTAGAGCAAGTAGCTCCCAGCAGGCCTCAGCACCTCTTCCAGCCACCAGAGATAGTAGCTCCTGGCTACTCTTTGCTGCTCTCCAACACTTTTCCTGCCAGCCATCTTTCAGTGTTACCAAGATCTATGACCAACTCACCTGCTACAACTGCAACCTCAAACCTGTATCTTTGTTACATTGTAAGTATTGGCTCTTGTACCACTTCTCCTTGCCCACTTACTGAACTTTCTTCTCTAATATTTTCCCATGTCCACTTATGCCTTTTGTACCCAACACAATTCACTCTTTTTCCTAGCCATAGAATTTTTTAAATCCCCAGGCCTCTTAACCCATAACCTTTTATTTCCTGCCAGTCCTCTGGCATGAAGAAGACAGAATGTGAGCTGCCTGACCTCTCACCTTTAACCTTTATTCCTGGGTTGACAAATCCTAGATCTTGCCTGTATATGTAGCCTTGCATCCCTAGCAAACTTTCTTTAGTTCCAAACATACTGTTCTGCATCTCAAAAACCTAATTATAAAAACCTCCATTGTATCTGCTTTTAACACCTCTCCTTTACCCTAGGTGAGACTATTATGTACCATTTTACTTCCTTTCTAACCAACTGGCTTCCCTCAACTCTTCTTTAAGCATGAGGTATGGAGAAAGATTCACCAGTAAGCCATTTCCATATTTTTAAAAATTGCTTTTTTGGGTTATTGCCATAGACTCAACAGCTTTTATTGGCTTGAAGCAATTTGTAGTTTTCTGGCTTTAGCTCAGTAACTATATGTCCTGCAACTGTGTCACAGGAAATTACTAATTTAAGCATGGATAGCCAGGTAGCAGTCAACAGGACAGTTGGGAATGATTTCCAAGTTCTAAAAACTTAGATTTCAGTGTTAAGGGATCAGTTTTCTTTGTTAACTCCACAGCCTTAGACAAAGATTGAAAGCTAGGATCCTGCGTGGCTCCCCATGATTCAGTGTTCTACTTCTGTATTTTGTCTTTTCTTATCACCAACTCCCTGCTCACTGCCTGCATCTGGCTGCCACAAGTCATTAGACAAGCTGACGCTGTGTACAGGTCACATCGCTGGTCCTTTCATGCCACTGCTTTATGTTACAGATGAATCAGCCGTGACCATTTTCTCAGAAATACCAACAGTTCTCTTGGTGGTGCTACGTACTTGCTCACCAGGTAAGTTGTACAGTCCTCTTGCAGCTTTCTGAGTGAGGACTCCTGGCTGCCCGTTATGGTCTCTGCTTCATCTCCTGCCCTTGGCTGTGGTTCTCTAGATGTCCTTTAGTATGACTGACCTGCCTCATTCTTCCTGGCAGTCTTCCTTCATGATGCCCAATAGGCTCTTCATGTCCTTTACCCTTTTCCACCTGCCACATCAGTCACCCGTCATCCCTGTTCACAGCCCAGGTCTTACACTACCACATTCTTTTTTCTTTGTAAATGCCCTTTTCCATGGCTACCAACTCTGAGCGCCATGCTGGAATCCTCTCTGCATGATAATTGACCTCCAGTCCTTGGGATAGTTCTATCCTTGTGATCTTAAGAATTCCACAACATCCTTTTTAGATCTACCCCACCCGCTGCTGGTGTCCCTTCCGTTCAGTCTACAACAGAGACCAGTAATACATTTACTATTTGATTTATCCTGTCCTCCTCCAGTATGGGGAAAGGTTAACAGATGCTTTCTGTATTTCAAAGAATCCAAGGTTGAAAATATGGAGATTAACAGCAAGAAAAAGGAGGTGGCCTTAAAGCAGAAAACACCTGAAGTGAAATCCCTTGAACAATCCCACCCAGACCTCAAACCATTTTCAGAGCTCCAAGTGTGACAGAAGCAGGCAATAGGAACGCACAAGAGAACAAGAGTGGAAAAGGCCTTCTCCTATTCAGGGACCTCCGCGTCTGCCTGAGCAGAAACACCAGAGAGGCTCCTAGCCTGGCCAGCACCCACACAACCCTGTCAGGCCCAACTACACTCTCCAGCATCCGGGCACCACTCGTCAGGGCCAGCTCATGAGGAGACTGGCAGACCTTTCTCAGGCTCCAGGTTAGTCCAGCAACGGTGGGCGTGTTGAGTCCTACAGGAGGATCCCAGTCTCCTCCAGCACCAGAGGCTCTGAGCATAGGCGTCCAACCACACCTCAGTCATCGTCCTGCACTTCCTTAGCATAAGAGAATCTCCCCAAAAAGTAGAAAGCCAAAAACCAAAACACTGTTTGGTAGTATGATAAATTAATGGATGAGCTGGTGAGAACTTAATTCTTACACCAGGAGTGCACCTATTACAGTGACAGCTGTCTTCACTCCGAACTGGTATTTTACTGCTAGCAGCAGTCAGACGTCACTACATCTGTGTATTTTGCCTGACACTGGGAGTGGGCCTTGCCCATGCAAAGCCTTCTACCCGCTAGCTACACCTCCAGACCCTGCCTAATGAAGTTTTAGACATTGCCATTTGTCATCACATCTTTTTTTTTTTTTTGTCATCACATCTCTTGCCACAAATTACCATTTTCTCCCTCGTGGTTACTATATTTTTAAAAAGTTAATCATAGAAATCCACTCCAGAGATACAGCTATTTGTTTGCATAGCTAAAATGTCCCATCAAGTTGCGGTGTACTCTAAGTATTCTAAACAGTATGTGTATAGCAAATATTTCCACATCCCGTCTTTGTTACAAGAGATAACCTGGAAGTTCATGGACACACTCTAAGCAAAAATAACTGTGTAAGGCACTGTTTGAGGAGCACTGTACGAGTGGGTGAAGTATGATAGGTGTCAGCTCAGTGGTGGAACAAGGCAGACAGTGACCGCTGTCTTCGTTTGCAAAGGTGTCCGCGTCCTGCAGTGGCTGCAGCCCTAGACTTCCTCCTGCGGTGATCTGGACACGGGCACAGTGTGGGCTGCTACCCTTCTTTCACTCATGACCATTGCTTCGTATTTTCTTCAGCTTCCACCTCACACACAACAGAACACAGTTTCGCTTCAGTATGCAGAAGTCCTGCTTCACGTTTGGGTCTTCCTTTACAGCACTCTCCTTTGAGATTGGTGCCTAGCCCTGCTCACACACAATCTGATCCCGTTTTAATGGAGAGTTCTCTAGCCTCCCATACCCCTTTCTTGAGACAGAGTCTCACTCTATAGCCCAGGCTCGCCTCAAACTTAGTGATCCTGTCTCGGCCAGAGTGCATCTACTACAGTGAAAACTCTACTCTGAAGTGCTATTTTACTGCTAGTGGCAGTCAGACATCACTAAATCTCTATTTTTTGGATTACAGGTGCACACTGCCTCATGTGACTCAGTTCCTCAGTTTTAGCTCATAGGCACTATCTCTACTTTGGACTGTGGACTCAGTGCCATTCTCTGGCTACCATGATAGTGTCCATTTCACAATGGCACTTGCTAGACGAAAAGGGGAGGGCAGGATTTCACTATTTTAATGCACAAAAATAATTCAAAATATGACTTCCCAAGTCTGCCACAAAATTAAGACACAGAGAAAGGTTCCACTGGAATTTAACACTCTCAGATATTTTTTAGCATTACTTGAAATTCTATGTAAATGTCTGGTTTAAAAAATAGTACTTAATAATTACACTATATACATCAGATCTGCTTTGGTAGGGCTACTCTCTAATTTTTCTGGCCTGTTACTGTCTCCATTTTGTTCACCTGCCTTCATCTGACAGATGAGCATTGTGTCCCAAGTAGAAATACGCAACACGTTTTCGGAAATCCAGGAGGTCTAAAGAGGTGCCTGGGTTAGAGATTCTGTGCAGGTGCCATGCATTGCTCATGGCTATGTCAATCATGTAGCTCACCAAGATGGAGTACCATTTCTTGCTTCTTAACTTCACTCTATATTTGGAAATAATTTGATCCATTTTAGATACTCCTTTCCTGCATTCCTCATATAATTTCACGATGGCTGGTTGACTTGGCTGAATGATCTTGTCATGATCAGCAAAACCACTTGTTTCACTGACCGGGTCTATACCTACAGCATTGGAGCACAAACTGATAATGCCATCGCCATGCCAACGACACAAAATTATCTCATCGTTTTCTTCCACTCGGAAATCAAAATACCCCCTCTTCATTTTTTTCATATGTTCTGCATTCATAAGTGGACATTTTCCAGTCCTGTTTTCACGAATTGATCCAGTCGCCCTCACCCCTTTCTTCTTCAAAGCGGACATCAATTTCACACTTGTAAAGAAGCTATCGAAACACAGGTGGTAGGGATACTGGCCTTTCTCTAAAAGAACATCAGCAAAGTTCATCACTAGATTGCCACCTAACCCAAGGTCAAGATCCTCGTCTGCCTCCAAAGTGGATTCTTCTTGATAGGGCTCAAACCAAACCAGGTAACCTTGTATGGTGGCACCACACCAGATCTTATAGCCAATTCTAAGAGGCTTTCCATTCAGAAACTGGTCGGTATCAAAGCATTCACACATTGATTTACCAAAGCAATAATATTCTTCTAGGGGAGCATACAGGAGGAAATTTTTATTCATTTGCTTTATGAGAGGTCTCAATTTTGAAAATTTATCTTTCTGATCTAGGTGATTATTATCTGCAAAATGCAGGTATGCGAGAATCAATTCAAATCTGTCTCTTTTAATTGCATCTCTAACCAGGTTCTGATCAGCATCAGAGATCTCCCAATACATCCCCCTTCTGGGACACCTTACAAATCCACTCCAAAGCAGGATACCAAATACACATCTCATTTCCTGAACTGTGACTTCCAAACTGACATTTTTTTGAGAAGCATAATTATTTGTTTCATTAACAATCAAGCTGAATGTTTCATCATCAAAAAATAATTCAAAGAGTTCTACTGGGTTCAGCTTTTCACTCTTGAGGTTCAGAAGTCCAGAATCCAATGCTGACCACTGTGGAAAGTTGGGATTGAGGTCTCTTTTAGTCCATCTCTTCTTTGGGACGCCAGCCACCTTCAGCTTTTTCTGAGCAGGCTGTATGTCAGGCTCATTATCTTCCTCCACATCTGAGTCATCAGAAAACGCAAGGCCTTGGAGCAGTTCGCTCACTCGAGCTTTGTCTTTTTTTCTCCCTTTCCGAGTAATGTCTCCCGCTGCATACTGCAAGGATGTGATGTGCATCCGGGCCCACAAGTCACGGGGTGGGTGACGATCCACAGGAGTGTTCATATTCAAGACTGACTTTTCCGGAAGGACAGCAGTACTACAAGAGTTGTGGGACACACAATCTCTGGGAAAGAAAAAAGAACATGTTACAGAAATCCCAAATCGCATTCCTCTACCCAGGACAAATGTGAAGCATGGTCGGGGTGTTATGGTTGATACATTGTGTCAACTTGGGGAGTCCAGAGGTTTGGCTAAGTGACTCAGCAGGAAGCCAGGTGCTTACTTTGTGTACATCCTGAGCCTGTAGAAGAGGAGGGCATGTAGATTATGTGAGAGCTACAGGCCCCTTAGGTGGAGGTAGCCTGTTTACAATGTAAGGGAGGGGAAGAGGCAGCTTGCCACCATTCCTCCCTTTCGCTCTGGCTGCTTTGCTGTTCAGCTGCCATTCCCCCTTGCTCTTGCTGCTTTGCTGTCTTCTGCCTCAGAGCCAGCCAAGTATGGACTGAAACCTCCACAAACTGTAAGCTAAATAAACCTTTCCTTCCTAAATTTTGGGCATTGGGTATTTTGTCTCAGCAATGAGAGAAAAGTAACCAAGACAAGGCAGGGAGGGGAGGGGATAATTCTTCCATGGGAAAGACTTTGGCTGGACGTAACTTTTCTGGCCTCTCCACCTCGCATTCATTCCTCATGACCCAACTAACTGTTCCATCTGGGAGAACCAACCAGGCCTCTCTAGCAGAGCCCCTCCCTGTCCTCTTCCGGAGCGGCGCTCCTTTTCTCCACCAGTGCAGTGGGCAAGCCTCAGCGGTGACAGCTGCACACCTCTGTCAGTGTGAGCCTGTCGGGCTCTGCCCCTGCCCCTGAACTGCTTCATCCAGTCAAGCTAGCGTCAACAGGAAGGTGAACTTCTAGCTCCTTCCGTTTTACTCCAGTGTCCCTGCCAACTGGTTCTTAGATGAAGAAGGTCTCCACACATCTGTCAGAGATTTTCTGAATGTGGAAGGACTTTCACAAAGTATATATAGCTTAAGACCAACTCTTGTTCGTTTCATCAGGCTATACTGCTTCACAGCTAACAGCCTCTTGAAAAGCACCAATGCATCAACTCCAGTGTTTGTGGTTGGAGTTCATACAGATGAAAACTTATTTACAAGAAAGCTGAACACAAGTTTGATGGTCTGCAATGAAGTCTGAGCCTTTGACAAAATGCAGGTACTGAAGCAAATGTAGAAATCTTTCACCAGCCATAATTTGAGATAAGGTGTACCCTAAAGAGGTGTTGCTGACCAAAACACTTCCTGCTCAGGTTTCTGCACAGTAACCTGCAGTGACGTTGCTGCAAAGAAGACACCCGCTGTGTCACTGTCAGTGTCTTCCCACTTATCCAGCCCAAGGAGCCTTTTGGGCCAGGTGGCTTTGAAGCAACACGGCAGCCTGGCATTTGTTGCACTGGTAATTTTTGGAACTAACTCCTCAGTAAAGAACAATTCAAAATACTGCAGTGGGTCAGAGGTGTCTGACATCAGCTCTTCTATGTGATAAAGTCACACCTCTGACATGGAGCAGAACATGAGCTGACTGTTCCCGAGTGTGACCCCAGTCAGCCGGTGTGTGACCGTTCCCATCAGATTCTGAACTAGACAGGGCCTGACCACATCGTCTTCTGAAGCACTGTCCAAAACTGCATCAGAATCTTCTATTTTGGAAAAATCAGATTCATCAAATGAATCCTTGGCTAACAACTGTTTAACAAATGCTACGTTTTCTAGGCTTTGACATTTTCAGTAAATTTTCTAAGTGGAAAAATCACTACTAAAACCAGAATGCTATAAATAAAATGGTTTTTGTTTCCAAAGACTATCCATACATTAAAGTGATGCAAAAATGATTTAAAAAAAGCAAAGTATTAGGGAGCAAACCTTGAGGGTAGGGTTAGGTTGTAACCCACAAGTTACCTCACAGCCCCAAGTGCCACTGTGGAACTCTGAGGCGAACGGGAAATGGGGTAAGCCTGACATGGCACAGGAAGGATCTGGGAGTGGGAAGTGGGAAAGTGTGACGGGAGGGGTGGGGCAGGGACTAGGCGAGGCGCGGAACTGCGGTGGCTGGACGCAGAGCCTGGATGCAGAGCCGCTCCGCCCTTACAGCCCGCTTCCGGGCACGTTTCATGTGAAACGGCAAGGTAACTTTATTATTATTTTTATTTTATTTTATTTTCAGTTGTAGTGGAATCTGAACCCCAGGCCTCAAACGTTCTAGCTAGCACTCCAGCACTCAGCCATATTTCTAGCCCCCTTAAAAATTTTATTTGAACTTATTTTTTGTGGTACTGAGCTTCATTCCTATCCACTCTTTTTTTTTTTTAGGACAGGGTCTCCCTGTGTAGTCCATCCTGGCCTTGAAGTCACTATATATATAGCCCAAGCCACCACACATGGCCAGCCTTCGAGACAAGGTCTTGCTAAGTCTCCAAACTGAGCTAAAACTTGCAATTTTACTGCCTCAGCCTCCTGTGTGCAGCCATGCCCAGCATGACGTCGTCTTCTTACAGCACTGTGAGTCGCGGTTTCGGTTCCACGTCCAGTCTCCAGTTTTAGCCTTCTGCTCCAACACCATGCCTCTTCCCTCAGTGCAGTGTGGCTCTGCGCTCACTACCTTCACGAAAAAGTTCAATTCTCTTGTTAAGCTTCAAAGAGATTTCCACTGTAGGGACTGGTGGTATAGCTTAGTGGTAGAGAGCATGGTGAGGCCCTGGGTTTAGTTCCTTTTTTTTTTGTTTTTTTCCGGTACCAGGAATCAAACTCACGAACTCGTGCTTGCCAGGCAGGTGCTGTGCCACTGAGCTAAATCCCCAGCCCTCTGTGGTTTTTTTTTTTTAAAGAATGGGATTTTTGTTTTGTTTTTGTTTTTACTTTGTGGTACTGGAGATCGAACTCATGACCTGGCACTTGCCAGGTCGGCGCTTATGCCACTGAGCTATATCCCCAGCCTAAAACCAAAATACATGAATGAATGAAAGAGTGAATGATTTAGCTTCCTATTTCCCTAAGATGAACGAACATCAATAAGGAAAATTCACTTCCTCATGCCACTCCTGCCTGCCCTTCAGGCTGATTACACATGTTGTTTTCTTTCTCCTCTTTTTTCCAATCTGAGAAGTTAATAGCCTCACAAGAAGCCAGCCCTCTGCCTGTGACTTGGTCCCTCCCCTTCTGCTGCTGGGTTGTCTGTTACACTTACCCTGTTCCCACAACCGACACAACAAAGTACCTACTCCTGCCATTTCTTATCAGCTCCTTTCCTTCTGATCTTCTCCCTGCTTGAGTCTCCTAGTGGAGCTTGAAAGTACCTGCACTTGTGCTCCCCAAGCCCTCTTCCCGTGCTAATGTTTCTTTCCTCCACTGTCACAGTAGCTTCCCTGGCAGCCTTTGCCGTCACCTAAGTTCTTCGCATCTGGCTTCTCCAGTTAGGCCTCCAAGGAAGTGTACGGAAGCACAGGCATAGTAACTGAGCAGGACAGAGGCTGGCTTCTGGAGGCAGCTGTATGCCAGCTCCAGGTTTTGTGTAACTGTTAAGGACGGAGAGGCCGTCTTGACACAGGCCTCCATGAAGACACAGTGGGAGTGGCACTTTCTCTTGTTATTTTCCAGGGCAGTGATTATGACATGCTGGTTTCAGTCCAATTTCCTGTATCTACCGGGATGGGCCACTTAGGAGCACAAGCACTCACCTGTTGGATACTCCTGAGGTCTTGACACCTTGTCGTATTTTTTCACAGGTATCTTGGTCTGCATTAAACAAACCACCTTGCATTATTTTTCCTAAAATAACACATTAATTATTTATATAACATCTGGTCCATGAACTTAGAAAAAACAATCTCTGGGATAGAGAAATGACAGGCATGTTGGATGCAGTCTCAGCAGTCCTATGGAACGCAAAGGAAGGGTCCACTGGGCCAGCCGGGCAGAGGGCTCTGCAGGGCACGACACGAGAGAATAGCTCCTCCTCTGAAGGACAGAGGGGCCAGGAAGAGGCATTGTCATGGCTCCCAAAAATAAAGGGACACCCGAGAATGGCAAATTACCTAGAATTCTTGATGGCCAAGAAAGAAAAGAAGTCAAAAGAAGGGATATTCACTCCAAGGGGGAAGGATATTCATTGACGATCACAAGAACCAGTAACTCAGGCAATCGGGGAAGAAGATAGTGTTACTAGAAAGGGTACAAAACGGTAAGGGCCGAGGGAAGTCTAGAGATAGAGCCCACAGGAGGTGTCGGTGAAGGGGACTGTGCTTACGCATCCGGACTGCAGCCATCTCCTGAGCTGAGTTCTCACAGAGGTTCCTCGGAGCCACACTTGCATGTGGCCACTCCCTCAGTGCGGAGGCCTGGGCGGGCTCTTCCCTCCTCTTCATCGACATCTAAAAGGAAAACGTAGCCTCTTGGTTTCACCGTGGCAAGGACGCAGGTCCAGTTGTAAAGGGTATTGAGTATCATATTATAAACAGATGGTACCAGGTACACATGGCACTCTGTAAATCTGTGGCAACTTTTTGTATAACAATAACACGCAGGACCAGCTCATGCCAATGCTACCACAGGGTGAGGCCAGATTCAAGGCCTGAGACAATCCCACACTACAACAAACCTTCCAACATGCTACATGACTTTCAAATGTCCTGCTGAACCAAACCTACCATCAGCATAAATCAGATGCAATGAAGTATAAGAATCCTGAAGAGTTTTATGGGATGACCCTGAAAAACCAGTAATTTAAGAGTGTTTCAGAGAAGAAAACTTAAATGAAGTAAAGATACTGTTACAAGAGCTGACTCACTCCAACCGTCCTCCTCACTGTTTAAATAGCACCTCCTACTATGGTTCAAGAGTACTTCAAGATAGTATCTCACTTATTGTAAATGCAATTAAACTGACTACAAATATATAATGGAGGAGTCTGGAGGGTCCTTTTAACAGACTCAGAACTTAATACAAATTCAGAGATCCCATGAGTTTCACGAATAGAGATTATTTAAAATTTTTAAAAGCCAGCAATAATACATAAATTAGGAAACTTGGCCTCCGGTGCACGGGGA
>NW_004955465.1:13617816-13648546 GCF_000276665.1 Chinchilla lanigera | reverse complement strand
TAATTTGGTAAGCCCCCCCCATTATTGTTATCCTTCTCTTACTCTTTAAAATAAAAAAAAAGAAACTTGTATACTGTAATTATTTATTTTGAGAGTTGTCTAGGGTTTCATATTTTTAGTTTTATCTAACATTGCCCCGGGAAGTCTTCTTATTTAACCCCTTGATTTTGTTTCATTTTTCAATCTACCCTTTCTTTTCACTGACTAAAAGGAATACAGTGTCCAGCTTCCCACAGACTGGATGCCTGTTTTGACAAGGAAGAGGTTTTCAAGGCAGATGATGTTTTCTCTTTACCTTATCACTACCCTACTGTGAACTGTAAAAACTTATTTTGATACTAAAAAGCCTACCTCCTGTAAATACTACCACCCCTCCTTACGATCTTTTTATCAATTTGTGACTTGCCTTGAAATCTACATTGGGCTCCTAGGGTTCTTGTAACAAGCACAGACTGGAGAGTTTTCTGTCAAAGTATCTGCAGGGCGCTGCTCTCTGCACTCCCCAGGGGAGGCTCCTCCTGGCGTTTCTCAGCTTCTGGTGCTCAGCCAATGCCAGAGGCTCAGGCCTGTGGAAGTATCATGCAGACCTCTGGTCCAGTTGTCCCATCACGTTCTCCCTTTCTCTTGACTTGGCCTTCACATAACCCCTCAGAGACTGGACTGAGGAGCCATCCTAATCTAGTATGACCTCACCTCAAATTATTACATCCACGAAGAGCCTAGTTCCCAAGGAGGTCCCACTCACAAGCACCTGGGGTTAGGACTTTGAGGGCACAGAATTCACTCTACATCTTAGCCTTACTTCAATTAAGTTTATTCCCTTCTATCTAGTCTTTTATTATTCAGCTCAGTACTAGTTTTCACCCACTGCCCACCTATACCTCTAACCTTTGATCTTCCTGGACTTCTGATCTTATTTTTAATTCAAACCCACTAATTATACATCAGCGCAAGCATCTAAGCACTTCGTTATTTCCATGGGTATAGTCATGTCGAAGCACTCCACTTCATGAAATATACACCTTTAAAAATATGTCACCTTTCCTTTGCTTTTGTTGTATTACATTTAAAGCAATGAGTTTAACGTTTAAAATGTGTATAGATAGGTTTCATTTTCTGTTTCTTTTCAGAAGGAAAAGTACTTATTAAGAATGAGAGACATTCAGTGTGACAGGATTAAGACAACATGGAGGCACAGAGGGGCCGAGGATTTGCCGTGAGGAAGGTGTCTTGAGCAAACTGATACAGCAGCGATGTGCACAAGAATTTCAGTGGGAAAGAACTTATTTATTTATTGTTTGCAGTGCTGTGGATAGAAACGAGGCCTTCACGGAAGGCAGGTAAGTGCTCTACCTCTGAACCCAAATTAAAAAAAAAAAAACTACCAGAAAAACTAATGAACCACTAAGAGAAAAGGGAGGAAAAAGGAGTGTCAATTCTTGAAGAACACAAGGAAGTTTGTTTGGATGTACAGAATTTCTCTAAATGCTATATGGTTGTGTGCTGAATACGGAACATAAAGGAATGTGACAACAGGTCCAGGTCCTCAGGCTGGAGAAAGAAACCAGAGACCCCCAAAGAGAAAACCACCAATCATTCTGCATCGAGTGAGTGAAGGCAGCTTGTGAACCCAAGAGCCAAACCCCACCGGGTACTCTCACACTGAGGTCTGAGGTGCCTCCCAGGCGGGGTGAGAGGAAAGGAGGGAACAGAAGAGACCAACAAGAGCTCCTTGTGATGTTCTGTGACAATGTGAACACAGGGTCTGTGCACCGAAAAGGCCGTCAGCTGAGGAGGCGGGCAGAGGAAGGCAAAGGGTGGGCGAAGGAGGGACTGCACTGACATTACCATAGCCTGCTGCTGCTCACCTGGGTCCGGGGTGGGCTACACTCACCCTCTTCTGCCTTCTCTCTGGAGCTTTCTTGCTGGAGAAAGGCTGGTCTCCGGGGAGCAAACCCTGGACAGGGGAGTTGAGAGCCCTAAGTGAGACATGGCCAGCTTTGAAGTGTCCTATTTGGGGCCCAGCAACCCAAACCCTGTGTTTGTTAAATATCCAAACTAAGACGCAGAGCTCACTGGCTGAGAAAAGAGTACTGTGACTATTTCACTCTACCAAGAAGTCAAAGATTCTAAAATTTTAGGGTCTCTCATAAAACCGAGTGGCACTTATGAACTTACAAGGTACTTAGTGACACATTTTTACATACATTAAGAAAAATGAGTCATAGGTGTAAATAAAGAGGGGAGGAGAAGCTGGTGATGAGTGCGTTGCTTAGGGTAGCATAGCACAAAATCCACTACAGCCTACATTTGGACCACTCTGATCTTAACAGATGCTGGCGAGGGGCATACACCTGAAGCTCTATAAAATAAGTTCTGAAGAGCAAATATACAACATGGTGACTACAGTTAATATATTGCAAGCTGGGCATGGTGGTGCACACCTGTAATCTCAGCACTCAGGAGGCTGAGGCAGGAAGATCACTGCAAGTTCAAGGTTAGCCTGTACGTGAGTTCAAGGCCAGCCTGAACTACACAGCAAGACCTTGTCTCAAAAAAAGAGAACAATAATGTACTGATATATTGCATAATTGATTTATTTTTTTTTAGGATGAGGGCTCTCTCTGTGGCCTGCACAGGCCTTGAACTTCTGGGTCCATCCTCCTACCTTAGCCTTCGGGAAAGCTGGGACAATGGCCGTGTCACTATGCCCAGCTTCAGACTTTACTTCATACCCTTCTTGCTGAAAGTAGATGTCAAGTACGCTCAGCACACACATAACTATGAGGTGACAGACATGTTCGGCAGCTGGTGTGATCATCTCACAGTGCATACAAAAGTAGGAAACGCGACTTGCGGACACAGCTAACCAGCTTTTGACTAAGGAGTCGTGTGTCCCTCACTGGCCTGCTCCTGCGTCCTCATTACGCACTCCGTGGCACTCACCACCCACGTCTTGGGGGAGCTGTGGAGTTTCGCTTGGCAGCGTGGTTACCCCCGGCAGGAGCTGGAGGCTCTGACTCTCCAGAGAGGCTCCTTGACAGTCTGCCACCACTAGGTGCATTTCCTGTCCCTGAGTGTAGAAAGAGGCCTGGAGACAAAAAGATTCACTTTGAAAAGGCATCCTGGTGGGAACCAGAGCAAACAACAGTCAGGGACTTTCCCAAGGGAGCACAGAGCAAGCCCGCTCCATCCTGTAAGGCAGGAACAACCGGACACAGGCATTCATCCGTTCATTCACTGGGCAAGTGAGGCCTGAGTGCCTGATGGGAGCTGGCCCCTATGCTACAGCATGGCAGGCAACAAAGGCAAACGTCCCTGCCCAGAACACACACACAAAGCCAGAACACTCGGAGCAGTGGGCAAAGGCTCAGCGAGGACTAGGACACGTGCACTGTCTCAAGTCACCTCCCACAAGGCACGTAGTAAATGCAAAGGGCGAACGATAATGAGGCAATCCGACAGGCACTGCCAGGCCTGCATCAGTAATGCTCCCCCTGAGAACATGACGCCACCTCTGTGGGAGATATTCTTATCATGATGTGCAACCTGGATCTAGTCAGGAGAAAACAGCAACTAAATGTGATTCTGACTTATCTCCAGAAAGAAAGGAAATACGACGATAAACAATAGCAATGGCGTAATACGGCAAAATGTGAGTAGGACTACGGTTATACGATAATATCATAATACTTTTGTTTAATTTCCTTAAACAAAGTAATTGTATCTTGGTTTTATAAGAGAATGCCTTTGCTCTTCAGATATAAATACCAAAGTGTTTAAAGATAAAGGGACAGGGCTGGGGATGTAGCTCAGTGGCACAAGTGCCTGCCTAGCAATTGCAAGGTCCTGAGTTCGACTCCTGATACCATCCCCCCCCACCCCCGCCAAAAAAAAGAATGAAAATTTCGCTGGGGAGATAGCTCAGTGATAACAAGGGCCTGCCTGGCAAGTGCAAGGTCCTGAGCTCGATTCCTGATACAAAATAAATAAATAAAGATAAAGGGACATAATGTCTGCAATTAATTCTGAAATGGTTCATACACATATACACACAGAAAAAACCTGCAGAAGAGCACAGGGTGTAGCACATCACAGAACAAGTGTTAACACCTGGCAAGTCTGGCTGAAGTGTACACAGGAGTTCTGTGTACTGTTCTCCCAATACATCTGTAGGTTATACATTACTTCAAAATTAAGTTATTTAAGATTAAGAGTTGCACATCCTCCATTTCTTTTCCCACCACCCCATCCATCACCTGCTGTCCTGTGTCTCCATGTCCAGCTGCCAGGTTCTCTAGCACTGTCACAGCCTCCTCTCCACTCTGCAGAGGATACATCTGCACCCAGGCCTGCAGCTCCCCGGGCAGGGCGGCCAGGAACTGCTCCAGCACCAGCAGCTCCAGGATCTGCTCCTTGCTGTGCATTTCCGGCTGCAGCCACTGGTGGCAGAGCTTGCGGAGTTGAGTCAAAGCCTCCCTGGGCCCAGGAGCCTGTTGATAGCAAAACTGCCGGAACTGCAGGCGGGAAAGTTCTTGCAAATGGGAGCTGTGCTCCTGTGAGTCATATGCTTGCTCCCGGGCGGGATCTTCTACCTTCACTTTCAGGAGGCTGTCTTGATTTTCAGGAGTGGAGCCTGGCAAAGCTTCATACATGTTGAGCTTAGAAGCTAGACAAAAGATCACTTGGCTGAGGTCTACACTCAAGAAATGTTTTTCCAAATGTATAGCTAAAGTTTAAGAATTGATTCACAATATGCAAATCAGTGCTCTGAAGCCCTATGTGATATGTTTATCCCCAGTACAGGTGGCACTCAAAAACTGAGCTACTTGTCTCTATTATAAACACAGTTAATCAGAAGCGGATCATGAATGTGAAGAGGCTAAACCCAGAGGTAAGGGAGGTGGGATACAAGGGAAGAAAGGTTAACAATAAGAACACAGAGGCACATGCCTGCAACCCCCCCACACACATACACACACCCTTGGGAGGTCAAAGTACAAGGATCAGAACAAGTTTGAGGCCAACCTATGACACATAGTGAGTTCAAGGCCAGTTTGAGCTATATAGTGAGACCTGTTACAAAAAAAAAAAAAAAAAGATGCTTGGGTAGCTGGGAAGAAGTAATAATTTTACCCACAGAGGAGCCAGATGCCTACCTTTAATGTAGGTGTGGTAGATGGATTCCAAAGTCTCCTATCCCCAAATTCTTTTTATAGTGATGTTGTGCCCCTCTTTCATCGGGAGGTGTTAACTACTTTTCCTTGCCTTGAATCTGCACTCATTTAGTTAGCTTAGGAGCGGTCAGGCCTGAGATAAAGTTGGATCACCAACCATATTGATAAAAATTAAAATAAGAATAGACAGTGAACTTGAACTTTGGACCAAGGATGTACTTCCTCAGGCAACTTGGAATGCAGCCTACCCCCTACTAAAAGGAGGTACAACCACTCTCTACTAAACTCTTGAGTTCTGAGGAACTTGAAATGCAAAATAGCCAGTTTTTTTTTTTCTCTAAAATCAAGTTGCCTTTAAACCCTGTATGCTAAGGAACTGGGTTAGAAGCCCAAGTTCCAATTGGTCATTTTAAGTCCACAAGGCCACCTTTCAGTAGGTGGCCACTAAACAAGTGAGCGGTTCCCGTGCTCTGCTCACCTATGAAAGGACTGGATTGAGGGGCCGTGGCGGCCCACTTGAGATCCCTCCTGGAAATCCGGGAGCTACTCATATTTCCAATAAAACTTTCCCAACCTCCTCTGGTTCTCTATTTCATTCTGAGATAGGACAGAAAAAATAAAGCTGGTAGAAAGTAAACAAGGAAATTGAGATATAAAAAATTGTACTTTAAAGAAAAACTGCAACCTCAGAACACAAGCCTGTTTATTTACTACTTGTTTTCCTTCTTCCAAAAAAGCAAACCTGGGCAACTCTCAGCTGCAAAGGGGCCTGCACATTCCCTTTTACCTGCAAAAGGTCCTCCTTCACCCAAGAATGGACTGTACTTTTGGCATTTCCCACAGGGATAGACTATTATCTCACCAGGGGTGGGCCATCTTCTCGGAACTATTAAGACTAAGACTAAGACCAAGACTATAGATTATCGAATTCTACCTCCTGAAACACATACAATACGCCCAGTTCCCAACTGTACCGTGCCTCACTGAGCACCCGAGGGTGCGTCCTATCCTCCTCACGCCTCTTTTACTGATGCGTCCGGAAAATCCTTTTCTGTGACAGGCGTCAGCAAACCTGCATACCTATTTGAAAGGGTGGGCCAAGTTCTTCATTTCCGTCTCAGGACCCTCAGGCCCAGCCTGTGACAAGTAACAATTCCTGGATGTCGTGAGACCACGAACTCAGCACATCTGACATCTACCGTCCTGGGAGTTGTTTTCCCTGCCACAACCCCTTCACTTCCCGCGTGGGGGTCGGGGGAAATCACTACACCTACTGAGGACGGAAAAGTCTTATATGTTGACTGTTGTGGAGTGAGAGCAGAGAAATTAACCCGAAAAGTTTCAAATATTCCTTGGATTAAATACTCCTTGGATTAAATACAAAATCCCTGAGGTCTGCTCTTTACTGGGTTGTACTGGTCTGTCACTCAATTTACTGTGCACCTCATTATTTTCCAGGACTGAAGCTAGATCTACAACAAAAGACATAGTCCTCCCCTTTAAGGAAACCATGCTTTTACGAAATTCCTCGTGTTACTGCCATGCTTTGGGAATGTTCTGGCATGTTTTGGCACTACTCAAATTTTTCCCATACACTTTTTTCACGGCCAGGATCATCCTAATGCGAATTTCCAAGCCCCAGCGCAAACTTACCTGCTTTGTACGCGGGTAATCGCCGCTGACCACCCCAAGCCTAAAGACCACATGGGAAAATGTGCTGTCCCCCTCTCGCTGTCTCCGCCCCGCAATACAGCCGGCTGCGCCCCAACCCAGCACCTTGCAGACAGGGGCTTTCCTGGACTCCCACCTAGCGCCTACCTGGTACTGTGCAGACACTGCTGGAATTCCCGCGGGGCTCAGGTACTTGTGCTGAGATGCTGGGGACCAGAACTCAAACCGGAGGGGACTTCCTGCCGTGGGGCTCAGAGGAAGGGGCATTTCCTGTGGGCAGAGGCCATAGAGACACTTCCTATAGCCAGACTGGGCGCAGAGGGGCACTTCCTGTGGCAGGACTGGACCAAGATTATTTCCTGTGGCCGGGTCTCTAGCCCTGTGGCGGCTTCCGGCTGACTCCTGTCTCTCTAGTAGCGTGGCCTTCATCTCTATGGTGCACTGGGAGCAACACCCCTGCTCCCTAACTCCTTGGTGGGCCCTTCCTGCCGGCCCACGCACACCCACGTTTCTGTAAATCATCTCAGTTAAAAACTAGCGGGATGGGGAAAACAAAGATGAATCTGCTAGGGTTCTCACCGGCTGGAGTAAGAGCTAAAGCGATAATTAAAGGAAACGGAGTGAATTATTTTAAGTACACAGATTACACACACACAAGGACAATTCCGGTTGTGTGAAATCAAAATAGTGTCTTCTTGGGGATAACCACTGTTAATATGTATTTTCAGTATCTCCCCAGAGTAGTACCACATAATAACATTAAAAAAAATTTTAGTTAGCTAATAAGTATGGGTCTATGTATCTTAAACCAGTTGGGGATCATAATATAGGAAATATAACTCCCAACTTAGATGTTTGATATGCCGAGTTCGTGTTCCCCAAAATCAAAGAATGAATTCTAGGGAACAATGGAGGTTAAGAGTAGGAAATATTTATTGAGAGGGAGAGATACAGCTCCTGTATCTCTCTGAGAGGTAGGAGGGGCCCCTAGCGGCTTGCTGATGATCCCATTTCTCAGGGGAAGTCTTCTCCCACCTCAGGGGAAGTGGTATAAAGCATAACCAGGTGGAAACAGTATAGGTTACAGCTATAATCAACCAATAAGATTGTAAGTATAGTTGGTATTATTGATTCAACAAGGAAGCAAGTCACATAGCAAGTATACATGGAAAGAACAAAGAACTTTTCAGGAAGGGACGAGTCTGAGGGCCTTGGTCACCCATTGAAGTGACTGACGTCTATCTAGACTTCATTAGACTAGGTGTTACCACTTATCTCGGGTCTGGTCATTCTGTCTTTGAGGGTTAACCTCCAACAGATACACCTCCAGCCATAGCTGTGATGTTTTCATCCTTGCCCTAACTCTCTGGAGCACTCCCCCCTGCCTGCCTGTTTTTCTACCTAAATCAGTTGTCTGTAATATTTTGTGTTACTTTTTTATATTTTCATATACCAACTTTCTCTAAAGAGCTAAAGAGTACTGGATTGTATTGGTGTATAACAATGCTTTACTATCCCTACTGAAGTGTATTTGTTGTATCTCCTTCTGTCTTCTATGCTGGGAATTGAACCAGGGCATCCACACATCCCCACCCCTCTCCTTTTTGAGCCAGGCCTAGCTTAAGTTGGTTACCTTTACATTCTGCCTCAGCTTCCCAGAGTGCTGAGGTTATAGCATATGTCACTATGCATGGCTATACTTTTTTTTATAAGTAATACTGTAGGGAACACCATTCAATTTTTTCATTCTTTTATATTTGTTTGGTATTACATTCTGGAACTGTCAAAAAGCATTGAAAATTTGATAGCTCCCTATGTACAGTATTTCTAAAGACATTGCTGCTTAAGAGGAAACTAGTACGTCAGCAAAGGAGACAACTTAAAATCTGAACTGTAAATGATCAATTAACATGTAAAAAGATGTTCCAATTCATTAGTAAAAATATAAAACACCCTTTAAAAAATAGGCCCAGGTGGTTTTGTTGGGGTACTCAGGATGGAACCCAGGGGCATGCTGCTGTGGAGGTACATCCCGTTCTTTTTATTTTTTGAGATAAGGTCTCACTAAATTTTCCAGGCTGGGCTTGAATGTGTGATCTTTCTGCCTTAACCTCCCAAGTACATGAAATTATGACACTGTGCTGGCAAAAAACTGGCCCAGTTTAAGTCACTTACTGAAGGACATCCAGCTTTCTTCTAAGTTTTGGCAATTATGACTATGCCGCTATAAATGTCATAACCGCCGAAACTCCTGCCTTCTTTCCCAAAGTTTTGGCCGGAGATACATGTGGTGATTTTTACGAAGGCAGCTCAGAGAGCTGACAGAACTAGGACAAGCCTCTTGTCTTGCTGTTTCTCCACATTTTGCATGTGATAGCTGGAGCTTCAGCAGCCATCAAGGATCATGTGAGGGTTTTAAAAGTTGCTGGCATGGAGCAGGATGGTGGAACAGAACAGTGGAAAACTCAGACCCTAAAGATACCATGGAACAACCTTATCAGTGTTGCCCTGATTGCCTCTAACCTTATATATTAGAGAAGAAAAAGTTCTACAGTCTCTATTTTTTTACTTTTAAGCTACATGCAGCTGAATTTCTAATGACTATGAGGATTCAGCCATCTTCCCACACTGGCAGACTGAGAGGTTGTCTTCAGGGCACCATACCCTCTGCGGCTACCCATCAGTAAGCAATGTTTACCCTCCACATGTGCCTGGGAGCTGACTCCTCTAACCTTACTATGCTTAACCATTACCACGCTGTTACTGATACAGAGGTTAACGACTTTCTTTCCCTGATGACTGTATTGTGACTTTCAATAAATTCCAAAACAAGCAACATTCAAAAACTACATCTCTAATATTAAAAGAACGAACTCTGATTTCTTCCATGGACATTTATTAAATAGCATCTATGCAGCAGTCACTGTACCAGGACTGGAGTTATCAAGACAGCTGCTACTTGGATTGATTCAGCACAGTTCACTCAAAATGACTCTTGAAATCACTTCCAGAGTCTAAGTAAAACTTTGCTTTGTAATGTGAACCAGTGAGATGTGGTGGAGATGGGGATGGAAAATGTAAAGTGATACGAGGACAAGTACTCCAGAGAGAGTTCAACTTCAATTTCCAAAATGCTTTGGTTGTACATAGGGAGTGTGGAGGTAAAGCTGAAAGGCGGCAAGGGTGTGTGTGTGTGTGTGTGTGTGTGTGTGTGTGTGAGAAGCCGGTGGAGAAAATGAATCTGTTGCTACAGTATCTGAAATATTAACCATCCCTTGTTTTGCATCAGTCTATGTGGACACTTGACTGGCTGCTGTTCTCAGAGGCCTGAGTACAGCTTGTGTGGAGATACACAACCATGCAATTATCAATCACATTAACGCCTCTTCGAGGTCCTGTAGTGAGGACTACTGTTTTGCTTTGATTGTAAAGGACTGTCTACTGTGGTCCAAGGCCAGCTTCAAAGAACAGAGAGAGACAGAGAGAGACAGAGAGAGAGAGAGAGAGAGACAGAAAGGAGGCAAATGGCTTTCAACTTGGCGTTAGAGTATTTTCTGACATTAGTTGGCCAGAGACTTTTCCTGGCATGCTGTGGCATGCTGTCTGCTTCTCTCTGTTGCTTCTGATGTTCTGTACAGAGAGAACACTCATCAGGCCAGTCTGCCTCTGTGGTGATGTCTCTGATGCTGAAAGAGACCTGACTTCTGCCGGAAGGCATCTCCACACTCGGTACACTTGTAGGGCTTTTCTTCATTATGGATTCTTATGTGCTGATCGAGGTGTGAGTTTAGTCGGAAGGCTTTCTGGCATACTTTACATTTGAATGGTTTCTCTCCAGTGTGAATCCTGTGATGCCGAATGAGGTCTGAGGTCAAGCTGAAGGCTTTGCCACACTCATTACACCGGTGGCTTTTGGAGTGACTGTGGATCCTCTGATGGTGTGTGAGAAGCAGGGCCTGACTAAAGGTTTTCCCACACTCCTTACATTCACAGGGTTCCTCCTGACTGTGAATTCTATGGTGTCGATTAAGGTGAGAGCTGCGCCTGAAGTTCTTTCCACAATGGATGCATAGAAAAGGTTTCTCTCCAGTATGGATTCTGAGATGCTCCAAAAGGCCTGCATTCTGACTGAAGACTTTCCCACACTCTTTGCACTGATAAGGCTTCTCACCAAGGTGGATTTTCTGATGTCTGACAAGGTGTGAACTCCTCTGAAAAACTTTCCCACACTCATGGCACTGATGGCCTTTCTCTCTAGACAGGGGTTTCTGATGTCCGGTAAGTACAGAACTTTGACACACTTCTGAGTCACACAGCTTTCCTCCTGTGTGTGTGCTTCTGTATTCAGTCACGTCTGAGTGATGGGGCTTGCCCTGCTGCCTTTCCAAGTTACAATCCTCAAAATGAGCCTCTCTGGGTTCAGCTTTCTTCTGGGGTTCCTCCTCTGTATCACAAGAGTCTGTTGTTGTAAGTTTTCCATTCTCAATCTGTATCTCCTCATCTGAAACATGAAATATGTATCACTAATTACTTGGGGTTTTGGTGCTTGGGGAAGGAATCTGCAACTAGGTGAAAAATGTAAATAAAGCCAGGCATGTAAAAGTAAAACAACTATAGTTGTATTTGTATAACATATACATGGAATTATACACAAGACATTGTAAACAGTGACTGCTTTGGGGGAAGGCTGGGCAGTTGTGCTTGGAGATGACTTCCTTCCTTTTTTTTTGAGACAGGGTCTCACTACGTACATCAGCCTGGCCTTGAACTCACTATGTTGCCAAAGCTAGCCTCGAACCCATGCATAGAAATGGGTTCCCTGCCTCAGGCAATCCAATTCCCTGCCTCAGCCTCGAGTACTGGGATCACAGGTATGCCACCTAGATCTACTTTATTTTCAATGGTTTCAGTTTTACCATATGATACACAGAAGAGCTCGAGGCAAGCAAACCAACTGTATTGAAGGACATAACTATACTTTTTGAAAATGATTTGTCACATGGAAAATAAAAAGCTAGGACCATTGAGGACCCTTGGACCAATAAGGGACTTTAAGAATAAAAAGATGCTGACATGGTACAAATTTTATTGACTACTGATATCTATGTGATCCTAGAAAAGTAACACGTCTCTGGACTCAGTGTTTTCTTCAATATATCTAAAACATGGGAGGAAAAGACCTTGAGGGTAACATATTCACAAAAATGCCTTGGCCTTTTTCCTGATCTTTCCTGTGTGGACCTTTTCCCTGTCGATGCTGTAATGATTTGTTCCTATCTCTGTCTCCCTCGATCACAGCCCTTAACACCTCCGGAGACTGTAAGCATAAGCAGAGCCGACTTCATTTCCTCTAGCACATCTCCTGGTACATAAACAAATATAGACATTAAACAACTGTTGAAGACTACATGACTTATGTTTGAGGGGTGAAATTACTTGACAATGAAAATAACGTCCTCAGGGGCTGGGGATTTAGCTCAGCGGCAAAGCGCCTGCCTGGCAAGTGCAAGGTTGTGAGTTCGGTTCCTGGTATCGGAGAAAAACCAAAAAACCAAAAAACCAAAAAAAAAAAAAGAAAATAACGTCCTCAGATACACAGGCAGAAAGGTGACAAGAATGGGCTTCTGGCCTACATGTTTTAAGGCTCAAAGCATAATAGGGATGCCACGTAAGAATGAAAGAATAGGGGAAATGTGTAGAAGAATCAGAAGAGGAGATTCTAAGCAGCGCTAATAAACTAATCATCAATATGAGCAAGACAGAGGCAGGAGATAATTAAGAGTGGATGAGAGCCACAAGTAAAAATGAAAGGGTTAGTAAGAAGACCCCAGAGAAAGTAAAGTCACACGTGTGGAAAGGTGAGACCAAGGAACACCAACAATGTGCCATGGGCAACATCCTCTGCGATGCGAAGTAGTCTACGTCAGCAGAAGTGAGGAACCAAGGCAAAGGAATAAAAGATCCTTTTCTGGTAATGACATGTAACTAAAAGGAAGGAGAAGCATTGAAACCCCAAAATAACCTGAACTTTGTAAAAAGTAACATTTTCACCAGATCCATGGGGTAAGGAACATTTGCAAGAAGTACTGCAAGTATTACATTCACTTTGCAAAGTTGTTCAGAAAAGGCAGACCCTTTTTTGCCAGCCACTTGACTCAGAAGGCTCCATAAACAAGCAGACCTTTGAAACAGACTCTAATGCACAAGAAAATAGGCAACAGGTAAAGGATTTTAGGAGGTTTGGATTTTAGAAGTCCTCAAAACCTCATGTGTTGAAAGCTTGGTTGCCAGGTGAAGGTAGTATTGGGAGGTGGTGGACACCCGGAAGAGATGAGGCCTGGCTGGAAGAAACCACTGGGGCATTGTCTTGAGAGGTGTACTTTGCTCCCACTCCCCCAACCCTGTGTCCTCTCCTCCATGAGGAAACGCAGCCTTCCTTGCCACATCCCTCTGCCATCATGCTCTGTCCCGCCAGGCCCAGAAACAAAGGAACCAGATGACCGCAGACTGAAAATTCTAGAATCATAAGCTAAAATAAAGGAGAAACCTTTCCTCCTTTGTTTATCTCAGGTATTTTGTCACAGCATTAGAAGCTAACACATAAAATTGGTACTGAGAAGTTGGGTTGTTGCTGTGACTATACCTGACACTGTGGTTCAAAAGCTTTTGGAACTCTTTTGTGAGAGGAGTTTGGAAAGATCTGGATATGCACCCTAGAAAGTAGTACGTGGTACTTAATGGATGATTCTGGTGAGAGCTCTGAAGACCAAAATGCTGAAGGAATGCAGATGGGAAAGTGCACCTGTGATAAGAACTTTATTGGGAATTGCACTAGAGGTCATTTGTGTTACCTTCTGGCAAAGAACTTGTCTACAGTTTATCCATGCTCTGAGAATTATGGGAGGCTGAACTTGAAGATGACAGAGTAACCTACCTGGGGGAGAAAATTTCAAGACAGCACAGTATTCAGACTATAGGATAGGTACTGCTGCCTGTTTTTAGCCAGATTTATAGTGAGAATCAGGAGCAAAAAAGCTGAGCAGAAAAATTTTAAAAACTTGCAGTGTGGCTACAAAAGAAGTACATGTAAAGTTAGGGCAAAGGAGTATATGGTTGCTATTGAGATTAATCCCTTTAAAAAGAGGCCAAGCACTTTGCAGCAGAGCAATAAGAAAGATACTTTCACATCTTAAGAACTGGCCAGATCCCACTCATAACAGGCACAAGGTATAAAAATGGATACTCCTTTGAAAAAGTCTGCATTGAGAGGAGAGCACCAGGAACCTCTGTTCAGACAAAGCCACCTAAGGAAGTGTTTCTCCAGCATTCATTTCATCATGCTCAGCCATGCAGATACTCAGAGGCTCCTGGAACCATGGTCTAAGGGGGCCAAGCTACTGCTTAAACTGGTGGCAGATCTGAGTGTCATCCACACAACACTGGTTTTACAGATGTGCAGAATTTAAAGTTTACAAGGTCACAAAGGCTTCCAGTCACATTTCAACAGAAGGCCTGGGAGGTCAGACAGTGTGTGGCAGGGGCAGGGTTCCTGCCAAGAGCTCCTGAGATGGTGATACTCAAGGCTATGAGAGTGAAGCAGTGCTGTAACAGAGATCCCAGGAAGGTGGAGATTTTGCCTGGCAAGTGCAAGGTCCTGAGTTTGACTCCCTGTACCAAAAAAAAGGCCAGGGATATAGCTCAGTGGCACAGTGCCTGCCTGGAAGGTAGAGATTCCTGGCACGTGGATGGCTGGTTCTACTGCAGAGCCAACCCAAGAGAAAGGTTATGTGTGCTGTAACAGGGAGGGCACAGGGGCAGAGTTACAGCCCAAGATGCCAGACTACAGGATTTCATGTTTGTCCTGGTGGGTTTTGGTCTTGCTTTGGCCCTATCCTTTTTCTCTATGTCCCCATTCCTCCCTTTTGGAATGGAAAACTTTACCCTGTGCCATTGTACACTACATATATGTAACTTGGTTTTGATTTGCACAAGGTCTCATGGCTAAGAGTCTGCTTTGAGTCTCAGAGGAGACTTTGAATTTGGACTTTTGGAGAGCAAGAGGCTTAGAGTGGCAAAATGGGAAAGTGCAAATGAAATATAGCTCAACATTTTATAGGTACCAGTATGAGAAAGTGAGATAGGGCAAGTAATTTTCCCAGGATGTGCAACTGTCCACGCCTAAAGGCTTAAAAGACTACGACCAACCGTCCATGCAGCGACGAGGCCTTTGGTAATGGGAACTAGGAGTCGCTACACATAGTGATTTTTTAATCTTTTTTCTTTTTTTTCTACTTTTTATTATGGAACTTTTCAAACCTCAAAAAAAGCTGAATTGAGTGTGGTGATACATGCCTGTAATCCTAGCATTTGTGAGGTTGAGGAAGGAATACCAAAAGTTCAAGCCCAGCATAGACAATACAGAGTTCAAGGCTGGCCTCAATCACATAGTGAGTTCCTTTTTCAAAAAAGGAAAAAATAACCAAATTGAAAGGATAACAATAAGCTCAGTTAAAGGTTAAAGAAACATTAATGATTTCGTTTGTTTGTTTGAGATAGTGTCTCACTATGTAGTCTAGGCTGTTCTTGAACTCACTATGTAGCTTAGGCTGCCCTTGAACTCACAGCAATCCTCCTGCGTCAGCCTCCCGAGTGCTAGGATTATAGGTGTGCACTACCACCCCTGGCAATGAATTTGTTTTTAAATGACGGAGAAAGAACAGGAAGTAACTGAACTTTAGTGGAAGGACCAAGATGACATTGAAGTAGAGGAAGAGAAAGACGGTGAGAGTAAGGAGTGGGTATTGTACCAGACGATGAAGAAGAAAAGAAACATGTAAGGAACAGAAAGTGAAAAGGTGGCTTTTCGTGACAAAGAAACTACAGGACAAAAAAAAACAAATATTAAAACCCAGGTGATATTTAGAAATAAAAAACCATGCCATTTACAATAGTTTGAAGGAGATCAGAAAAAAATCAGTAATGAAATGTGTGGCCTGAAATTCCTTGCTTTTGGTGAGAAAGCAGGCCTACTTCTTTTCTTCTTTATTAGTGCATATTAATTATACAGAATATTGGGTTTCATTGTGGCATTTGTATACACAGATATCACATATTTTGATTATAGCCATCTCTTTTAGCAGTACTTTCAAAATATATCCCTACAGTAAAGGGAAGACGAGTAAGGTGAAGGTCCAGACTCACCTTTCCTTCATGTTTGTTGAACTAAAGGGTTTGGAGTGATAGATACCTTTTATATTTTGATTGCGGTGCTGATTAGAGGACCATTCTCATTTCATATTTGTGAAAACTCACTGGCTAGTACAAAAGTACATTTTTACTGACGTAAATTATACTTTAAAAAACCCAACTCCAAAACAAAATACAAAATAGCATGTGTGTTGAGCAGGGGCTCAGAGGGCCACATACCACCTACCCCACCTTGAATTCAGGGGCACTCCAGGTCTTACCCTCCTCTTTCTTAGGCTTCTGGCCTTCATACCCAGGCAGGACCTGCTGCGCCTGCACTGCTCTCAGAGAGTCTGGTACTTCCACAAGCAGTGACTGCTTCTTTTCCCGGTCTGGGTCCTAGAGACAACGAGGTACATGGAGAGACAAACACACATGGGTTCAGAAAACCGCCCTTCAGATAAACAGCTCAGTGCTGGAAAGGAAACAAAGAGAAATCCCAAAATGGGGCGGGTGGGGGCGTAGGGAATCTGGAACACATTCAGCTTCTCCCAGAAGAGGACAGGTGAGGCTGAAGACAGACCCAGACTGGAAGGAAAGAGAATCAAAGCTTAGCCATTCTCCACCCACTGCTGCACGCAGGTCCACACCCCTGGACAGAAGTCTCAATTCTTGCTTTCCTGCAGAAGAGTGTATGTGACCTTTACCTCTTGCTGTCCTTGTCCTCCATGCTCCAGCTGCAAGTCCTCCAGCACAACCACCAGGTCCTCCCCGCTCTCAGGATGCTTTTCCTGCACCCGGGCCTGCAGCTCTTCCGGCAGGATGGCCAGGAACTGCTCCAGCACCAGCAGCTCCAGGATCTGCTCCTTGCTGTGGGTCTCGGGCTGCAGCCACCGGTGGCAGAGCTCGCGGAGCCGGCGCAGCGCCTCCCGGGGCCCTGCAGTTTCTTCATAGCGCAACTGCCTGAACTGCTTGCACAGTGGCTCCTGTCCAAGGCCTTTGCTGTTTCCTTGCGGCTGGAGTCCCTCTTCCTAAGTAGAGTAGTTGTAACAGACACTTAACGGTTGTTTTTGCTAAAAGCACTGAGTCTTTACTGGGGCCTGCCACTGTCTCCTCTCTACTTCAAACTGTGAGTCTGATTCCCGCTCAGCTCAACACACAGATGTTGAATCATTCAAGGAGTGTCTGTCTAAAACGTGGTAATGCCAGATAGATCAGCCCTAAATTTACCCAGCCTCTCTGGGCCCCTTTCAAGGCTCAAAACACCAAGATAAGATTCTAGGAACAAGAGGCTGGGGATACAGCTCAGCAGGGCAAGCACCTGCCTGGCAAGCGCAAGGTCCTGAGTTCGATTCCCAGCACAAAAAAAAAAAGAAAGTGAAAAGGAAAAAAAAAAAAGATTCCAGGAACAGAGTCTTGAAGGCAGATCACCCCAATGATGGAAACTGACCCTGCCCCCAGCCAGAAGTGATCACCCCATGATGGCAACCCAGACTTTCCCCCACGTGGGAGCAATTCATCTATGATGGAAATCAAGGCTGCCCTCCACTCCAAGGAGGAGCAGTCATCTTCTGACAGGCTCCTCAAGCAGTAAATGATTTGTCTGCAGCCAGCAAAATGTTGCTGCAGAACCAGAACCGAAATAATAACTGACCAGACAAATCTGACCAACTGCTTGGATGTGCACTCTTCTTGCCCCCCATGTTTGTCCTTGCCCCATATAATGCTGAAGCTCTTATCAGAGCCTCAAGGACAAGGCTTAGGACTTAAGACACTGGTCTCCATGTTTCTTCCAAATGTGGCCACTCTGAACATAAAATTCCCGACTTGCTTCACATCCACTGTCTTTCTCTGACTGGTCTCTCAAGGTGATGAGTAGCTGAATCCAGCCTGTTGGGAAGCTCAGAGTCATACCTCTGGCTTAGGCCCCCAGCAGCACACTGATCTTCCTCATGACCAGAGGCTTCCCACTTAGATTCAAGGAGCCAGGGAATGGACACTCACCAGCATAGCAGCCATCCCTAGCTCTAGGCTGGTCTCTCTGCTTTGCAGAACTTTCTTTTGGCTGTATCCTGAAGGGTGTTCCTAAGAATACAATAACAAGAATCATACAATAACAGTAACAAGAGTGCCTGACAATAAGTAACCCACACGGTGCAGTGAACTAAGTGCCACTATGAGTAGAAGCACAGTATGCCGGCAGAGTGCAGTGAAGCACCTACTTCTCAGCAGCAGGCCACAAGTCTTCCTGGAGGTGAGAGACTCAGGTGAGAAGGGAAAGACGACAGGGATTTTTAGAAGTCTGAACACAGAAATGCTGGGCTTTCAGCATAGTAGTTATTATGGCTGGGAAAATGTTATGGAGGGCTGGAAACCTGGGAAATATCTGTATGTAAGGAAAAGAACTGAAAAGGAACAGGACAGGTAGAGAAGAATAAAGATCCAGAAGGCCAAGGAAGTCTATTTTTCGAAGTATGGGGCAGTACAAAAGACTCTAGGCCTCAGCTAAGCCTGGGTTCCAAACCAGCCCTGTCACTTACAAGCCATGTCACCTTATCTCCCACAGACCTAGCTCACTCATTTGTAAAAGAAGATAATATCCACGTCACAGAGATTTTGAGTAAATGAGTAATTGTAAGAGACTGGAAGAAATCATTGATTTGTTAAGTAGAATAAGGAGGTAATGGTCAAGAATGCAATGCTCCAAGAAGGTTCAATGACATAAAACTTGACATACACACAGTTAAAAACACAGATACCACTGGTGAATTCTGTGGAGGCAATGTCAGTAGTGGAATGGGGAAAACAGCCTGCCCACCATAGAAAATAAGCAAGTGGGAAGAATGGAAAAAAAAAAAACCTTTCATAAAGACATTGGCTGGAAAGACAAAAAGGGAACACACTAGGAAGGGTAATGTGGAACATACATGTATTTGTGACTTACTATCTTTATGCTAATGACTTACTTTTGAGAACTGACAGCAAGTGCCACACTTATAATTCCTTCTGCCTATCTGATACCTGGAAACCCTACCGAACCCAGCGTGTCAAAGATGAACTCAAATAATGACCATCATCCCTTGGAGTAGGCCTTTGATATGCTAGATTTGGACCACTCTTCAGAGACTCTCCAAAGCAGGAACATAGTATCTGCCAACTGCTAACACGTGCCTTTGAAACAATGTGCATGAGGTGGTGATGAGATGGAAGGCTCACTCAATTAGTGGCTGTGCCTGGCTAGGGTCCAAACATCTTACCCTTATATACTTCTGGATGTGCATATATGAACAGTCCTGACATTTTTCTTGTAGTACTGGAAACTGAATCTAGGGCCTTCACACTAAGTTATATCCCATTGTTTCTTAATTTTGATATAGTGACTTGGTATGTTGTCCAGGCTGCCTCAAACTTGTGATTCTTCTGCCTCAGCCTCCTGAGCTGCACGGATTACAGGTGTGCCCTATCTGATATTTTTGTCAAAAAAGGAATTAGAGGGCTGGAGATATAGCTCAGTGGCATAAGCGCCTGCCTGGCAAGCGCAAGGTCGTGAGTTTGATCCCCGGTACCGCCAAAAAAAATAAATAAAATTATCACCACTAATGTTAACATTAAGATATAAATCCCTCTGTTTGCCAGTTTCAAAAAAGGAATTAGGCCTGGTGTAGGGGTGTACTTGGGAAGCTGAGGAACAAGGAAAGCTAGTTTTATGAGGCCAGCCTGAAATACATCATGAGACCCTGTTTCAACCCATCTCAAAGACTTAAATTTTTAAAAGTTAAATGCTAGTATCTTTACTTGAGTTTACAATAATAATCTTAAAGGAGATGGAATGGTCTAAGAAATGTATGATTATTAGCTAGAAAATAGAAATTTAATATTGTGATACTTCATTTTATGCTTCAACTCTGGACCACAGGTGCCTATATACCATATTTGTTTTAACATTCTGGATGTTTGCATTATTTTTGGATGACATTAACATTTAAACCAATAGACTACAGACTGACTATTGGCCTGTATAGTATTGTGGGTCATGTAATCAGTTGAAGGTCTGGCTAGAACAAAACCGCTGACTCTATTACAAGTAACAGAAAAGAGGCCAGGCATGGTGGCTCACGTCTGTAATCCCAGCACTTGGGAGGCTAAGGCAGGAGGATCTTCGAAAGTTCGAGACCACCCTGGGCTACAAAGTGAGCTCAAGGCCAGCCTAAATTACACAGGGAGAACCTGTCTTTTAAAAAAAAAAGAAAGAGACAACTTTCCGTCTGAAGGCCTATGAGCTGAAGCAACAGCTTTATTGCCCTGTCTTCAAACTTGAACTGGATATTACACTGCTGGCCTTCAGACTAACTACATTATGCAACTTCAAGGTTCTCAGACTTTGGGCTTCAATGAGAACTAAAGCATTGCTCTCTTGGGTCTCAAGTTTGGTGCCACATCCTGAAGATCTCATCTTCCATAATCATGTAAGCCAATTCCTTATTATAAGGGTCTTTCCAGATATCTGTCAGTCAATTGATTGACCAATATAAATACTAGTTCTGTCTCCAGAGAATCTTGACTAATACAAGTATATACTGTTTGATGCTGAATTAGTGGTGGCTGATTTCTACGCCATTAAATATCAACACAATGTATAATAATGTAATAACCTGTCTTGTGTGAGCACTCCATCTCCCTAGCTATCTTGAGCCAAAAAACAACCATTTCCTCCTCCTTTCATATCTCATGCACCGGATCAATCCCAAATTCAACTGATTTTATTGCTTAAAAATCCATCAAGTCCATCCATCCCTATCCCCTCTGGCACCATCCTCTACTCTCTACTGCAACTGGCCCTTCTGTTGCACCAATCTATGTTACACTTTGCAATCAGTGGTCTTTCTAAGGAGAAAATGAGACATTACCTGTCTGCTGTGCCTATGACATATAATGCTCACCGTTACCCTTAAGCTCAAGTTCAAAACATTTAATATGCTTTACATCTTTCATATGATCTAATCAACTACTTTCAGTTTCTCAAACTTGCAGTCCTTTTTCCTGCTCCTGGGTGCTTACACATCCTATCCCTTTTGCCAAAAAGACCCTTAATTTTTCTTGTAAATGCCCGCTCACACTTCATTTCTCAGCCTAATAAACAAGGCAGCACTGCCATTCTACCTACTTGACGTGTATTCATTCACTTAATCTTCACATTGCCCTACAGAGAACTATCTTCAACTTCACTATACAGAGAAGGGATCCTACATGGACAGTTCATGAATGTAAACAAGGTACCAAAGACCTCAGATCTCTCTCCAATCTCTCTTTCACCCGCGGGCTTTCTCGGGTTTATCTTTGCCTTCTTGTATTTATGTGCTCTGCAACTGATTCGGGGGCAAAGCAGAACAAAAATCTGACCAAACGAACCACATCTACCGCACCACACTGTTCTTACCTCCCAATCCGTTCTCATGAGAACTTCCCAGCCACAGATGCTTGGCTGTAAACCTAAGTCAGATCACGTTTCTCCTCTGCAGAAACTTCTAAAAACTCACACCAAGCAAAGTCAATTTCCTACACAACACGGGGCCTTTTCCCACCCGTTGCTCTCAGGCCGAATCGCTCTGATCCTCCCTGCAAGTGCCACCAACCTCGTCTCGACCACCTCGCGGCCTCCAGGCCTCGGCTCTCGCCGCTTCTTCGCCCGCAAAGCCCACCCCCGCGAAGGCACCCGGGCTTTCGCCCTCGCTCAGAGCCGCGCTCCCAGCGTCTCAGTGACGCCCACCTTTAACACCGGCTCTCCGGGAGGCCCAGCTTTAACATCCGCCCGCGCGTACTGGCATCTCCTCTCGGGGAAGGCTTTTCTGCACCCCAAAAGGGGCCCCTCCCAAGGCCTACGGGCTGCAAATCAAGCCCAGGCCCCACTGAGGAAACGCCCCCGAAGGCCAAGGGCTCCCTATACCAAGGCACACGGCGCTCTAGGACCCCGGAAGACCGCAACTCGATGGTGCCTGCTTCCGCTTCCTGAGGAGCGAAGTAGTCACGCCCACTTAGGCGGGGCATGTGCGCCTGACCTTGTGTGGGGATTTTGTTGCTGTAACTGTTTTCATATTACACCGATGTTTATTTTGTATACATGAGATGTGTTTCATGGGTAGTTAGACAATAGCAGGCCTGAGGGGGCAAAAAACGGGTGTCTGGCTTCAAGGCAAAACTTCCTGTAAATTTATATTAAATTTCACCTATATTTCTACGCTGCCCATGTGTCTTTTGATGTTTTGATTTTTGAGACGGGGTATCACTATGTAATTTAGACTGCCTTGGACTCACTGTGTAGTCTAGGCTGGCCTCTAACTCGCAGCGATCCTCCTGTCTCATCCTCCAGAGTGTGCCACCTTGCCTGGCTTCTCTTCCTACTCTTACCAAACTTTTTTATTCTTATCAAACTTTTGATCTTTGATGATATGATAAACTTCAGTGATCTGTATGTTTTCACCAGGTCCATTCATTGGATATTCAGAAATAAGAACTTCCTTTTCCATATCATTTGTAGAGGCACTGTTGCACTGTAAGTCATGCAATCACGCATAAGCTTTACACATCTTAAGTTTTTGTAACGATGCTTTCTAAACCACTGCTACCCTCACAGCCAGGTCTCATTCATTACTACAAGTTTTGAAATAAAATTATATGGCCAGTATTCTAAACCAAAATTATACACATGAATCCAATAAACTTACCCCAGTTAAATATTAGAAAATATATAACTAAGTCATCATGTTAATGGGCTAATAAAAATCATGAATTTCACAAATGCACAGAAGTCATCTAATAAATATGGCTTGGCATGGGCACACACGCCTGTAATCCAGCACTCGGGAGGCTAAGGCAGGGGGATTGCTGAGAGTTCGAGGCCAGTCTTGGCTACATAGTGAGTTCAAGGCCAGCCTGAACTGCACAGTGAGACCCTGTCTCAAAAAAGCAAACAAACAAAAACCTCACTATGCATTTCTGACTGAAAGGGGAAAATCTCAATAAAATGACTAAATAAGTACTTTTTGTATAAAGCAAAAATAAACACACCTCAAACCTAAACCTTCCCTTATATTCAGTGGTAAATCTTAGAAGTATCTCCATAAACAGCTACTTGAAGTTGTGCTGTATTCTGGCTTGGATCTTAAATGTTCCCCCAAAACTTCATTGCCAGCCTACCCACACTCCTAGGATGTGTTGAAGCTTTTAGGAGGTTGGGCCCTTTTTTTCCCAGTCATGGGGTAAACAGACGTCCTTTGCTGTTCATTCCCTACCAAGACCAGAATTTTGTTATGCTGTTTTTCTTCCATTTCACAATCCATAATGACATATTCTGGGCAAAACTACTTCAAAAGAAAAGTTTTTATCTTTTTATTAAGTCCCCTAAAACAATGATGAAACACAAGTTACAATTTTCAAAATTTCTTTTAAGACAGACTTTACTGGTCAGATCCCTCTCCAAGTTAAGCATAAGTACCACAGAAGAGCTATTGAGTAGTATTACAGGTACCATTTGTTGCATTGGGTATATTGTTTCAGTTTGGAAAAAAACCCACCAATCTTACCCTAGCTTACTTAGAACCCATGGTTTCTCAGCTGCACATTTCCCCCAAGAAAGACAAGGACATTTGTTTGGTTAATACTGAGGAATATTTTTAGGCTTTATGGGGCAATATAGTAGGAAAACCAATTCCAAATGCAAATAATAGTGAAAAATACTTGCAAGAATGTGATAGAGACCTTTTTGTTATCTGAAGTTTTTATGCTCAATAAGAAAAAAAAAAACTTACAGGAGAAATGATGTTATAGCTTGTGTTTAGATGTCCCCTCAAAGCTTCATGCTATCATGAGTGAGGCTTTTTCAGAGGAGGCTGGATCTAGAATGGGTAATGTTGGGATTGATTCACGGGGCAGTGCTAGGATTAAGGACACTAGGATTCAGGGTGTGAGTACTACGTGCCCTAAGTAGCCTGGATAAGACATAAGGGATAGAAAGAACTGTGGTCATCCCTTGTTGCTTTGCTGCCTTCTGCGCACAATGAACTGTTTCTTCTCTGTACGGATCCATTGGGTTCTTGCTGTACCCTGGGAAGGAACGGCAGCAAGAATGAAGAAAAAATAGACAAGAGACAAAAAGCTGGGATCAGGTGGAGGTCTTGTCTCTCAGTGGAGAAGGGGAACCACCCAAGAACAGTAGTGCATTTATTTATACCCTCAAGAGGTTGGTTAATTTTCCCCTCGCTGTCCAGCTACAAGCTACAACGGCTTGTTTATGTGCTTTGAGGAGCTCCCGTGTTCTCGGAGCTCGCGTGTTCTCGGGCTGGCTTCATCGCGCACATGAAATTACTTTCCAGCTTCCCGCGGCTCCCAACACTCTGTGATACCACCCTGCTTTGCAGCCAGCAATTATGGACTGAAACCTCTACAGACTGTGAGCTGTACACCTCCCTTAATTTTGGTCATGGGGTATTTTGTCTCAGCAACAAGAAAAATAACTAAGACATTGATAAAAGATATAATGTAACTCACAATAAAAAAAGAATTGCAAAAACACTCATAATTACACAAAGGACACTATAGCTTAAACAAATGAAAATAATGAAATGCCTTTTCACCTACTGTGTTACAAAGATAAAAAGCATCTTTTTTTTTTTTTGGCTTTTCTCCGGTACCGGGAACCGAACTCACGACCTTGCGCTTGCCAGGCAGGCGCTTTTGCCGCCGAGCTAAATCTCCAGCCCCATATAAAAAGCATCTTGAAAGTACAATATTGGTGATCCTGTTGGTCTGTATACTGGTGCATCTTATTAGAAAGTAATGTTGCAACATCAAAATTTAAAAGCACAAAGAACTTAAATGTCGATAGTCTAGAGGACCCCTATTTTTTGGCAGACTCCAGCACTCTAGACCTACATTTTAAAAAATCTTGTCTTATGGATAAAACCTGTCTTCTTCAATCAGGAGGTGGATTTGAATAAACAAAGCCAGCTTTATTCTACACAGTATGTTCTTGTAGATACACAAAACTATGAACAAATACCAAAATGAGGTTTCTTTAGGGAAGGGAAACAGGGATTGCATGACAGGCTCACCTTTTACTAACTCTAGTCCCATAATATTTGCATCTTTTTAAAAGACCACATACACATATTACTTTAGAAAAAACAAAAATGGCCAAAAAATTGCTAGATATCTCAAAAAGTAGCCTTTTCCTGAGAAACCTCCTAACATAGTACAAAAGCACTGTAAAGACTTATAATACCAAGCATAGAGTGGTCATATAAAACTTCTGTTGCAAAACGTCCTGTTGTGTAACAAACACATCTTTACTTGTCATCTTTCCCTTTTGTTTTTCTGTACACCATCTCTCGCAAACTGGCTAGAATCTTATTCTCTCTGTTTCGTCTCTCTTCTTGGTTAAAGGATGCAAGGGCTCTCTTCTCATCAGCACTATAAATCTGGTTCTCTTTCCGCAGTCGTACAGCCTCCATTCTGCGATGTCTGCTACCACTCATGACATAGCCTGAGCATTCAAATGAGGCGATCTCTTCACTTGTCAGTCCAATTTCACCTCTTCGTGGGATTCGCTTTCCAGCTTTTACATACTCTGCCATAGCCGCACCTTCTCCTGGAAGCAGAGCATGGCCGTAACTTAAAGGCTTCTCATCTTGACAGGTATATATTATGGGTACTTCTGGACCAATTAATAAACCCGTGGTATCTGAAGTCTTTGACTGCTCAATCCAAGTATTTTCTGGAAACTTCCCTTCTGAAACTTTACAGCTTGTGTCACTGAGATTTTTCATTCTCTTATTCTTTTTCTTGGGTTTTGTTTTGTGTTTCTTTCTCTTCTCTTTCTTTTTGCCTTTTTTGACTCTCTTTTTGTCATCATCAGTGCTAGAATTACTGTCAGACTCTGAATAATTGTCATTATCCGAATACTTCCTACGCTTCCTTTCAGAAGACTTTTTCTTTCTTTTTTTCTTTTTTGAACTGGTCCTCTTCCTCTTTTTTTCAGAGTTGGTTTCTGAGCCACTGCTCTTCTGACTCTTTATCTCATCTTCAACTGGAGTATGTTCATCAGAATCCGGCTCGGGAGATTTTGGTGACAACCCCCACACCTCAGGAGCTCCCAGTTCCCCAATCCTCTCCCTCTCCTTCAGCCTCCGCTGCCGACAGCTCTCCTCCTTCTCCTTCTCATAGTCTTCCACCCACTGCCAGTCGCCCGCATAGCGGTGCTGGTAGCGGTATCCACCACAGTAGCCGGAGCAGGAGAAGGAGGGGCTAGAGCTGCGCGGCGCTGGGGCCCACTCTCGGGACCCCAAGCGCCCAGCTGGGTGACAAGGGCGGCCGCCTGCCCCACTCCACGGAGGCCGTGGGCTCCCGCGGCTGGGGGAGCGAGGACGGGAACCAACGCCGGGGGCAGGGCTTCGTGTCCACTCAGGCGTCGGGGAAGAACTGCCCCACCGTCGCCGAGGGCCCAGGGTGTCCTTGGGAGACCGGGACCCCGGAGCCCGGCTCATGAGCCACTCTTCAATGGCCAACGTGGGGCGGTTGTCTGCGGTTACTACCCGCGCCCAAACGCTCCAGGCCCACTGCCCACGCAGGCGCACTGGAAACGCGCATGCGCGGCTCCGGCTCCCCCCCCCCCCCCCCCCCCCCGCTTCCGACTTCCGCTTCCCTCGCGTTGCAGATGAAGACCTAGTAGCCCGAAGCGCGGGCGTTCCCTTGGGGTAAGCTGCATGGTAACTTCTTCTCGCAGATGGGCGGAGTGACAAGGAAGCACCAGTTTTCAAGGATCAACAGTCTCCGGGCTGAGCGGCCTGGGAGAATCGAGTTTGCCTCCATGGGGCCAGTGCTGCTTAAACACTCGCTGCCTTCTTGGATTTCTGTCTTCCTTTAAAGCCACTTACTCTGCGTCCTCCCTTCTCACTGCCGCCTTATCTTTTCCAATTGGGGAAGGAGCTCTGTTATTTTCGCTCCTGTATTTTTTCTTCTTAAAAACTTGTGGCCATTTCACAATGGAAATACGTTTAATTAATGACTTCCTAACCCTGCTTGTGCCTACTGGAAGCAAGTACCAGAATTTCTTTTGGAATCAGAATGTGCTCAGCTTCAGAACCAAATGAGGACCAGACTTAGAATTTTAAGTTTTAAATTCACAGACCTTTCCATCTCAGAAACAAATAGAAACAAATAGAAACATCAAACATAGGTGTCTCCCCATTGAGGGATATTTATTTAGAAACTTGGAAGTTTTAAATCACTGTCTGAACACACTTTAGATCTCACTTTCTATAATGGCAAACATTTCATGCAAGATCATTTCCCCAATCTTAAATGTACAAAGACATTACCATCACTTTTGTCCTCTTTAGCTAAATTGACCTGCTTAGCTGAGACTTTGGAAAAAATGAAAGATAAATTAAGTCAAAACTGAAGAGTGATGCTTTCCTGGTGCTAAAACTCTAAAAATAGGAGGAAATTAAATTGAGTGGTAGTGCCTGGCATGGTGGCACATGCCTGTAATCCCAGCACTCAGGAGGCTGAGGCAAGAGAATAGCTGAGAGTTCAAGGCCAGCCTGGACTGCATATCCAGACCCTGTCTCAAAAAAAAAAAAAAAAAAGAGACGACTTCCTGTATGAAGACCTATGAGCTGAGACCAGGTGGGACCTGACCTCTTTGATGGAGAAGTAGGAACAATCCAGCAGGCCCTGTGTCTTTATTTATACACAATAAAAAGGGGAGAAGTGTGTGACAGGGCCAGAAGTGCAAGTTTTCAGTGTTTTGCTGAGAATACTGAAAGCAAAACATCCTCAGAGCTATATGTGTTGTAATTAACAGAAACACCAAGGCCAGACACCTGTTGATATGCAAATGAGCTACAGTTCAACTTATTTATATGGTGTGCCTCTGGTATTTCATGTTCCTGTGACTGGCTTTGCTCTAGTCCCAAGGAGTTTTCGGACCTCTGACTTAGCCAATCCCCAAATTTATTAATATCTTTCCACCTAGTGTCCTTTGCCTTCTTTAAATTGATATGAAAAGACCCACTTCTCTTTGTTCCCTACAGACGGCCTTATCAGCCTCTGTGTGTGTGCACCCAGGTATTAAACTGTATGCCTTGTTGCTTTCACAAAAGCCTGTCAAGGGATCTCTGCCTCACATCATTGTTCCTTACAGATTCTTTGTAAGTTAAGAACATTTTCTTTGGATTTATCAACTACTTCATGACCAATAAAATGGCTCTGTCAATGTCACTTAAGAGAACAGTAAAATTAATCCATTTAGTAGATGACGGAAAATTCAAATATTAACAAATTGGTGGAATACCTCTTTTAGATAGCACATGGGAAAATGAATTTTACAATATATTTTTGCTCATTAGGAAGACTATGACATGAGTGGCAAACATTTTTTGGAAAAGGTCAGTAGTAAATATTTTATGCCAAGAGGCAACATGGAGGATATTATATATCATACTGTGTGTTGGGTTGCTTTTTGTTTTGCTGTTTTTTTTTTTTTTGTTGTTGTTGTTGTACTGGGGACTGAACCCAGGCTTGCACATACTAGGCAAGTGATTAACCCCTGAACTCTATCCCTATCCTTGTATGATAAGGTACGAGGGCAATATAAGATTAGGGGAGAATAACAGTACAACAGGTAAATTGATAGTAATTCCTTAATCAAGGTCCAAATAAAATCTACTGTTGCATTTAGTCAATGTGTCTCTTCAGTCTTTTATTCTGTAACAGTTCCCCTTTGGGGCCTGCATTTTTTTTTTTTTTTTTGTACCAGCAATCAAACTCAGGACCTTGCAGTTGCCAGGTAGGCTCTGTGCCGCTGAGTTATAGCCCCATCCCTGCCTACATTTTTATAAAACCGCTTTTATTTGTTGAAGAACCTAGGTCTTCTGTCTTATAGAAAGGCCCACATTCTAGATCTCGCTATTTCTTCTGCTTCTACTTACTTTGTGGTATTGGGAATTGAACTTAGGGGTGCTCTCCCACTTAGCTACAATCCCTTTTTTCTTTTTTCTTTTGAGACAGAGTACTACTTAGTTGTTCAGATTGATCTCAAATTTTCAATCACCTGCCTCCTGAGTATCTGGGATTACAAGTTGTGTATCACCAAGCCTGAGTGATTATTTTTTTCAAAATTTTATTTAACTCATTGTCTTAGTCACTTTCCTCAAAGCTAGAACAAGATATCCAATACCTATTAATTAAAGGAGGACACATTTATTTTGATTTACAGTTTAGAAGTTTCAGTCTATGTTTAGCAGGCTTAATCACAGAAACATCATGGTAGAATGGCCTGGGGAGAGGACAGTTGCTCATATGAGCCTGGTGGGAGAAACACCTTTCCAGGTTGCACCTCCATTGACCTGCCTCCCCCAGCCAGGTCTCACCTCTTAACAGGAAGTCAGATGTAGCACCCAAATAATCCAGCAGCACCTATGAGCACATGAGGCTCTTGGGAGACATCTAGATATAAATCATAATACTCATTCTCAAACTCATCAGGTAATTGGAATAACCTAGGAAATTTTAGAAGTTACTTATGCCTGCATCTTCTGACATTTGGATTTAATTGATTTTTTTTGAGACAGGTTTTGCTATGTAGTTCAGGCTGGCCTTGGACTCACTTTGTAGCACAGGCTGGCCTCGAGCTTGCAGCAATCCTTCTGCCTTAGCCTCCTGAGTGCTGTGATTACAGGCATCTGCCACCACACACAGCTTTAATTGATCATGATTAAAGCCAGGGTATCAGGATGTTTTAAAAGCTCCTCAGTGATTCTAATGTGACAAAATTTGAAACTGCTAACTACCCTGTTCTTGTTCCTCACGTGTACACAAGTATTAGGATATAGAAACTTTAAAAGATCCAGGTTCACTGGATTGGATAACAATGCCTGGTGGGTGGTGCCCCATACTTTCTCATCAGAGAAAAATATTTTTTTTTGATAGTTTTCCTTTACAACAGCCTTTAAGAGCTCTTATTGTCTTAAATTCTCTCTTTTCTTTGTGATCCTTTGAACTTTACAGAGATAGGCTAAAAAATAAAAACCGAGATAGGGCCAGTTATAATAATGCATGCCTATAATAGTAGCTACTTAGAAAGCTGAGGCAGGAATATACAGAGTCAAGGCTTGAGTTACATAGCAAGACTACCTCAAAAAACAAAACAGAACAAACACACCTAGAAAGCTACGGACATTTTTTTCTTCCCAATATTTCTAATAACCTACCAAGCTTGCATTTTTAGCTTCTCCATTCCGCCGGATAGAAAGACTTGTTAACATTACAATCCTGCTATGTAATGTGCAGTCACTTACAACTTTCTTAGTTCCATCTAGCTCAAAGAAATCTCCCACCTTCTATTTTAGGGCAGGCATAGCTGCATATCAGACGTTGTTCTGAGCACGGTAAGGTGTCTGAGGCAGCTCGGCCGTCCTTTCCGGGGCTGAGAGCCCACCGCAGGGCGAGACGCGGCGGCTGTGGGCTAACCCGACAACCACCGAGAAGCGCTTCCTAGATGGCCCAGGAAGCGGCGCTGCCCCGGCCCCTCGGCGGCCTCGGTTCTCGCTTCCTTCCGGGTCGCGCTTGGGACCCTCGCGGCGAGGCTCGGGACAGGATGGCTGGGGACCCCCGGGGGGGCGCGGGGCTGCTGCCCGTGA
>NW_004955465.1:13498843-13617461 GCF_000276665.1 Chinchilla lanigera | reverse complement strand
CCGCCTGGCCGCGGGTCTTGGGGAGCTGTTCACGCGCAGCCTCGGTGTCCCAGCCAAGCAACCCAGATAACAACAGCGCTCAGGGCTGCCTGCGTCCCATGAGTTAGTAGACGCAGAGCTCTTAGAAACGATGACTAGGGGCCGGGGATTTAGCTCAGCGGCAAAAGCGCCTGTCTGGCAAGCGTGAGGTCGTGAGTTCGGTTTCCGGTACCGGAGAAAAAAAACAGAAACGATGACTAGACCCTAGAAAGTGCTTACACATAACCTGATAGAAGTGTTTGATGGATAAATAAAAGTCGGTGAATTACATCTAGGTCTCAGGCGACCGAGGACAAGCACTGGCGGGACTGGCGACAGCGGCCCGGAGGTCACAGAGTGGCCGAGTCCGGGCAGTGAAGCCTCTGCTCAAGCGTACGTCTGGGGGATCCCAGCCCTGGAAGGACACTGGTGAGTGCTGCCTCATGGGCTGTGTGGTTTTTAACGTGGCGCTGGGACGGCACCCAGGGCCTGCTGGGTCAGCTTGCTCCCACCGAGGCATGCCCTCGCCCGGCGTCTTGTAATTCTGAAGACCGTGCAAGACTTCAGTAAGGGCTACCTGAAAGATCCATTGACAGTTATGTTAAATGTCCAGCCCTGATCGACTCTTGAGACTGAAACGAAAGTTTTAAACAGTAGAAAGTTTTCTTAACCATTCTGGACACAGGAAGTAAGACTTCATTAAAACTGCCATCTGAAAGACTTTTATTTCGTAACAACGTAGTGATCTTCACTTAATATATATTTATAGAACCCTTTCTATGGTAGTCAGTGTTGTTTGCTGGATAAGACTTGAAGTCTTGCTCTAGTGGGGTTTACTTTCTAGTGAGGAAGATAGCAAGTAAATCAACCGTACAATTTTAGATATTTAAAAGTGCTACAGAGAAGGTAAGGCAGAATTTATAAAGCCAACCAGCATATTCAAGAAGTGGTAAAAGTCCCACAAACAAAACTATACCCTGTAAAGTCTGTAAGTAAAACAGAGTGAACATCATTCGGTAGGAAACTGCTACTTGTTCCAGGGTGTTCTTCATTCCTGTGAACGTTGGCCTCGCAGGACATACAACACATAGACCTGCCACCAAACACGCAACTTTATTTCTCAACAGAAGCCTTGGCCTAAACCACTCATGTTCTGTCCCTTGCGAAGTTTCACTTCTTATAGGGAAACCTCTGGTTTCTGTTTCTTTTGAATCTGACCAAGTTTATAAACAACAAAAACAACAACAAACAGCCTTTTCCCAAACCCCTTTCTAGCTTCATCTCCCAGCAGAATTAAATATTAAAAAGTCTAAAAATGGAAGGCTTTGTTTTCATGTTGTGTTTATTTCACCACTCCTACTAAGTTCTGCCTGTGATTCTGGGTATCTGCAGGATACAGCAGAACTCCTTAGGCCCTGCGACTGGAGCTGGTAGGGATTCTGCACTTTGGAAAGGAACACACTCTACGAACTTTTCAGCAAGAATTAGTAATCTAGTTTTTGATCTTGGATTCTACAATGGAGCGATACTGACTACCCAAGGAGATCTCATCCGAGTTTCTTTCCTTCTTAGTTCTCCAGGTCCCAGGGTTTGCTCAGGGAGGCAGAAGCACAGAAGATGCCATGGCAGCTGCCAGATCTCCTCCAGAGTCCCAGGTGAGTTGGAGTCCCTTCCTGCCCACATCCTGCACCTTTGCTACAGTTGAGCTTCCTCTCAGGTTCCTACCTCCCCAGTTCTACCCCCCCCTACCCCACATGCACATGAGATTGGAGATTTTTCACTTGGTCATTGCTTATCACTGTGCTTTATTTGATGCCCCTTCAGAGGCTCTTTTTGTTTTCCTGTTACCCTGAAGTGCCCCCTGTGCTGCTCCTATCTTTCCTACCCCATCCTGTCGTCAGCCCTGTCTTCATGGGATGTTATTCTTCAACAACGGCAATTGAGTAAACGCAAACTGAAGGTTTCATTGTGACAGTGGTTTGTTTGTTTAGTGGTTCTGTTTTTGTTTTGCAGTGGAAATTGGAATTTGAACCCAGGGTCTCACGCGTGCTAGGCAAACTCTTCCCTACTGAGCTACATCCTTAGCCCTATTTTTAAAAATACAGTATAATAAAGCACACTCTTGGTGAGGAATATAAAAATCTGGCCTCTATCTTCTGAGCATTACATTTGAAGCAAACGCATATTTCATGTCCTTTTAGTCTGAAGTTGGTTATATTTCAGTAGGAGAAATCTGTACTTAGCCTAGATTTTCCTTTGTTGCTCAATTTTTTAGGCCCTGCTTGAGGTTCTCAGGATCCTTTGTTTTCTTTTATTTTTTCCTTATCTCACACTTAGATTTCATTGGGCTTTTTAAGAATAGTAATGTAAATGAGCCCTCACAACCCCCCTACCATACCACAAATCTTTTTAAGACTGGATATTTCTATTCCTTTTGCTGCACTGCCTCCTGTTTTCCAAGCCTTCCTGCTTTCCAGACTTCATAATGTCTTGCTTTTGCTTTGTGTGTGTGTGTGTGTGTTTGTTTGTTGTGGTTCTTTTTGGATAAAGATGCTATTGGCTAGGTTTAAGTGTATCAGGTATGCCACTTTTCCTTCCTAAAGCGCCCCTATAAAGGGTAAGTCCATTCTGTGCACATACCTGCTTTGGGAGTGATGATGGGCAAAAGGTGTGAGCTGGGACTCTTTATTGTTTTAGGAGTTCCTGAAAATGGAAGGTGTGACCCTGATGCTCTCCCCTGGGTGGACACAGCTGGGTTCTCCAGCGAAATTCTGCAGAGGTAAAAGGCAGGGGAGCTGTGGCCACCCCAGTTCCCTAGGTAAGACACACGAGCACTGGTTCTCCTACCTGTGATGCTGGCCTGTTAGAAGCTGTATGGATGCAGAATGACCCTCTGGGAACTCGCTTCTGACTAGCTATGTAACTTGCTCCCTAAACCTTCTGACCCATTGATTCTTTTCTACCCAGCCAGAATTACATTCACTGTAGGTCAGATGTTGGAGCTGCAGCCCTCAGTACAGGTCTGGCTCACACTAGATCCTCAGTAAGTGCTGATTCCCTTCCTGTTCCTAGACCTGACTGAGGAAAGCTGAGGGACACTTAAGAAAATGGGCCATGGTGCCAGAGTGTGAGTTAGAAGCGGCCTTAGGCACTGACTACAGACCTTGACCTTAGAGGTGCGGGTGTGGAGGGACAAGGGGTTACGTACTTGTCAGAGGTCACACAGCTGAGACCTTGTCCTATGGTGGGACAAAATACCTCTGATCCACAATTTAAGGGAGGAGGTTTATTTCAGTTCACAACTTGTGAGGTTTCAGTCCACTGTCAGCTGGCTCCAGAGCAGAGGCATCATGGAAGAAAGGTGTGGCAGAGGAAAGCTGGCCAACTCATGGAAGTTAGGAAGCAGTGTGGGTTACAAAACCCCAGAGAGGAAGGGGCCAGGCAGCAGGCACAGTCCCCAGGTCTCACCCCCATGACCCACCTCCTCCAACCAGGCCTTACCTCTAACAGCCCATATAGCTACGAGCTCATCAGCAGGTTAACTCATTCATGCGGTTGGTACCCTCTTAACCTGTCACACTGACAATCAAGATTCACCAACACAGCAGCATAGTGGGGGCTCCAGTCTGAACTCCCAGGGCCAGTGACACTTCTGTTTGGGGACCATGCCTCTGCTGGCATGACTGAACAGTCATGTGACAGTTCCTGTCGCATTGATCAGAACCAAGTTCTAAGTCCCCACTTTTGCTGTTTCTAACAGAACATTTCAGAAATCCTTCCACTTGCCCAGTTTACTGCCGCCTTCTGCTTGGCCCCTTCAGCATCTAGTCCTCAGTGTGTGGCCCTGCCTTTTCTTATTGCTTAGTGACCCCCCCACAACTGAGCACCGTGTCTCCCTAGCACAGTCCTTGGCCTCATGGCCCCGCCCCTCCATCCCCACCTGCACCTTCTCCCAGTGCACTGCCCCACTCCCAGGTCTCTTCCTCCCCAGCGCCTTTACTCCCATCCTCATCCCTGCACTTCAGTCCTTGCCGTGCAGGGACCCCTGCGATTCTTGTCTCCCTGATGCTCGTCACAGAGCTTTCTTCCCACACAGGGCCTCACTCACCGTTGCTGGCCCTCGTTGTTTCAGGTGGTGAAATGCAGGCTAAGATCAGGGGCTTGTCTCCAGCTAAGGAGTGTCCAGGACAAGAGCCTGGGCAGACTCCGTGCCACCTGGATGAGGACACTGCCCAAGTTCCTGTCTGTGCTGAAGCTGGTGAATGGGAGGACAGGTTACAGAGAAAGCAGAAAAATGCTACAGGGAGCAGGCGGCACATTTGCCTTGAATGTGGAAAGAGCTTTGCTCAAAGTTCAGGCCTGACCAAGCACAGGAGGATCCACACTGGAGAGAAACCCTACGAGTGTGAGGAGTGTGGGAAGACCTTCATCGGGAGCTCTGCCCTTGTCATTCACCAAAGAGTCCATACGGGTGAGAAGCCGTATGAGTGTGAAGAGTGTGGCAAGGTCTTCAGTCACAGCTCAAACCTTATCAAACACCAGAGAACACACACGGGAGAGAAGCCCTATGAGTGTGAGGACTGTGGGAAAACCTTCAGCCAGAGCTGCAGCCTCCTTGAACATCACAAGATTCACACTGGGGAGAAGCCATACCAGTGCACCATGTGTGGCAAAGCCTTTAGGCGGAATTCACATCTCTTGAGACACCAGAGGATCCATGGAAATGAAAATAAGCTTGGAGAGGTTGGTAAGGCCAAGATGGAAAGCCAGTGGGACAGTGCTGAAACTCCTGTGTCTTTCAAATGTAATGAGTGTGAGAGAAGTTTCACGCGGAATAGAAGCCTTATTGAACATCAAAAAATCCACACTGGTGAGAAACCCTATCAGTGTGATGCGTGTGGAAAAGGCTTCACCCGAACTTCATACCTCTCTCAGCATCAGAGGAGCCATGTAGGGAAGAAAGTTCTGTCTCAGTGACCCCATGTGTGCATAGCAGAGTTGGTGCTCATTTGTAATTGAATGGAAGCCACGTGGAGCCTTGCTGGCTACAGAAGTTGTGGGTGGGGTTTTATTTACTAATACACATCATCAGGTGTTAGAAAATATATTCTGGCTGGGGTGAATTATCGTCTATATTTTAGAAGGTGATTGGAACAATACTTGACACAATAGCGTGGGAATATTGCCTGGAAGAGGTAGGACCTGAGGTGTTTTGTTCTCATGTGTCAAATTTAATTGGCCGTTCAGAATGACCAGTGGACTGCAGGCCGCACTTTTTTCTCCTAGATGGATGGCTCCTGATTTATGGGGCTTCTGCTCTCACCATTCAGTTGCCAGTAATGAGTCCTTCATGAGTTGGTCACAACGAGAATGGCTTTTACCTGTCATTGTGCCTTGCGTATAGGTGCTAATAAACATTTACTAGACATATCATAAAATGACCTTTAAAGCTGTGAACATCTGTCTCTGAGTTTCTGGTGAATTTCTAAGGCTGTATGTGTTGTTATCTAATTCTTGAAGATTCTAGATTCTGGGTCCATCTGAGCTAAATATGTAATGTTTCCAGAGTTAAGGTGGGAATCCGTATTTCTCCATGAGGGTAGCACTTAAAGTAAGAATACCTTAACAGGAAAGGCCTTTAGGCATAGTTCTTAATCGCCGAGAACCTTGGAGACAGCTGCAGCCCTAGGACTCTAATAGTACACATGAAATTTGCTGTTCTTTAAAGGGAAGTCTTTCACAATCTGGTGAATAAAAATCAATGTATTAAGTCAGGTCAAAGTGATTAAGAATTTTGCTGTAACTTCTGTAATGTTCATCAGCCTCTCACTTTTCACCCATCTTGGACCTGGCTGGGCTCTAAGATACCGTCTGTATCTCTCTCCCCCAGCTTTCAGCAGACTGCATCAGGCTTGTGCTAGCTGAGCGTAACTTTCCCCTGGTCAGAGATTCACACCACGTATTTATAGTTATTATCATGGCTTCAAAACTACCCTGTGGGTTTGGAATATGAAGACAGGTAAGCAGCAGCTGGGGTGGACAGAAATCCAAGTGTGGATGGTAGGAGAAAAGGAACTGTTCAGAAGCATGCTGAAAATCCCAGGTTCCTGGGGTTAAAGACTCCCCAATACCCAAAAATGTCAACATCTAAAGTCAAGTCATTGCTGTGTTAATCATAAGAAATAAGACTTTGATGGTAGCCCCATTTTTCACCAAAATCACCTATATTTTGAAGACTGATAATCTTCTTCATAGGTGTCTGAGTATGTATCACCAGCTGCAGCCTTGCTGGGCTGCCAGGAATGGATTCCAATTCTGAAGAAATCCAGGACCACGCTTTATTCCATCTGCAGCCAGTGTTGCTCTCTTCTCAAGTACCCAGTCTGGGTTTCTGCTCTGAAGCATCGCAGGCTGATTCCAGGCTCTCAGAACCAGGGGCTCTCCCTTTCATAGCTCCCTGTACTGCTTCATTGCCTTCATTATCCCCTCATTTCAGTCTAATTTAAATCTTTAGCTTCCTAAAGTTCCTTAGACTCTCCAGGCAATCTTTTGTAGCCTTTAACATTTCCTTTTACATTAACTTTTTTTTGCTATCTTTGCACTTAGCTACTTCTTTTTCTCTCCTTTAAATCTTTACTTTTTCTAAATAGTAATTTCCCTGACCATAAGCACCCAAACTCATTGTGGAATAGCAACTTTGTTCATTTTTCTTTGTTATTTATTGTTTTTGCTATTACATGAGATGTATGTGAAAGTGCTTTACAGACCAGAAAGCATCATGCAAGTGTAACTTACTAACAAAGGAGCCCTATGCCTTTCATTCTTTCTGCTCCTTCTCAGCCTAAAATCTTTTCTGTAGAAGACAGAAATATAGAGTATATTTAGTGCCTACTATGCTAGATGGTAGAAGACACAGTCTCTAACCACCCCTGTGTGTGTATGTGTACACGCACATTCCCACATATTTGGACTTATGCTTTTAGTACAAAGAGCTTGGTGGGACTCAGAGGACAGTGCAATGATAAATGCTTTGGGAGTGGTAAATTGTGGTTTTTTTTTTTTTATTTCAAAGAGTAAAAGAAGGATAATAATGGGGGGGCTTACCAAATTACAGACAAAGTGGTAGGAAATTATCAATGGTTTGTTTTACATACTGTTACCTACAAGATAGTTTCTCAGGAAAACAAATAGACAAATAATAGTGCGTTACAGACAAAAGAGGTAGGAGATTATCAATAGTCGTACTCAGGTATCTTCGAAAGAAAATACATAGAACTATACATGAGTGACCTATTGAGTAATCATTAACTATTCTCAATGGTTGTTGTAGGAAACACATAATAATAAACATGCATCCATTTATGAAATAGGATAGGAACAATACAAACATTACAGAGTTATGGATAGATTAGTAGGAAAATATCAATGACTGCTGTAATACATGTTGGTATCTTAGAAGTGGTTTCTCAGGAAGACAGAGATACGCAAGAAGGATCTAACAAGTAGTTACAGCCTAAGGGCTGTCAAAAATCAAGTGAACCATCTGGGGCCAATGCCATTTTTTGTAGCGTTTTCTCTCCAGCCTCCCATCGCATTGGGACCCCACAACCAGTTAGTGTCCTCTCCCCAACTGTCAGCACAGGCAGCAGGAATCCTGTTGCAGACTTCTCCAGGGCTCCACCACCGCCTGGACTGTCAGGGGAAGAATGGCTTCCAGGGAGTCTCCGCATGTGTTGTGCAAGGTCCTCCTGGTTTACAGCTTCTGAGCAGCTCTCATGACCCCAGTCCACAGGACCTCTAACTCCTCGGGCTTAGTCTGCATTCTCATGTTCTCCGAGTCCTTGTTCAGCAGCTGCTCCTCTGCTGACTCTAGACCTTTCTGGCTCTCAATGGCAGGAGCAAGAGTGGCCCGTTGTATAGCATGTATTCCCAGGGGTTTTTCCATGTTTGAATGATTCACACACGTCCTTAGGTGGGCATCTGCAGCCGGTGCATGGTGGGCCAATTGTGTCATTGTTCCTCTGTGTCATGATAGTTCTCAACTGAGCAGCAGCGGCCGGCCTGAAGGCCAGCATGCAACAGCGCTCTCGGCCCCATGGCTCCCCGTGTGCTGGGGGCCCTCCCTCCAGGGGCCTACAAGGCAGGAAGTAAGCCAGCCGGAAGACAGGCACTCCCTGCCCGTGGCTCCCCGTGCACCAGAGGCCCTCCCTCCGGGGGCCTACGAGGCAGGGAGCGAGCTGCCAGGGAGGGAGCTGCCGGTGGGAAGACCGGCGTAGGAGTGGTAAATTGATGGGTGTGTAACTTTAGAGAAAGAAAAGATGACTTCCAGCTATGTAAGCTATCATTACATGGACAGGGTGATGTGTTAGAGATCTGAGAAGATGATAAAGACTTTGTCACATTCAGTAAGGGCAGTTTGAAAGATAGGTACATCACAGGGGCTTTCGGTGCCAGAGCAAGGACATCCACCTTCATTTAGTAAGTTCTGAAAAGCCGCTGACATTTTAAAGTCAAACATTACCTAGCAAACTATTTGGCAGTATTGTATAATTTCAAATAAAAATTATTTTGCTACAATCTTTTTAGACACCTCACTTTTCTATAAAATAAATGAGCTTATAAATAAGTGAACTATAAAATGGATTTATTTCTAAGCTATTTAAAGGGATAGTCAAAAACATTTTCAAATGAAATTAGACTCAGTAAACTGCTTAAAGAAATAAATACAGTACAGTAAAATGACATTTTTGTGCTTTTTAAAATTGTTTCTAGGAATTCTGGTCTTAGCCATTCTATTTCATTTCTCCTGAGCTAAAATGTAGCTCAGTGGTACAGTGCTTGCCTAGGCCCTAAGTTTGATTCCTGGCACTGCAAAACAAATACCCTACCACTTTTCCAACAGAAGTGAGAAGCCTTCCATTTTCTTTTTTCCTCACTTTGTTTGCATAAGTCACCACTTGTGTATTTTTCCTACATGGGTGGAATGGTTACAATGAAAAAAGCTTTTGATGAATAAATTGCCTAGATTTGTTCTTCATAGGATTTTTTTTTTTGGCGATACTGGGGATCAAACTTGGGACCTTGTGCTTGCCAGTCAGGCGCTTGTACCACTGAGGTATATCCCCAGCCCCTGATTTGTTCTTAATTTTGGCATTCTGTCTTGGTTACTTTTCTCGCATTGCTGAGACAAAATACCTGACACCCAAAATTAAGGAAGGACAGGTTTACTTAGCTTACAGTTTGTGGAGGTTTCAGTCTATACTCAGCTGGCTCCAAGGCAGGGCAGAGGGCAACAGTTTACGGTGGTGGACAATAGCAAAAGCAGCCAGAGCAAAGGCAGGAGCAGTGAGGCAGGCAGTCTCTTTTCCTCCCTTATACTGTATGCAAACTATCTACCCCGGGGCAGGTGTAGCACTCACACCCATAATCCCAGCACTGGACTATGGATCAATCAAATATCTAGAAGCCCGCCTCATGACTGCATGAGGATTTGGGGGGGGGGGGCATGCAGACACAAACCATAACAACATATATGTATGTAATTCTGCAAATTTTTCTCCCTCTTGCTTTAGTGGATGAAATAGAAATAATAGGAATGACAACTCACAAGGTTGGGAAATTTTGTATATACACATGGGGCTTTTGGTGCCAGAACAAGGACTTTGTGTTTTGTATATACACACTTTATACTGTATATACACACTTTATACTTCCACTTTAATACTGTGGAAATACTGATTGTTAAATGGATGTTAAACACTATGCTAGCTAAACCTTTATATATTGAAATTATAATTGTTTAATAATACTGTATTTTAAAAAGTATCCTGTAGCTTTATGACAGGATAGATCTAATGATCTATATCTCTGTGGTACTGTTTGCTCAATTATCCAGGATGAGATCTTTAACAACTGAATAAACTCAGTTTAGCTACTTTTCTTAAACTCCCTTTTTAGTCCATCTTTATTTTTCCCTCATCAAAGTTAAAAATTGAGTCTGGCAGATTCAGATGAAGAAACCTTTTTTTCAGTCAGCTTGAAGTGTTTTCTGTTTTAGGGCTGGGCTTGGCACTTGGGAGCCTCAGGTAGGAAGATAACTGCAAGTTTGAGGCCAGCCTGAAAGACATACATAGCAAGATCTTATCTCAAAAAGTGTTATCTGTTTTATACTTTTAAAAAGGGCTCCTACTACAGAAAATTTTCAAAATGACTACATTTCTGTGAGCTTGTTAATGTACCTCTGTCCTTTATAACAGAAATATGATTTTGTTTGTATCTACCCATATTGCTTAGTTTCTGGCACAGCAATCCCTCCCTATGCAATACCAGTCTAAGACTCTGGAATCTGAAGATAGCAAGTGCTCCTGGTCCCTCATCCCAATTAATAGTTGAACAGTGATATATCCCTGCCTGCTCCATGTATTTTATTAGGAATGGAGTCATTAACCAAAATCTGCTGTATACCTTCCAAATCCCTGTTTTTACTTCAGTTTCTAAGACTGCTACTTCAAGGTTTTCAGGGATCTAGGAAAACAATCAATGTAATTTATATATGAGTAATAAGCCATATAGTTTTTCCCTTCCTGAGTGAATGTTTAAGATTATATATTACACAATTTCCAAAATGACTGTCCTTTCTTTTCTCTAATTCTACCCACTAGTGAGATGGGTAGCTCTGGGATCCTGGGAATGGGGTTTGTAGCCTTCTAGACATATCTACACACACAAGACACAGAAGGCTGATGTAAGAGGTACACCTGTCTCACTGTGGTATCTTCAGAATCTTCCTGGTAAATCATTTAATCTGGAAGTTGACTGAATCAACTTGTTCTTTTGTATTAAAATAAATCAAGGTTCCTTGGCACCTACTGATGGAATCCTAAGAGGGGCCTTAGTTACTAGGACCACTCAGTACTCTGAACATGCGTCAACATTTGTATTATAGGTATGTTTCAGAATTATTCAGAGGAAGGTAGAAGGAGGGAGATTTATAAGTAAAACTAAATGGGCCATAAGTTGGTAACTGTTCAAGCTAAGTGATGAATACATGGGGGGTTACTATGCTATTCCACTTTTGTTTACATTTTCCATAAAAGATTTACATCTCCAGTTTTAAAAGAGTCGAGTTCCCAGTGCAATACACTTAGGAGTTAATGAAAACAGTGCAAAATCAAGTTATATGTGCACAAAGTTGTTCCAAGTATTTTCACTCCCATCTCTTGGAAAGCTTCCAAATAGTCAAATAGATTAAAGAAAACAGATGGGACCAAGGCTTTGGTAGAGAAATCGTAAAAGGGACTAGGGGACAGGAGGCAAAAGGAGCCTATGGACCGGGCATGGTGGCACATGCCTACATCCCAGCACTTGGGAGGCTGAAACAGGAGTTACTGCAAGTTCAAGGCCAGCCTGGGCTACATAATGAGCTCAAGGGCAGCCTGAACTACATAGTGAGACCTTACCTCAGACTGCCCCTCCTCCCTAAGGAGAGTCTGTGGGAGCCTCAAGCCTCAAGTTTTGCTTTTGTCCTAAGAAAATGAGATTCCTCCTTCCCACATGTAGAAAGGGATAGAGCCTTTTTGGGAGGTTTGAGAAGATTCAAGGCTATAGAGAGCTCTTCTTTGATTTTCTTAAAGATCAATAGAGTGAGGAAACATTTTTCTCCAAACCTAAACCAAATGAAGAGGAAGATTCAGATTTCTAACAGTAGCTTATATAGCATATTAATATGGACAGTGATTCAATCCTTGGATATTCTAGTATAAACTCTAGAATTTGAGATACTGGTGATTTTATGTAACACTAAAGATGTGGTATAAAAGCACTAAGAGATTTTCAGCTGATTAAGCTCAAATGAGGAAGATAATAATACCACACACACAAAAAAAGAATTACCTATGGGCCGGGGATAGAGCTCAGTGGTGGGTGCAAGTGCCTGCCTGGGAAGTGCAAGGTTGTGAGTTCGATTCCTGGTACCAAAAAGAAAACAACAACAACAACAAAAAACAACAACAAAAAAAGAAGATGATAATACCAGTATTAAGCATGACATCTTAAAGAGACAGGTCAAAAGACACCTGTCTAACTAAAAAGACATGACAAGAAACAAGAACATTAGAAACTGGGTGAAGGGTGTATAACAACTCTTACCTCTGCAACTTTTTAATAAGTCTCAAATTATTTCAAAATGTAAAGGCTACTGAAAATAAAATCTTGAGTTTCAAGCTTTGGTTCTGATGCTTGAATTCTCTGGGTTTTAGATTCCTTGTCTATAACATAGGATAGTGACAGAACTCACTTCCCTGCGTGTTTATTGCAGGGATAACCATGGTTTGAGTAAACAGACACACTCTACAGTGAGGCACGCAGCAGCACCGGTCACTATTACAAGGGAAAGTCTTGCAGGTGTCCGAGAGAAGCAGTAGGATCCAATGGTGTACACAATGTAGGCAGGGGTCATGGGAATACCGAAGACCAATTTATTATAAAACACCAGCGGAGCCCTGTTATGGTTTGTGTCTGTGTGTCCCCCCCAAGCCTCATGCGGCCATGAGGCAGGCTTTTGGAGTTTGACTGATTATGGGTGTGAGAGCTACACTCGCCCTGGGGTGGATAGTTTGCATATGTAAGGGAGAGGAAGAGGCTGCTTCTGCCCATTTCCTCCCTTGTGTGTGTTTGTTGCTTTGCTGTGTTCTGCTGCCAGTAGCTGTAGCTCTCTGTCATGTGCCACTCTGCCTTGTAATCTGCCAAGTACGGACTGAAACCTCCACAAACTGTAAGCGAAATAAACCTTTCCTTCCTTAATTTTGGGCGTAAAGTATTTTGTCCCAGCAACGAGAGAAAAGTAACCAAGACAAGCCCTATGTTATTTTTAGAAATTAAACACAGAGACCAGATTTTTCAAGGATGTTGACTTTAGCAGTGTCATTTATTACATTACTAATAAGGGTCAGCAGCTAAATAAGAATAGGAAAGTGGCAAACAAAAGGGAAAGCAGCAGCTTCAAAAGTACAAAATTTCCTTGTTGAAGTTCCTGGCCATAGGTCAGTATCTGTTCCAAACATGTTTAGTAGAGACAGGAAAAAAAGAGGCATTTTCTGGTCTTACCCTACCCCTCAGAACTTGGCCAGTGACTTGGGGACTGCTACCATGTGGATCTTCTGATGTCGGATGAGGTTGCAGTGGCGATTAAAGCTTTTCCCACATGCTAGGCACTGGTGAGGTCGCTCCCCTGTGTGGCTTCTTTGATGCTCAACGAGAAATGAACGGCGACTGTAGCTTTTATCACACTGGCTGCACTGATAGGGCTTTTCCCCCTTGTGGATCCTCTGATGCTGGATTAGACCTGCGCTCTGGCTAAAAGCCTTTCCACACTCTTTACAGTGGTACCGCTTCTGTATATTGTGGATTCCTCGGTGATTAAAGAGCCCAGAACTGCGACTGAAGGTTTTCCCACACTCGTTACATTCATAGGGTCTTTCTCCAGTGTGAGTTCTCTGGTGTCGGGTGAGCCCTGAGCTCTGAGCAAAGCTCTTCCCACATTTCCCACATTGGTGCTGCCCATCTGCCAAGTGGCTTTCCCACTGCCTCTCCACCCTACCTTTACACTCACCAACTTCTTCATGTCCAGGGTCCTGCTGCGACACTGCACAGGGCTGATCATGAAATGTTTTCCCATGTGGCTCCACTACCTGTGGACAGTCTTTCCCTAGCACCAACTCTCTGTCTTTAATCTCAGTCATTTCATCTGAAACAAAAAAAGACAAAGTAAGTGTGCTTTGTTCCCTGAGCCCATGAAAGGACAACTGCTCACAGAATGCTGAGAAGTCTAGCCACAGAAAGGTGTCAACACCTACCCCAGTCTGCCGTCCTACTTACATGTAGCTTAGTCATCCCCATGTGGATGTGGCCTGGGGAGAAATACTTCATAGCTAGGGAACGGTCAAGATCAAGGTGGCTTCTTTCTAAAACCCCCTTCTGAGGTAGAGAGCCTCAAAGGGATACTCTCCAAGTTAAGAGCAAGGTTTATCCTTGCTCTCCCTTTAAGTCTTTGCTCATTGAGGTCCATCTTCATTCTTCTATTTAATACCACAATCTCTATGCCTCATCCATTATACTGTTGTTTTTCTTGGATAGGGTCAATGTTGTCCAGGTTGCTCTCAAACTCCTGGGTTCAAGTGACCTTGCTTCAGCCTCTTTAGTATCTGGGACTACAGGCATGTGTCACTGCACATGGCCCCACTGCACTCTCACCCTTGTCTTCTATTTTTTTATTGCACAGCATGTATCACCTTCTAACATATCACCTTATGTTTTATGTTTAATGCTTACTATTATCTTTTTCTTCCTAAAACGTAATCTTCTTGAAAGCAAAACCTTTGAGAATCACACCTGGCACATACTAGCGCAAAAAATGTTTGTTGAATGAATGAAATAAATGAATTGAAGAAAGAGAACTGAACCCTATCCTACTATTAAGGCCTCAGCTCACTGGCACCTAAGGAAAAAGATGCCCCACTGGACAGTGGACCCTCCTCCACTGGCCAGTATACCCGGCTTTCTCCCCACCTCTACCTGTCTTGTCCTGCACACACCTGCACAGAGCCTTCTTGGGTCTCCTCTCCAAATAGCCCATGATTTTCCTCCTCCTTTTGGTTGGGTGGGGGTTGGGAGGTCACAGTAGGTTTGAGAAACAGGAACATGTCTTTGACCAGTAGGCTCAGTACTGCCCTTTCACTCAATCATCATAACCACTCTGATGTATACCAGGAAACAATATAAAAACTAAGACACTGCCCACCTTTAATAATTACCACTGCCACAACCTTCGTAACAGGAAGCATTTCATTTGCACTATGAAGTGACTGACCACAAAACCTCTTGTCATCATTCCACCTCTTTAAAGAACTTCAGCAGCAGGGTAGAGAAGACATATAAGGTCAGACAGAGAAGATATATAGAAAAAAATTCTTTTATATGTATATATAGAGAAAAAAATGTAGAAAATAATAAACTGACAAGACTAGTTATTGCTAGGTAATAGGATTTGTAAAACTTGAAGTTTTTTGCTATATAAGCTTTTTATTTGGATTATTTATTTACTTATTTATTTATATATTTGTATTTGAAACAAGGTCTTGCTATATAGTCTAGGCTGGCCTTGAACTAACTATATAGCCCAGGCTGACCTCAAACTCTAAATCTTCCTGCCTTAACCTCTTCAGTGCTGAGATTATAGGCATGTACCACCACACCCAGCAATTTGGATTTTTAAAATAATATACATGAACTTAAAAACAAACTCAAACTTAATGATGTAAAGTATGCTTCATTAAAAAGTTGAAAAGCTGAAACTTGAATCTGGGCTTTATAATTTCAAACACGGTTATGTTACTTTGCATTACTGGCTTTTCCTAAATTTGTAACACAACACCTACATTGATACCTGTAGGGAGAACTGTTCAATCTGCAGATGACTTCAGATACTCTACTGCAGACTTAATCATAAATATACTTTAAATCACAGGATATGTTCCATGTAATTGAAATCCACACTAACTGTATAATCTGTAGAGTAGCTGAAATTAATAGAGGCCAGAGCAGAGATGAGAAAGAAGCTGTGACTTTGATATATATGGTGGTGACAATGAAAACAGCCAGGCCTGCCTGTAGACTGTCAGAAGGTTAGTAGGAAGTCAGTGAGAGAGGTAATGCCAGTTATTACCTATGCACAATCAGACAGAAGCTGGAGCCAGTTCTTGAGGCAAGAACTAGAATGAGAAAGTGTGGGCTGTTGGAGACTACCATGAAGTGGCTCCGAGCAGGATTTAATATTAACCAATTGCCTTTCCATGTTTACTTGTGAGCTGTCTAAAGCTTAGGCACCTTGTCTGAAGATAGGCAATGGATTCATAGCAAGTAAACCTCTGTGAGTCCCTGGTCACCCTGAGGCTTGTACTGGCCTGTGACTTCTCAAAGGACAAGATAAGGCCACAGCTGGACATCTGGCTCCAACCCCAATTAACTTCAAGGAGACTGCAGCTGCAGGATCCACACTCCTACAATAAATACCAACCTAAAGATAAGGTAGTTCTCCTGACTGACATAATTACTACTTGGGAAAATTCTCCCAAGGTCCTGCTAGATTCCTGAGTTTTCTTGAGTATCCTTCTTTGTTTCAGAACCAAATAAATACGGGCTGCCCAGAGAAGTCTTTGGCTAAACTTAGAGAACACTGAAGTTGTAAGAGAGTTAGTCCCTCCTGGAGCCCTGAAATCATTTCCACTATCTCACTTATTTAAGCCTTCGCTGTCCACGCGCTCAGGAGATTGCGGGCCTGATCAGCCCACAATAACTAAGGGTTATTTAACCCGATAGTGGGCCGTGCCCAAGTGCCCAGTACTGTATGCCCGGGGTGGCCACAACCACCAAGATTACGGACAAGGAAACTGCAAGGGCTGATCCCGGTGGACCCTTCTACACAGTTGCGGGCCACTAAGCATATTTGCAGTCTTCACTACATAAGCTTCTATATTTGGATTATTTACTTATTTATTTATGAGCCAGTATTTATTTATTTATTTTTGAGCAGTCCAGGCTGGCTCTGAACTCACCAGGTAGTCTAGGCTAGCATCAAACTCAGTCCTTTTGCCTCTACCTCCTGAGTGCTAGTGTGTGGACCTCTAATGCCAGTGAGCAGACCCAAACTGGCAAAGATGACACTGCCAGTTTCTAACAAGAACAGCTGTCATGAATGTTCTGTAGTGAATGCCAAGTGATTTTTATAAATTGTTTTTACTTAATCTTCATGACAATCTTCTAAAGCACATGCTTATTATGAACTATACTGTGTACTCTCACAATCCATACGCTGGCTTCCTACCCTTGGATGTGACTATTAGGAGACAGGGTCATTAAGGAGATAGTCTATCGCTTCTCGGCCTTTTGGCTAAGATCAAGTGTAAGGAGATAGTCTAGGTTAAGTGAGATTGTAAGGTAGAGTCTTTATAAGAAGAGGAAGAGACACCAGAGCTCTCTTCTCTGTACATACACAGAGGAGGCCACGTGAGGACATATTAAGAGGGCCACATACAAGCCAGGAAGGGAGGCCTCAACAGAAACTATACCCAACAGCACTTTGATCTTGGGCTGCCAGCCTTTAGAATCATGACAAAATAAATTTCTGTTGTCTGGGGCACCCAGTCTGCACTATTCTGTTACAGAAGCCTATATAACAGAATGTAGTAAGATGTAATGTAATTATCAATCCCATTTTGTAGATAAGAGAACTACGGTCTACTGGTTAAGTAACCCATTCAGTAATACAGCTTCCCTGAGGCAAATTCATGATATGCAACATCTGTCAAAACTTGAAGCCCATTCTCTAAAGCTCCACTCCAGGGATTCCTGAAAGCTTCCTTACATAGCACGCGCCAGAGTCCAGAGAGCTTCCAGGTAGTCCTTGGGGAAAAGCCTGTAGCAGGGGAGGACAAAGATGGGTAGCGCTACCGCTATGTAGTAAGGAGGCTTTTGACCCCATCCTTCCCTAGCTGAGTTGTTTGATTTTGCTTGAGCAGGAAAGGAATACGCAACATCAAATAAGTCCTGTCCCTCACCTGTCTCTCCTCTAGGATGGAACTCCTGGTCAGGCTCATATGTGAACTGGGGCTCCGCAAGCTGGCACTGAGCGCTCAGTGATGACTGCTCTCCTAGAGGCACTTTCTCTCTGGAGAGGACTTGTCTGTGTCTGTGAGTTACCATCTGGGGACAAAGAAACAAGATCTGATTTCTGAAGACATTTCTGTCTTAAACACTTTCCAGGAAGAGGGGGCGGGAAGGTGGGTCCTATTGCCGAAGTCTAGGGGCTGCGAGGCCCAGGATGCGAGGGTCTTTGGTGCCCCACATATGCACCCTACCCTACCAAGCCTCCCTTGGTACCTCAGGGTATGGTTCATCAAGTTCTCTCTCCAGTTCCTCCAGCAAAATCACAGCCTCCTCCCCACTCTCTGGACAGTGCTCCCTCACCCAGCCCCGCAGCTCCTCGGGCAGGATGGTCAGGAACTGCTCCAGCACCAGCAGCTCCAGGATCTGCTCCTTTGTGCTCACACGTGGCCTCAGCCACTGGTAGCAAAGTTCCCGAAGTTGAGTAAGAGCCTCTCTCGGTCCTGGGGTCTCTTGGTAGCAGAGCTGCCGAAAGTGCCTTCGGAAGATTTCCCTTGCTAGGGGATTATTGCGCTTCAGTCTGGATTCCTGCTTTTGGAGCTGACTTTCTGCCTCAACTTTCACCGTCACAAGTTCTTCCAACAACTCCGGGGCTTGAAAATCCAGGGATAAAACCTGTGCATTCATCCTGACCTTGAGTGGCTGTTAAGGCACCCTTCAAAACACACCTTTGGAGGCTTCTCCTAAGCAGTGAAAAATGGCAATGATTGATGATGGAAATTAATGTCATCAGCAGTTATCAGAGACCAGAAATCTTTTCACTGAAAGTAATTGTATGGGTGAGCAAAAGATGGATATAACAGAAAAAAATAGAATGTTATAATGTACAAAGAGCAGAGACTTCTAAGTTACTCTGACCTGGGTTTGCCTCTGGTTCCAAAACCAGTAATGTGATTTTGTGCCAATTTCTTACTTTCTTTCCATTTTAGCTTCTCTGTATTAAGAACAAACACCTTACACAGTGTATGGATGGGCTGGGGATTATACCTCTGCAGTTAGAGAGCTTGTCTCGGATGTGTAATATCCTGGGTTCAATCCCTAGTGTTGCTAAAAAAGAACAAAAAATCCCCTTACCTAAAAAAGTTCATGCAGGAAGTAGCCCGTGAATTAGGGACCACACAGATGACTCAGAAAGTCTTGATATAAGTTTGGACTAACTGCATAAAATTCAAATTAGAAAGCGAATAATTGGAATAAAGTTCTTGTTCTTGACTAAATGAAAATAACTAACAGTTACTGAAATATTTTCTTTAACTTAAAAAAATTAATCCACAAGACAACCATTTAAGGATGGTACTATTTTCAATAAACTTATGGAAAGCAAAGGTTAGGTGGACTTCAAGTCCTGTGAACTCTCCACGTTGCCCAGCCGCTACCTGAGTAGCCGTCAATACAAACAAATATTTCCAACACAGTTTCGGATTTCTAAGGCCACATTTAATCCTGACAAGTACCGTCGGACATTTTACTGTAATCATCGTTCCCCTAGGTACTAAATGGAGAGCAGTTCAGTAGGTTACCTAAGGTTAAATGCCTTGTAAAAATGTCCTGAGCATTCATAGACACCCAAGAGAGCACCTTTCTGCAGAGCCGCCTTAATGCCTGAGATCCGGGAGGCGCATGGGGTGTGTGACGTGTGAGGTGTGTGTGTGTGTGTGTGTGTGTGTGTGTGCGCGCGCGCGTTATGTGCTGCGCGTTGGCTTGAGCTGGGGTTTTCTCTGCATCTCAGCGTCCCGCCCCGAACCCCTCAGCGCCCGACCCTTGGGTCTCCCTCACCCCAGCGGCCTCACCTAGGTCCTCCCCGCCCCACCTCACCGCTAGCCTCACCTGAGACCCCCGTCTCAACCCCCCGCCCCCGGAGGGTCCCCGGGGTTCGAGTCCCGAGACCTGGACCTGCGGGAAGGTGCGAGCTGAGACTCGGGCGTTGCCTAGGGAGCGGGAACAGAGCCCTCGCTGTAAGATGCAGGCCGGACGGTCCTCCGGTCGAACGTGGCGGCAGCACTTCCGGTAGGTCTAGGATCCTCGTCTCGGTATCGAGCCTCCAGGGCCTGTTCATCTGGAATCCGCCCACTTTCCTACCATCCTGCTGTGGATGACCTGAATTTCACAATTCGAATTTCAGGCGTGACTGGGCCCTGTACAGTTTTATAAACTCTAAACAAACAAAATAACTGATGAAGCACAGGCCATTAGCCTCTGAAAGTGTGTAAAAAGACGTTTTGGAAAAGTAATATACTATGAATAAAAATAAATAATTTCACCTTCCTTAGTCCTGTTCCCTGAGATACCCACTGTCACCGTTAGTTGGGAATTTGTATGTTTCATTTGATCTCTTTCCTTCCTCATTTGCTATAAAAGTTGTCTGGATTTTAGTAATAATACTAAATCCCAAATAAGTATTACTGGTACAAATAAATATAGGTACCGTTAATCATTCATCAATGTTGTGCCAACCAGAGTGGTGGTATGGCATAATCCATATATTAGCAGAATCTCATGATCTACTTTATTATAACAGTAAGAACGAGTCTTTTGTTTTTTCTTTTATAAAGATGATATGCATACATTATAACATCCAGCAGGGTTTCAGAGCACACCAAACACTTTTATGCGATGAAATATGCAGTGTATGGACCGTCAACCTAAGTGGGTTAAATACAAACCACAAAGAATCTGTTTAGTTTACTATAGGATTTACCCTCGGATGCATTTTCATGCCAGTTTTTTTGGAAAAAATACTTAAAGAGTTTTTAGAATTTAAAATTGTGGATAAGAGATACTAAGTACTAGTTTGTAATTTCTTTTAGATCTTGGAATATTTTCAAAATAAAAAATTTTAAAAATCTCTATACCATTCCTGCCAAGAGGTGCTTTTGCCGCTGAGCTAAATCCCCAGCCACTGAGCTAAATCCCCAGCCCCTGAGCTAAATCCCCAGCACCTGAGCTAAATCCCCAGCCCCTGAGCTAAATCCCCAGCCCCCATTTCCATACTTTGAAACATGAGGTATCCTGCTGGTGGAAGGGGTAACTGGTGGCATAACTTTGCTCTGCAGCTTTTTATACTTTTTGAATTGTATAAGTGCAGTGTTTATCAATAACAGAAGTAAGAAGTGGGGCATACTGGTACGTGCCCATAATCCCACCACTCTGGGAGTCCGAGGCAGGAAGATTACAAGTTCAAACCCAGTCTGTGCAATTTAGCTACTTAGTAAGATCTTGTCCCACGACAAAAATAAAATAAAGATGGAGGAGTGTGGTGATGTAGCTCAGTGAGAAGCCCCTGGGCTCACTCCCCCAAACCACACACATACACCCGCATGCACACAAGTGAATAAAATAAGTAAATAAATGGAATGTGGTATTCATTTTCCTCTCTACAGCTCAGCCCAGTCACAAGTAGAAACTACACAGCACTGACAGTCTTTGCCTTCCTCAGGAAGAAATCAGTCCTAAGAAGGAATATTGCATGGATTGCTCTTTTCAGTTCCACCCCATTTCTAAGACAGACACCCTTGGCCCTGTCAAATATGGGGATCCACAGTCCCCATAAATGGTTCGTTTAAAAGTTAGCATATAACTGGACGCCAGGGGTATGCGTCTGTGTCCCATCTACTGGGGAGGCTGAGGCGGATCCCGAGCCCAGGGGTTGCAGGCCAACACGGTGAGCGCCTGACTCGAAAATAAACAGGTGAAAATTTAGCATGAAAGATGACCGATGAAAGTTGCAGCGGAGATAAGATTTGGTCTGAAAATGCCTTCGTTGCGTCCCAAAGTTTGGGACACCTAGTTTTGTGTATAGACCAGAGGACTCTGTCAGGTCCTTTGAACTGGCCAGGCAGTGCTGCCGTGGCCCTGGAGTTCAGTTCTCCGCTTAGTGGGGAATCCCAGCAAGTCCAGATTTGTGAGCAGGGAGGATCTGGCAGGGATGGAACCTGACAGGCGGGCAAGCCTGCGGAGGAAGCGGAGAACAGGGAAGAACGCGGAGATTACCCCACTGGGAGGTGACTAAGGAATTCGCCCACCAAAAGTTACGCTCCCACTGGAGCCCGGCAACAGGATGAAAGAGCCACGCGCCGACGAGGGTGGGATTCGAACCCACGCGTGCAGAGCACAACGGATTAGCAGTCCATCGCCTTAACCTCTCGGCCACCTCGTCCGTGGGGCCGCCCGCTCGCGCGCCTCCTCGCGCAGGGCTGCAGCTGCCGGGCGTGGGAAGCGCGGTCCAAGCCGCGGCCCCGCTCCGGACCCGCCTCCGCGGCCCGGGCTCCCGCGGTGGAGCGCAGCGCGCGCGGGCACCGCAGCGGAGCTCATCCCAACACCCCCGGGCACCGTCGCGTCCCTTCCGCCCCTCGGGCGGTCCCCCGCGTCTCCGCGGCGTCCTGGACCTCGCCGATCAGGCCGCTACCGGGGCCGCAGTCTCAGGGCGGCTCTGGGGAGGCGGGCGGGTAGGGGACACGAAACAAAGCCTGCAGGGGAACACAAAAACAAACAAAAAACAAAAAAACCACCACATATATTCAAAAACATAAAGTTGTGATGAAGGAATCAGTAACTAAAATTTGCCTAGAAAATCTGTGTAGCCAATACTAAGCACTGTGAAAGCCGCTTTAAGTTACTGTAGTTTCTCTGACTCTACTAATACAATAAATAATAAACTATCAATTAATAATCTCCAGTTCTGGTCAACAAAACCAAACCTGTAGGGGAACAACAACAAACAAAAAATAAAAAAACTACCACATATATTCAATTCACAGATGAGAGTCAAATGGTAAATATGCAGTATTTGAAACTACTTCTAACTTGTGTGTAACAATATTTAAGGTATTAATACATCATCTACCACTTCCTATTCCCACTTTAGATTTCTGAAATCATGAAAGTAAATAGCCTGGCCAAGTTGACAAAAAATTGTATGAGGTCTATTAAAACCAATAAGACTCAAGGTTGGAGATGTGGCTTGGTGGTAGAATAGTTGCCTACCACACTTGAGGCCCTGGGTTCAATTCTCATCACTGCTAAAAAGGAAAAAGAGAATGAAGAACCCTTCAGAAAATTATGGTAGAGAAACAGCTACACTATGTCGGGCCCTGGCCTAGGACCACTAATCTCCTGCTCAGGGATGCGAGACAGAATAATACACAGACAAAATACATATTTTAGTTACACGGGCAACCAGGATAGTCAAAGCCCAGTGACTGGCTGAAGACCATGAAGCTTAGTGTCCATGTGGTCAAGATTCAAAAGTTGAGGAACAGGGCTAGGGGTATAGCCCAGTGGCACAAGAGCGTGCCTGGTAAGCGCAAGTTCCTGAGTTCGAGTCCCAGTACCAAAAAAAAGAAAAAATTGAGAAACAGTGCTTTTTGGAAAAGCACCCAGGATTAAATCATGGGTAACTAGTAACCCGACTGTCTGCTAACTGCGGCTACAGAGCTGGAAGGCATTTGCATGAAGTCCTGGGCTTTGAGGTGCCACAACTTCACAGGGTGTTTGCTGGCCTCAGCTCTGGCTGTTGGCGTAAAGATTAACCGGAGGCAGACACGTAGGCCTAGGACAGACTGTCAATTTATTTTGTTCCAGTTTATTATGTTAATTATTGCCTGCTCTGTACCGTGTCGGGCTGGTTCTCAGCAACACTAGTGTGAAACACTCATACAGTGCAACGATAGACATCAGTATTATTTTTAATGGTCATACACTAATAGTTTGCTTCACCATACATTATATAATGAAGTATTCTGTTTTAGAGGAGTTGGAGAGGTTTTAATGTTAAACTACCAATGTTGCAAGACTGATGTCTATTTATTAATTTGCAAGTTTTTCCACCGTTAAGGTAAAAAGGTAGGCTGGAGAAGAGTATGTATAGTTTGTTTCAGATGATAGATTTAGAGCATTTAGATATGTAGTGTCAGGGTGGGTCTTTTAGCTTTAGCCTCAATTTTATAAAGGTACTAAACTTAAGAGTTTCATGTTATCTTCAAAGGGGTATTGTGGAGGTACATGTATATCTGTGTATATAGTAGACATACAACCATTGTGTATATCTTTATGAGTTAAATTAAAAGTTTTCAACACGTCTCAATATTTTCAAATTTTACTTGGCATTTCTAATTTTTATATGCTAGCAATGAAGATGACATGAAATTTTACAAGCTGTGGAAGACTGATTGACATACACATAAAACATACTCTAACAGATACATACCAGTTCTTAACAGCTGGCATCTCTAGGACTATGAAGCCTTTTAACTGTCTTTGCAAGATTTTTTTCCCATTTTATGAGTATTCTCTAGTAAATTTTGAAAATAAAGATGGATTCAAACAAAGTATTTAGAAGAGTAGTCAAGAGAGCCAAAAATGCTCTCAAATGAGATAAGAGATTAAGAAGTGACCACCTGACTTAGCAATTTCTTTCTTTCTTTCTTTTTTTTCTGGTACTGGGAATCAAACTTACGACCTCATACTTGACAGGCAGGTGCAGGGCCACTGAGCTATATTCCCAGCCCAGTAATTTCTATGTTACGCATGCTAGAGTTCCATCTTAGTGTTTAAGGTGGTGGACAATACCTGTAAGCAGTCTGTTTCCACACAGAATTTCAGGAGAGTGGTGGGGGGAGGCTTTTAACCTGAGGTATAGCAGTGATTGTATTTGCCCCCGTGCCTGAGCAAACACTTGGACATTCTTGCTACCAGAGCTTCCTGACCTCATCTTTTTGTTGGCTTGTTTTTGCTTTTTGAGACAGAGTCTCACTACGTAGTTCAGAGTGGCCTTGATCTCACTATGTAGTCCAGGATGGCCTCAAACTCACATAAATCTTCCTGCTTCAGCCTCCCGAGTGCTGGCATTACATGCACCACCACACCTGGCCTGACCTCATTTCTTAACTCATCAGTCTATAGGGGATCAGGATTGTATCTCTCCACTTTTTGCAGTGCAGATCTGGGTTATATTTCCCATTTTCACAGGAAGAATATTAGATTTCCAGAAGATGCTTGAGCACAACCCCCTCTGAGGCAGAGTCAGAGCAGGACTCTGGGTGGTGCCCTGCACCAACAGTGTTTCAGCCCCTTCTCTGTCCCCTCACACCCTCATACCCACCCTTCTTCAGCATGGAGACCACTCACATGATCTTTTTCTCTCTCCTTGTCTCAGTCTTCTTCTCCTTTTCCGCGTAAACATAGCTAATTCCTTGAGTGGTCAGGAGGATTTATTTAATAACCTTTTTTTTTTTTTGGTTTTTCTCCAGTACCGGGAACCGAACTCACAACCTTGCGCTTGCCAGGCAAGTGCTTTGCCACTGAGCTAAATCCCCAGCCCCCAGGAGGATTTATTGTTCAAGCTTGGACCATCTTCTTTCAGATCATTTAAAATATTTCATGGTTTCAGAAAGATGAGAAATTGAAGCAGATCTACCAGGAAACAATTTGAGCTTAATTAAAAAATGCCTTACCCCATCCATGTATCCATTCTCTCCACAGTATTTTAACAAGTGTTTTTCTGCCTGGGAACTGCACCATGCACGGTGTACAGAGTCTAATGGGGAAGAGAAACACGGAAACAAAAAAGACCACATAGTATATGCTCATGTATTTCATTAAGGGATATGGGAAATGCACCAAGTAGCATGACAAAAACCACAGAAGAGAATTAATTTTAACTGGGAAATTAGGAAAGTTGTTTCCAAATAGACATCCTTTAGGTGCACAGGTGACAGTGGGTGACACGGTGAGGTCAGTAGGGAGTCTGCTGTAGAAAGCAAAGCAACGGTCACACAGGCGGAGTGGAAGGCGTGAAGCTTCCCAAGCCAAGGGGCTGGGAAGCAGGGAGAAGGCAGGGAACCAAAACGCGCCAGAGCGCGCCGGGCAGTGGAGTGAGAGGCTGGCCAAATCCTGCAGGCTTTAAACACCGTACTTAGGATTCAAAACACTACCCAATTACAGTAGGAACTTTGGAAATAGGAAAGATATTGGAGCTTTATAACTAGGAAAACATGTTATGTGTTCCACATTGTGTGAAAGATCATTCATTCACCCCCAAAAGCTAGGTAGCAACAAGGAGACGTGAACGGAACAGCTGGGAAGCCAAGGGGACAGGTAGCAAGAGGGATGGTGGCGCTGGGCCCAGGGCAGTGTCGGCACGATGGGGGAGGTGGGCAGTCCAGCGCCCCAGTCTGGATGCACACTGGGAGGGCAGGTGCAGTGGACAGCTCTCCCCTTCCGACCTTGGGGATCTCCCCAGCTCCAGGGTCAGCTGGCGAGGGACCTAGAACCAGTCTCGCTTCTGTCTTCAGTTTAGGGCAAGCCGGTGGTGTTTACCAAAATTGGAGAGACAGGAAAATAGCAGGTGGTGTGGGAATGACGACGACTCGGCTTTTGCGTGTTAAGACTGGCCGTAACCCTATGCAGGCCAAATGTCTATAATCGGACGTTTTTACTTTCATCTTAAGAGTTAGAGGAAGGATTTGTTTTGTTAAAGGGCTGTAAGGAAATATTGGATTTATATCTTAGTGGGGGCTCTTTCTTCACTCAAGACTTTGCCTGGCAATGGTAAATATTCTGGGATTGACTTTTCGTGGAGTAAATCTAATTTACAGGAAATTATTTGCTGATCCCTTAGCATTTTGTTTTGTTTTGTTTAATTTTATATTTTTTGAGAGAGGGTCTCGCTATGCAGTTCAGGTTGGCCCGGCCTCACTGCAATTTTCAGGATCCTCCAGACTCCGCCTGCGCCTCCGAGCGCTGGGATTACAGACGTGCGCCACCACGGCGGGTTATGTCCCATTTTAAATAACCCTAGTCTTTTTTTTGCCATATATTTAAAAGTTAAATTGCACTTATTTATCTAAAAGAATAAGGGAAGCTGAAGAAAACCTCCAATCTTATAAACGTTTTCAGAGCCAGTCTGTTTGAATTGGCAGTAAGTAGAATAACAATAATTTGTATGTAGAAGCTTTCTCCTCAAAGACGGCGAAAGAGCGCGCAGGGTGCCTGGGCGCAAACCAGGTGTGGAGGAGCTCAGCGGTCCGGGCCTCTGCTCGGTCCGCGCCGCGGCGAACCCGCTCCTGTTTGCAGCCTCTCCCGGAGCTGGGGTCCGGGACAGAGGCGCCCGCCGGGTGTGGGGCCCCGGGGCAGCCGCGGGGCGCGGCCCTCTGCCCGGCACCCGCCCTCTTTCGGGAGGTAGGCGCCACCGGAGGGATCTGGGGTTAAAGCCGCGCGCTGGGGGAGGCGGGGTTAGGGGAGGCGCCGGTCCAACGTCCGCCCGCTTTACGATCTGATCCTGGGGATCCATCGTTTCCCACCCACTCATGGCGGGTGCCAGGTTGGGATGTTCGGATGTTTCTCAAGCGACCCCTTCCTCTATTTCCTGCGGAAGAGACACAGGTAAACTGCTGACAGGTTGTCTCACCCAGGTACGCAGCCCCTGGCGGAAGGTGGTCCAGGGCTGGGGTGCTGCTCGCGGCCGGTGCGCCTTGGGATTAGAGCTGCGACCCATCTGCCTGCCAGGCGCGATGCGCTCTTTGGAGGGACTTGCCTTCCCGGCCTCTCGGATGACTCAGTGCCCACTTACTATGTTGCCCACGTTTCTTTTTAGAATTGCAGTTATCATTTTTTTTTTTTCCCCCCGGTATTGGGAATCAAACTCACGACCTTGCGCTTGCCAGGCAGGCGCTGTGCCGCTGAGCTAAATCCCCAGCACAGTTATCATTTTGTAAAACAAATTAAAACATTTAATTTCCCCCCCCTTAACATCACTTTTAAGAGAATACAAAACTCTTATATCCCTGGAGTTAATTAAGAACCCAGTGCTGAAATATCCTTTTCTTCTTTTTTTTTTTTTTTTTTTTTGGTTTTTCTCCAGTACCAGGAACTGAACTCACGACCTTGCGCTTGCCAGGCAGGCGCTTTGCCGCTGAGCTAAGTCCCCAGCCCCTAAAATATCCTTTTCATTTCCTGGAAATGTCCAATCATCTGGGTGAGGCTCTTTGGTACTGATTATGAGATTCCACTAAGGGTCAGGCTGTTCTTATCAAAGCCTTTCCTTAGCTGATAACGCAGTGATGAAGGCTGGGAATATTTTTAGTAAGATGAGAATTTCTTATAAGAAATTACTTCAAGATTTGTCCCAGTTGTTTCGATTAGTGTTTGGGGACAATTCTGAGAGTCAATGTCTGTTTATCAGTGAATTTTGCCACACGCTGTCCTTCTCCATGCTTGGGTGATTTTTCAGGGACGGATTTTCAGTCATTTTTCACTACCTTTCTGTTGTAACAGAACATGCCCTCCCCAGCCAGTATATTTTAGTTTCTTAGTTGTCCAGGTAATAGTTCCTGTTCCAGGTTCAGCTGCTTCTGTCTTTTAGAAACAGCTGGTCCCTGTGATGCATAGTTGATCATTATGATGCACATGGTATAAACCAATCCCCAGTTGACGAGCCATTCTGCGTCTCTACTTCCTGCTTGCTTATCCCATATAAGCCCTAGACCACCAGAGATCAGGGCCTGATATTCTGGGAATGATCCCAATCAGTGCCTGTCGACGTAAGTAAGTCTGCCTCCAAATCGTGGGTGTCGTTTTGGTGTTTCTGCTTGCTATTACAGTGTTGTTCAGTTTCAGGCAAAATGTTCTTTCTCTATGGCCTGCGCGCATGTTCTTCAGATTGTGGATGGTGATTGTTACTTGAAGGGAGACACTAACTTACCTTCTCTTGACTTCAAGTTTTGGCAAGGCGTTTGCTTGTTTGTAGATATTCTTACGTGATCATCTCTCCGATTAGCTTGAAAGAGCTGCTGATTAAACACAGTGAGGATGCTCTGTGCTGAGTGTGCAAGTAGAGAGAATAACAAGTTTTTTCCTTTACAGGCATGATAAACTTAGGTGTAGCTTGTTTTGGCATTTGCCCTGATTGGAGAGCCCTGGACTTGTAGCTTAGTGTCTCACACTACTTTGGAGATAATTTCTCATTATGGCTTCACATATTGCTTCTGTTCTCTTTCTCCTTTCTGCATTCCCATTATATATGTTACACCTTCTGCCATTGTCTCATAGTTGGATATTGTTTTCTTTTTTTTAGTCATTTTTCTCTTGCATTACACTCTTTGAAGATCTAATTGTCATATTCTCAAGTGCAGAGATTCTTTCCTCAGCTGTATCCAGTCTCCTAATGAGTCTGTCAAAGGCATTCTTCATTTGTTTTTTTAAAATCTGCAGCGTTTCCTTTTCTTTCTTAGAATGTCTATCTCTCTGCTTATATGATTTTTCCCATTAAAACTCTTAGCATATTAAGCACAATACTGGTCTGATATTTCCAATGTTCTTGGCATATATGATTGATTCTGATACTTGCTCAGGTTTTTCAAACTGAGTTCTTAAGTATGCTCTGTAACTTTGGTTGAAAGGTGCACCTGACATACTAGGTAAAAGGACCGCGATAGGTAGGCCTTTAGTAATGTGGCCGTAAGGTCTGGGGGAGGAGAATTGTGTTGGAGACCACTACAAAGTGGCTCCGAGCAAGATTTAACATTAACCAATTGCCTCTCCGTGTTTACTTGTGAGGTGTCTGAAGGCCACAGCTGAGGAGATAACTTAGTTCTCCTAAATTAACGTAATGTATTACTGGAAAAAGTCCTGCCCAGATTCCCCAGCTTTCTTGAGTATCCTCCTCCTTTGTTTGTAAACCAAATAAATACTGGCCTCCCAGAGCAGTCTTTGGCTAACTCAGAGAATACTGAAGCTATAAGAGAGTTCGTCTCTCCTGGTGCCCTGAAATCATTACATTGCCTGCATTTATTTAAGCCTTTGCCGACCACTCGCTTGGGAGATTGCAGGCCTGATCATCCTCCAGTAACTTAGGGTTATTTAACCTGGTTTTCGACAGAATTGTTTCATGATCCTATGACCCTAGAACTAGCCCTCGAATTTTGATGAGTCCCTGCCTATAGACTGTGAACTTTACCAATGCTTTTCCATTTTTCCCTCGTGGAAACAGGTTGACTAGAAGGTGCTGGGGTTGGATATGCACTTTCTCTTTTTCAGGTTGGGCTCTGATAACAGTTTCCCTTGACTATGGCCTAGTGAAGGAAAATGGAATGCTGTGGCCTATTTCAAAATGGTTGCATTTCCTCTAGGGGATTTTTCTCTTAATGGTAAGTACTTGGTAGGGATCGTGGAGGTAAACTCACAGAAGTGTAGATCCTGACCCCCCTAGGACTGGATTGCCCTGGAATAACTCTTAGATTTGTCCACAGTAAGCCTGCAGTAATTCATCAGTTACAGTTCAGGTTTTCCTGTCCCGGTGCTGTTTGGTTCTTCCAGAATTGTCCACGTGTGTGTTTCTGCTCTGGAGACTTGTGATTCTCTGTATCAGGCTGTGTCTCTCCAACTCTGGGGCAGCAGTTTGCCTTGTGATCTCATTTCCCTGATGGATCTAAGAAGGGGTATTGATTTTTTGCTTAGTTTTGTGTGTTGTTAGGATAGTGGTGACTTCTTCATTGGACTGAAAACTGGAAATCTATGAGAACTTGCTTGGTGATCTCCGAGTTCCTTTCATCTATGGTTTTGTATCTTTTTTTACTGTTTAATCTTGGGAAAACCTCAGCCATTATTTCATCAGATGTTTCCTCAGCCCTTTTCTCTCTTCTAGGATTATAATTGCACACATATTGGACCACTGGAAATTGCTCACAGCCTTTGGGCGCTGTTTTCTCCCCTCTGCTCCTTTTTCTTGAATTTCAGTGTGGGCAACTTTTACCGTTAGCGTCATCATCTTTATTTTAAATTCCCCCTCTCTGAGTTCTAACATGTGTGGCATGTCTGAGCTTCATTCCAGCAGTTTCTTTGTCTCTTCAGACTGGTTGTTTTTACTTGCCTTTTTGTGTTGTAGGTCTGATAATTCATTGCTGAAAGCTGGGTATGCTGTATCCCATCAAGTACTGAAGTAGACATTTTCTTTGTGTTCACTGATGAGCTTGATTTCCTTTAATCACTTCCTAGTGTAGCGTTTTGGTGGTGGCTCATTTCAGATTTTGCATTACTAGGTTCCCACTGATGTTCCAGGCACTTCAAGTCTCTCGTGATCCCTCATTTTTTCCCCTCTGTATTTTGCTTTGGGTTTTTCCTTTGTTCTACTCCTCAAAGCGAATCTGTGGCATGTGGTTTTACAGCTATATTCCACCATTAATTTTACTTACTGCTTCTTAGCGTGATGGTTAGGGGAAGGGAATGTGATGATCTCTCATGTTGTGATTAAATTTGTCTTAGCAGATAATGTGCATGTGGCTCCTAGGAGTGCACCCTTCGCTGTTCCTCCTCCAGGTGTAATGCTGGCCTTCCATGGATTCTTGGCAGGTGCAGAGCCACTGCTGCTTTTTTCTGTCCTCCCCTACTGACTGTAGGTTTTCACCGGCTGAGCCTGTACTGGTGGCAAGAATGTAAAATGATACAGATATTCTGAAAAGTTTGATAGTTTCTTTTAAAAAACTAAATGTGCAACTGTCAAATGACTCAGAAACCACACTTATGGCAGATAAACAAGGAGTTCTGCTCACAGATTTTTTTTTTTTGTACTGGGAATTGAACTCAGGACCCCAAACTTACCAGGCAGGCACTGTGCCACTGAGCTATAGCCCCAGCCCAGATATTTGTGCATGAATGTTCACAGCATCTTTATTCATAACAGCCCTAGATTAGAGACAGTACAGATACTTTTTCTGTGGATGAATGGTTAAAGAAACTTCAGTACATCCATACCATTGACTACAACTCTGCAACAAGATGGAAGAAACTAGTGATATAACAAACAACCTGGATAAATCTCTAAAAACTTGTAGTAAATGAAAAAGTAATGTGCCAGGCATGGTGGCAATCTTAGTACCTGTAATCCTAGCACTCCAGAGGCTGAGGCAGGAGGACTGTTGTGAGTTTGAGGCCAGTCTGGCCTACACAGTGAGTTCAAGGTCAGGATGGACTACACAGTGAGACCCTGTCTCAAAAAACAAAACAAACAAAAATCCAATCACAAAAGATTACATGAAATATGACTTTAAAATGGCAAAATCAAGGCATTGTAAAATACTGCCCTATTAAAACAATCTCTGCTGTTGAGGCTGGGTCTTTTGTAACTGTCTGGTGGAACGTACACCGTGGTATGCTATCTAACATCTCTTTCTGCCTCTTGACGACAGTAACTTCCGGCAGGTAGTCAGCCACGGCGAGAATACTTACACTACAGAAAGGAAGAAATCACCACATGCTTCAAATCCTGGTTTAGTTTGTTGTTTCATTGGCTGCCTAGATCATCTAAGTGTGGCAGAAACTATTTAATGGGCATTAAAAAAAGAATGTCAAATCTATAGCTGCCACAATGTGAGCGACACAGGTACAAAATATTCCTTTTGAAAACTTTTATGAGCTTCCACAAAGAAAATTCCACACTTCATTGTTCAGTGCGGGACTCAGGCAGTGCTAAGGCTGAAAGAGTTTCCAGTTGAGGAAACGTAATTTGCATGAGGATGAAAATGCTGAGATGAAAGGCTTGGCTTTCCCTCTTCAAACACTCTGTCTGCCTCTGTCGGCTCAAGGAGCTGTCACAGTGAAATATTCCCTGGGTATCATCTGCGATGACCACATTAGATTTTTAGTGAGGCCAAAGCCTCTAGGTCTGTCACATGACTTAGAACATTGTATGTCCTTTATTCACCAGGAAGCACTCATTCTAGGGCGGGGATCAGGACAGTCTGCCACCTACCACTGTTCTTTCCTGGCCAGGGGCTTGGCCAGGTTGCCAAGGTGGGAGGGTAACAGACAACTCATGTCATACATTCCAAGCTCTTCGATATTCTACTGTACCCAGCTTGTACTCAGAGAAGTGCAAGTACTCACTGTAGCTCATACTAAAGCAAAGTGGAAATTAAAATATGAACAACAGCTCCTGAATTCAGTGGGAAAATAGTTCTTAGCAGCTGCCTTTGTGCACTGACATTTCACTGCATTTAATAATCACAGGTAAGTTCTTTATTGATGTCTATTTTTCTAAATTTTCAACTTTCTCAGCATTTACGATCTTTATAGAAACACTTCAATATGGTATCCATGATGCTCTTTAAATAATGATCTTCAAGAAACATCACAGTAAAAATAATCTGTCCTTTTTTTTTTTTTTGAGACAGGGTCTTGCTATGTAATTCAGGCTGGCCTCAAACTCACAGTGATACTCCTGCCTCAGCCTCCTGTGTGTGGGGATTACAGGCTCATTGCCACCATGCCTGGCAAAATCTTGGTTCTATTTGAAGTTGTCACAAAACATGGGCAAGATGGCCAGTGGCAAGGGCTTTGGTGCTAATCAGGACTGATTTTCACTGCTTACTTCTTACTACTCATCCACTTTCAGGGCTAACAGTGTGGCTTCTGATGGTGGGTCAGTGTTGCTCTTTGCCTATAGGCCTTTCCCTACTATGCATTTATAGGATTTTCCTCAGAGTGGACACTCTTATGTTTAAGAACTTCCAGCAGAAATCTCACTCATATTCAGAACAGTCAAAATGTTTCTTTCCTTGCGGGCTCTGAGGTGGTGACTAAGACATGTTTTCTGATGGAAGCCACTGTTCACACTGGCAGGGCTCCACCTTGCTGGGAATATCCTGGGGTCCATTTAGCTGCTGTCCTTTGTGAAGGCGTTCCTGTATTCCGGATCTTAGTACATCTTACCTCCAGTATGGCTGGGGACTAAGTCTTCAACACCTGGGCCTTTGAGTACTCAAGATCCAAACTATAACATCTGCCTAGTAGAGAGAAAGTAACTTCAAAGGTTTTATTACACCATGGAACATGAACATGTTTTGTATATAATATTAGTGTAACATTTCTCCCACTGATTATTTAAATTTTTTATATTCCTTTGCAATCAGGTTTGCATTCTGTTGGATCCTTCCTTAATGAGTTAAATAAAACTTGTACATATACTCATCTGTCAAATTAAGATTAGTGCTTATTGTAAGTCAACTTTATACTTCCAAAAGAAGCACTTCAGTAATTTGAGGACAAAAGTGTGTATAAAGGTCATATAACCTGTTGGAAGTTTGATGAAGTCCAACTTTCTTGGTTTACCTACCTGCTCCTCTCACACCATGGTGCAAGGTTCCGTGGAAGCAAATGTTGCTGAGGAGACAGTTAACCTTGGAGTCAGCATCAGAAAAATGGAATTTTATGACATCAGAAAAGATTCAGAATCAGGCCTGGAGTGCCATTCTGAAAGTTGAACTGTACAGATATTCATGCCAAGGCAGAAGGAAGTCTCTCCTATATTGCTTGAATGCCACAAATTCCACCAGTTCAATCCCATTCCTAACACTTGGTATGTAAATTAGTAAAACTTCTGCTGAGTACAGGGATGGGGGACAGAGAGAGAAATTGCAGGGTTTAATGCTGACCTCCATTGTGCTGTGTGGCCTGATTAAGTTAGCTGGCTACTCCTGAAAGACTGACTTCGGATTTGGGGGTCAATTTCTGATAGGTGAGGCTTGGTTTTTAAATTAATTAGTTAATTCTGGTTTTTTGAGGCAGTCTTGCTGTGTTGCTCAGGCTGAGCTTGAGCTCATGATCCTCTTGCCGCAGCCTCCTGAGAGTTGGGATTACAGGTGTACACCATCATGGTCAGCACAGCAGTGAGGTCTTTGCTCTTATTTTGTGCCAGCACACTTGGCTAGGGCTCACCTGCTTTGATCAGCATGCACTTCTAGCCAGGTAAATGGTCACCATTTAGTTCTCTAATGCCATTAGGTAGTTTTTTTCTTTGTTTTGTTTTGGGTGCTAGCGACTGAACCCAGGACTTGTGCTACCACTGACTTATACTCCTGTCAGGTGATTTTTAAAAGTCAATTTGCCTAGTTTTTCCACTTCGTAGTGGGAAAGTTGGTCCATAACAACTTTCCGTTATCAGAAGTGAATTCTTGGAGTGTGTTTTTTCAAGATGGATATTAATCAGAAAAGCATTTCAGGTCCAATTCCTATTATGCCATTCCAACCTAAAGAAACATTTACATATAATTCATCTGGTTCTTTAAAAAGGAAGTCAAGAATACACTGCTAGTAATATTTCCTGGCAATGGATAGACATGGAGGCTAAAACGGATGGGCTTTAACTCCCAACATGAGGCTTGTGTGGTGAGGAATTTGGGATAACCGACCTCATTCTAAGCGTTTTGACCAGGTAACTCAGGATGCCCTTCAGCTCTTTAAATCTAAGTCCTTTTTAAAATTCAAGTGAAGAAATGCTGCTCTGTTGAGTTCTTGATCTTTAGCAGTGTCCAGGGTGGAAGAAGTGAACTACCTACAATGGAAGACTTTCACTGGGTACTCAGGGAGGTGTTGCAGGAGGATGCTTTAGGACCTAAAGGCAGAGTCCTTCTCAAGAGTGCTCCTTCCTTTCTGTCAAACACCAGAGTTTCTGTGAGGTACTAATAGATATCCAAACTTACTGTGTTCAAAACACAAACAAACCCCTACTCCTCCTGCGTCTTCTCATTGTAACATCACTCTGTTCTTCCAGTTCGCAGTATGAAAACACTTGAGTCATTCTTGCTTTTTCTCTTGAATCCCCATCTAACTCACTAGCACAGTCTCCTTCAGGATGCACGCGCACCCTGACCTCATCTCTTCATCTCAGCCCTTGGGGCCTTGTCCTGGCCACTCACTTTCTGCTTGGAAAACAGCACCTAGGTTTTCCTTCAGCTCCCACTTTTGCTCACTCTAGGTGTACTCACACCTGGAGTACTTTTAAAAACTGATATTATCACATCTTTGTTCAAAACCCTGCAACAGCTTTCAGCTTCACTCAGGAAAACTCAGCTCTATAAAGCAGCCTACACACCCATTTCTGCATCACCTCTGGCCTCATCTCGCTAACTTCACCTCCCTGCAGTATATCTGACCTTTGCTCCTGCTGCTCTTCTTTTCTGGAATGATGGGTGTGGTGGACTGACAACTGGTGGGCAACTTATAACACCCAGCTGAACTGAGTAAGTCCACCCGAGGACTGTTGCCAGCAGCATAAGAGGCAGAACTGGAGAAGCTGGGCTGTTGGGAACAAAGAGAGGCTGTCGGGAGCTGGTAGAAGCTATAAGGAGCTGTTGGTTCTTTTGGAGGAGGTTGTCATGCTGGCTTTACTGACGAACTTGGCTGTTTTCATCCTCCAAGGAGCTCAGGACCTTGTTGGTACTCAGAATAGCTTTGGTTCACTTTGGGGGAGCTCTGGTCCTCACTCTAAGCATCGATTCCTGGCTCCAGAGGGGAAGATGGTGCACTGCCAGTCTCCCGGAGAAGCTTGCTGCGTTGGCTTTCCTGATGGGAACTTGGCTGTCCTGATCGTTGGAGGAGCTCAGGACCTCACTGTTGCTGATAGCTGTGGAACCTTTCAGGGGAGCTCTGGTTCTCACTTTGAAAGTTGCTTCCTGGCTCTAGTGTAGATCCCTCAGCTTGCTAGCACAGGTCCTTCATCCCACTGGCACAGACTTTCTAGACTCCACCACTGACTTTTGGGCCTTCCCAGCGCAGATCTGTGAAACAGGCCTGCATGAGATGTCATCGTGGGCTCTGAGCCTCCAGTTGGATTTAAGGGAGGCATTGTTATGAGCTCTAGGTCTTCAGCTGGACTCATGCAGGACATTATCGTGGGATCCAGACCCTCAGCTGGATTCTTTGTTCCTTAGTGTGTGGACAGATTTCCTGCACTCTCTTGTATGTGATTCTCTGGGTGACTATTATAAATAATCTTATAAAATATGTGTCCTGTATTATATTGTTCTCCTTGCAATAAGCCCCAAACCATGACAGTGGGAGAACACTGCTTTTCCCCTTGCTCACAGCATGATCTGATATGTAGCTTTTCAGTTATACTGCATTTTAAGTAATAGAATCAAAGCCGGGCATGGTGGTGCATGCCTGTAATCCCAGCACTCAGGAGGCTGAGGCAGGAGGATTGTTGCAAGTTTGAGGCCAGCCTGGGCTACAAAGTGAGCTCAAGGCCACCCTGAACTGCATAGCAAGGCCCTGTCTCAAAAAGACAAAAAAAAAAGAGAAAAGACAAAACAACAACAACAAAAACCCAGAATCAGTTGTCCTCTCTAGGCCCTGAAAAGTCAGGCATGGGTTTTGAATTTGTGGATGCTTCCTTCTTACCTTTAAGACTGACTTCGCTGCAGGTGCCAGTAGATGAGTGTGCCTAGCTGCTTTAGTTGTCTATTGATCTTAAGAACCCATGGAGAGAGGTGATACCTTGACACTTGTCTTGCTAACATGCCAGCAGGTCCTTTAGTTCACAAAGGACAGCAACCATGACATGCTAGCGATACCCACAATGAGCATAATCTATGACCCATCAGTTTTGTCTGGGACTATGTTTCCCAGAAAAACGTTCCTAAAGTTGTTCTGTGGGAAACTATTTATAACGAAGTGTTGATTAAAAATCCAAGTGGCTTACATTAGAGGAATGAATAAATGACTAAACATCAAGTGCAGTTAAAAGAGTAGAACTTCGTGTATGAACACAAATCAACCTTAAAAAGCAGAATGCTGAGGAACAGAAGACCAGTTTCCCACAGTAAATACTTACGGGTCGGTGGGTGGGGCATGGGATCAGGATGAAAAAGTAAAACAAAATGTATACAAATGAAAATGAATCTGCATACAGACCAGCGATTATGATCTGCCCTGAAACGAGTGCATCATCCACAGTGAGCACCCACGGTTACTTGCTGAGCAGCACTCAGAAGAGGGCAGAAGCCCCCAGCAAAGCCCTCACTTTAGGCGGAACCAACCGACAACCAAAAGCCACTGAGCAGTCAGTAAGCACGCTGTGAGAGCGAGCCTTCAGTATCAGTCATTATTGTGCAGTATTATTATCAGTATCAGAACAATGTCATTCAGTATCAGTCATTATTACAAAGGCAAAGCGTGCTGTTGTTCAGCACATCAGAGCCTACCTACCTTTAAAAATTTTTTGCCAGGCATGGTAGAGCACACATGTAATACCAGTACTAGGGAGGCTGAGGCAGGGGGATTGCTGTGAGTTTGAGGCTAGCCTGAGCCACATAGTAAGTTTAAGGACATTCTGAACTACATAGAAAGACCCTGTCTCAAAAAAGCAAAACCAGAATTCTTTTTTTTACAAAGAGATAGAAATTTTGTGAAATGGTTTGTCAGAACATAGTTATTTGCAGCATTTCAGAGACCAGTGAACTTTAAAAAGTAAATAAGAATGTATGTGTCTGGTAACAAGTGACATTTAACTGGATTCCAGGAATCAAAGCCAAAATTAATCTCAAAAATTATTTTAATTATCACCATAAATTTCAAACAAAAAGTAGTAAGTGATGTTTGAATTACCGAAGTTTGTGATTCGTTATGGACGTCCCCCCCTTTTTTTTTCTGGTACTGGGAATATGGACTTCCCCTTACTCTCTAACTTTGAGAGAAAATGAAGAGCTAAGAGTTAAATGTCCATAGAGATCTGTCAGAGAAACTCAGTTCCTTAATTCTGCTCACGAAGTGACACAGTCATCTTTTTCTAATAAAACTTGTCTTAATCCCATAAAATAATGCTAAAGTGATCATGTGCATTTTTTTTTTTCTGGTACCAGGAATCGAACTCACAACTTTGCGCTTGCCAGGCAGGCGCTGTGCCGCTGAGCTAAATCTCCAGCCCCATGTGCATTTTTTCTTAATGTTGAGAAAATCCTGTACTATACATCTACCACATGTTTCATTATTAAGTTTTGTGTTTGTTATATAGCCTGTAATGTTTGGTAAAGGAAGAACTCATCAAGATTTTCCTGAATTGGTCCCAGGATAGTGTGGACTCTCCAATGTTTGATAAGATCTGAAGTCTGACTGAAGGCGTTTCCATTTTGAAGGCTTTATTTACACTCATGGAGCTTTTCCCCAGATGGAATCCGAGGGACTTTAAGCGCTGATCCAACACTGTGATCTTCCTGATAGTGGTCACAGGAATAGTTTTGCTCTAGGGTGGGTATTCTGATATCTGATCGAGCTTTTGGTGAAGGTCTTCCTACATTTTTGCACTTACGCACTTTCTGGTAATAAGGGCCACCTTCCAAATGCAGGTCTTCCCTCCCACGTCACTCATGTGGTGTCCTTTGGGGTGGACTCTGTGGGGGATGCACAGAGCTGAGCCACAATGGCCCCTTCACAGCCACAGGGCTTTTTTCCGGGGCAGATGTTTAATAAGGCTGTTGCAGCACTTCAGGGCTCTCGTGTAGTGTGCTTCTTGTGTCCACTGACACAGGCGTTTAGCAGAAGGCCTCCCACACTGAAGACATCCACAGGGTTTCTGAAAGCTCTCGTGCATTCTTTACTCTCATGAGACTCGTTTCTTTCTGTGTTTAATGGGATGTGGGTTTACACTGATGGTCTCTCCAGGGTAGGACACTTAGAGCTCCTCCTCCAGTTTGGATATTCTGGTGTGGAATTCAGGGTAGCTGGTGTGCTGGCATTTGCTTTATCAAGGAGGATTTGCAGTGGATTTCTTTCCAACCCACTTTACAGTTAAAGGCTGCTGCTTTTATTTCCTCGAAAGCTGAAAACCACGAGCACAGTGTATGGCAGCTTTTCCGCCAGAGCAGTGGGAGCCTGAACTTCAGAGTGAGTTCCGCCAGGCGTCTCAGGTCCTCTCTAGCATGAGGCAATGCGTGCTGTGCTTACAGGCGGTGCTGCTGCTCTGGGGTAAATATTCAGACCTGTCCAGTGTGCAGCCCCTATTTAGCCTGCAGGGCGTCAACCTCTCAGTTGAACTTCTTTGGGAAAATTCTGCTTTGAAACAGACTCCATGATTGAGGCAGGAGACAGGACCAAAAAGAACAATGGACCATTCAGTCAGCATGTTTTTCCTGCTGGCAGAAAAGGGGGATTCAAATGGAACATATACGAGTGCACTACAGAAAGGCCCTAGCCAAACACAGCTCTTTGTATGTAAAAGCTTTAATGAAGAATATGTACTTGTTTGTTTTATCATTAATTTCTGCTCTTCAGTATTTTCTTCCCTCTGCTTTCTTTGGGTTTATTTGTACATTGAGAACATTACTTTTTTTTCCCTCCAATTTTGCTTCCTTTCTAAATATAGCATCTATAGTTTTGATTTTTTTTTTTTTTTTTTTTTTTTGGTACTGGGAATGAATCTCACCACTTGCACTTGCCAGGCAGGCGCTGTGCTGCTGAACCATATCCCCGGCCCAGCATCTACACTTTTAAATGAAATAATCTACCTGAACAGCCAGAAAATAAACTTATAACAGAGTATGTCTCAACAAATGATAGCTACTGTTATTAATAATATTAATAAAGTAAAACAGACTACAGAGATTTAATATTTATTCAAGATCTTCTGTCAAAACATGTTAATAGAGGGCAGAACATGAAAGAAAATATCATCACAGCAACAAGATATTTTACTATGTATTTGGAGAGATCGTAACCATCTTAGCTACTATGTGTGAATCTGCACAGTAGCCCATGCCCACGTTTTGAGACGTGGTGAGTACTTCCATTTTTGCTTTTATCCTCTTTTTCTCTTTATTTGGCCCAAGTTTGCTCTCCTGTACTCATTTACCCCACACTTTTCAAATATACTTTTTGGCACCATTAAAAAAAAATCTCAAAGCTGGAAGGGATTATCAGCGAATATCTGGTCTGCCTCTTTTACCTTTTTATAGAAACTGAGGTCCAGCTAGGTGATTTTTGTCTTAATTGCAAGAAGATATCAAACCTTCAGGGCTCAAATGTCCTTATCAATTTGTCTATGAAAGGAAAGCAAGTTCTCATCGGTAGAGGTTGAATCAGTGGTCCTCCAAAAAGCTATGCCCATGTCCTAGTCCCTGGAACCTGTGAATGTGACTGTATTTTAAATAGGATCTTGGCAGATGTGATTAAATTTATGATCTCAAAATGAGATCATCCTAGATTACCCAGGTAGGTCCTAAATCTAGTGACCAGGGTCCATAGAAGAAAAGAAAAAAGGAAGATAAAAGCTAGAGTGAAGACAGAGGTTGAGGTCTGGCGGGTGGGGCTATAATCCAAGGAATTCTTGAGGCTGGAAGGCACAGGGAAAGATTCTTTCCTAAGAGATGTGGAGTGTGGTCCTGCTAAAATATTGATTTCAGACTTCTGGCCTTCAGAACAATGTAAGAATAAGTTTTTGTTGTTCTAAGCGACCAAGTTTGTGGCAATTTGTTATAGCATCCCTGGAAACTAAAAAGCTACCCAAAGAGATCAAGCAAGGTGGTAATCTGCCCTTTATTTCAGCTCATACTATAAACAAATGTCCTTTCCAGGTATAAGTAGTGTCACAGTTAAAAAAAAATTTGTGGGTGATTTTGCTGTTTAACATGACCCCCAAGTGTAGAGCGAAAGTGCTGTCTGGGGTTCCTGTACACAGGCAGACTGTGATGTGCCTTGTGGAGAAAATATTAGGTAAGTTTCACTCCTGCAGAAGTTACCATGTAGTTGGCTAGGAATACAATGTTAGTGACAACAATTTGCTATATCCAGAAAAAGGAAGACGAAATTTGTCTATTTGCGGATGAGGCCTTAAAAGTATTAAAGTAACATCTATAGTTTGTGATAAAGCTATAGAAAAGTGGCTAAATTTGTGGATTCATAAGATAGCAACTGGTTTTTAAAAAAGCACAGTAAGCAGTGTTGTTTGGAGGCCGCAGACCTTATGTGAAAAGTCAAAGAAATTTATGATCATGTTAACCAGGGTCAGAAAAATGTGAACTCAGCCAGCACTGGCTGTGCACACATCAACACTGTGTAGAAATGTTCAGTTTGGAAGTGAGGCAGGTTCTACAAATTAGGAGGCTGTGGAAGAACTTTTAAAATACTGTCCTGGTCTTATACAAGAAAAGGGTCATGTGGAAACGCTGCTTTTCAACAGTGATGTGACCGGCTTTATCAAGACATTGGCAAACAAATGTATACATAATACGAAAGACTTTCTGATTCATGACAGTGTAAGCAGAAGATCACAGGAACATAACCCTGTATTTTCTCCAGGAACAACAGTTCAGTACTTATTAACTCAGTGTTTAAAGCAAGTTTATAAAGCACAACTATCACAAACAATGGAATTAACTTTATCTTAACAAACTAAACCCATTAGAAGGGCACAGGGTCTAAGAATAACACACAGGAAAATGATTTGTTTTGAGGCTAAGGAATGGGCAGTCTTCAGAATCTTTCTCCTCTACTGAATGTACAACCCAACTAGGGAAAGGTTAGCATACATTTGGAATCTCCAAGTTACAAAAATGTTGCAGGCTTGGGAAAAGGCTAATATCGATGTGGGTCACTGAAGAGGGCGGAAACTAAGTATAAAGTACCAGCATGCCTTCCAGAGAAGGATACAACTATCACAGCAGTCATTTTGGTGTGATAAAGTGTGGGGGGGCACAAAGATTGGGAAGAAGTGCGACTGTCATGACAGTTTTTGCAAGTGGTATGTATAAAATGCAAGAAACTACATATAAATTATTAAAATGTTGGATACAAAGTCAATATACAAAATGAAAGAACACTGATTCAGAGAGGATAAAAATGTTTTCTTAGGTTCTCTGATCACAGTAAGGGGGTCTCGGAAGAGTTACTTGGGAAGGTCTCCAAAAAGAAGCCTTTGTATAGAAGTATCTGGGCTAGAAATGCAGATACATCTATTAGCATGGCTGACCAGGGGTCAGAGTTCTTTATCACAACTCCCTTCCAGGACTAGCATGAACTGGCTGAACCACAGGCCTGGTGTGGGGAGGGTGGCTTTCCTTTGTGACAGGTAAGGCCTTGGTAACCCCCTGTGGTTAGCCGGAAACATCACACAAAGAAAGGTGGCCTGGAATGTGACTCCTCAGGTAGGGTGATTTGTTCAACTGGGTTCCAAAGCATAATGTGAAGCTATGATAATGAGAAGAACATGGGGCCTGATGCAGGGCTAGCCAACTATTGTCATGGGACATGACAGCAAAACCAGAAATAGATCCATGCCTATTTGGCACTTCATGTATGGAAACTGGCACTGTAGGACGGTGGGCAAAAAGTCTCTTTTTTACAAGTGATGCAGGATCAACTGAATACACAAATAGGCAAACAATAACATATGACCGTACATATATAAGCACAGCAACAGATTATTTCAAACGGATTACAGATATACATGGGAAAGCAAATTATAATAATTTTTAAGATTATAGAGAATATCATAATTTCAAAGTGGAGAGAAAAAACTTCAAAAGATATGCAAAATAAGACATCCATAACAAATGAACAAAAGATAAGCTGATATTACAATTAAAAAGCTTTTGCTGAACAAAAGACACTTAATAGAATACCATAGATTTGGAGATAATATTTGAATTCCCTGTGAAAAGGGCACATATCCAGAATATGTAAATAACTGCTACATGGTATATGGGAACTGAATCGGAACGTCCCAAAAGAAGGCCTGCTGACCAGTATGCAAGCAGGAGGCTCGTCTGCCCTCTGCCTAAGAGGCGCTTCCTCATCTTGCACAGTTACCAGCTGCATAAACAGCACTAGCCCAGGTAAGAGTGGCACTGTCTTTGCAGTGCAGGTACACTCGGCAAGACGTAGGAATGCGAGAGCGTGCTGAGGACTGACTCGCACAGTGGCACACGGAGTCACTGTGTAAAATGTATTTCTTACCGCACAGTGCGGAAAACACTAGCACAGAGAACATGCTTCATCATGGTAGCGAACAATGTATTTCCCGGCCTGTCATGGTGACACTACTTCGTTACGTGCATTCCGTGATCAGTCATTGAAAATTTCCTTTTCTCCCCGATTGTACCGTGCTTTCCCACATGCTCTTCTCACTGTACCTTCCTTCATTCTTTTTTGTTGGGCTTAAGAACTCATCTCTTCACCACACCTCAAGCTTTCATCCTCCTCTGAAACCTTGCCAACTTCCTCATGAGTACCTATCGCACCTTCTTCAGTGCAAAATACTGTCCACATCAAGTGGCTCTGTCATTTTAAGTATTGTCTTCGATCTATTCTATTTTCTGTATTCCCCCCCAAAACGGGAAGTGCCTTGAGACTAGGCTGCTTGGTTTCATTTATTTTTGAACCTAGTACGTTGTACAAGGCTTGACCAAAAACAAATAGTCATTAATACCTTAATTTGAGCTCACAAGGAATAGCCAGGTATGTACTCTGAAGCCCTCACACTGAACTCTTCAGCGAAGGAAATTTCCCTTTCCAGAACGTCTGCTCTTTCAAAGTCTTCGGAATACTTACCACTCAGTGCTTAGTATTTAGAGTTGTGCTCTCTTGTGGTGGGAGGTAGCATTACTTCAGTGCTGAATGCAGAGGGTATTCTTCACCCAAAGTCTATCTGTAAATCCCCATCCTAGTAACCAGCCAAGATAGGAGGGGTGGAAAAGGTAAACACTAAAGAATAGAGGAATGGAGCCAGGTGTGGTGATACACTGTAATGCCAGTGCATGGAAAGCTGAAGTAGGAAGACTGCAAACTTGAGGTCAGGCTGAGCTATGTAGCGAGTTCAAGGCTAGCCTGGATTACACAGCCAGACTCTGTCACACACACACACAAATCCAGAGCACAGAAATGGGATGATGGCACATCAGAGAGAAACCACAGCCTATTCTGATTACCAAATGCAGGAAGCACAGCAAAAGAATTCACACTTTCAAAGGACGACAGCAATAGAAGCTCAGTGTTCCACTGAGGCCCTTCACTGCTGCCTGTAAGTATGTGCTTAGTTTTTTCTAACATGCCCCATGTTCTGAAGAGAATCTATCACTTTGAGATGTAGCTGGGGGTGTAGCTCAGTGATGGAGTGCTTGCTTAGCCTGTGTGAGGCCCTGGCCTTGATCCCTCGCACTGAAAACAAAAGACTTCAGTTGCAGAACCATGATGTTCTCTGCCTTCAGCCCCCATATTCAGGCCTAGCATGACTCGGGGAGGTTGGTGGCACTACTCCAACACTGAGACTTCCTAATGTGCTTTCTTACGTACATCTATAACCTCAGTATCCCATGGTCGTGGCTGGCTCCGAGCTTCATAAGGTCCAGTGTGTCTTCCAGTTGACCTGCCTGAAGTGCTGACACAGTTCTAGCATGCCAGAATGTTCCCTGACACCTGCTCAGAATGTGAACCAAAGAACCCTGCAATTTCTGTCAACTAGAATCTCACCTGAGTTAGGTTTCAAGGATCAGAAGAATTTCAAGTTTTTTTAACCAGGAATGAAAAATCAGTTAAAATAGAAAACTAAACAAAACAAAACAAACAAACCAACAAAAGGGGCTGGGGATTTACCTCAGTGGCAAAGCGCCTGCCTGGCAAGCACAAGGTCATGAGTTTGATTCCCGGTACCGGAGAAAAATCGAAAAACCAAACAAACGAACAAAAAACTCAAGTAATTTTAAAGTCCAGATTCCTTTCTTGAGTTTCACATGTTTCATATACAGTTTGGGGATTACAGTTAGGAAATCAGGCTATGGTCTGGTAGACAGCTCTTTTGGGATTTCCACAGACAATAACAAAAATATGTTCCAAATTGAGTTCAATAACTTTCTACCTTCTCTCAAATCTGAGCTCTCCTGATTGCTATTGGACGTGATGCCTCACAGTCACTTAAGTAAATCTTGAAGCTCATCCTAAAGCTAGTGCCAGCCCCAATCAACAACTGTACCCTCCTGCCTTTCTAACTGGTTCTCATACTAAGTACTGAAATCTCCAAGGAGGGTTTCAGTCTAACTCTCCTGGCAATATGGCACACGGGTGCAAAATAAAGACAAAGAGAATATTCTGCAGTTGAGGAGCTCTGGGATGACCAATGTTCTCTGTGGAACAAAGGGTGAGTCTAAAAGCTTGGGACTTTTATTGGTATCCGTCAGGGAGGTGGATGGGGGTCACGGCAGAATGCTAAGGAAGAGAAACTTGGCAGGCATCGGCTGTAGGAAGAAATGGAGCAGTTCTGTACCAGGCAGAGGCCTCCAGTTAGCAGTACAACAGATAGCTTCATGTATGCAAGGCTGGCACCTTTACTGCAAGGAAGGTACAATTCTTTCTGAGTCCCATGGCCTCAGCTGAGATGTTCTCTCACGTCTAGGCCCTGGAATTTCACAAGTTCTTGCTCGAGCCATTTCAGCCATCAGCAGGGGGGCAATTCTCGCCCTCTTGCTGCAGTGAGACATGCTGGCATCTCAGCCAGACTCTGATCACATTCTTTTAGCCAGTTAAGGTAACATCTGCTTCAGTATAGCCAGCTCTGCATATCTCGGTGAATAGGCTTGAAGTAACGGTCAGGGAAAGATCAAGGCAAGGGGCTTTGTTTCTCAGGAGAGCACAGCTTGGTGGTCTCCCACACTAAGCTTCACACCTCTAAGCCTTTGCATATGTCACACCACACCCAGAAATACACTCAAGGAAAGTGTCAGATGGCAGATGCACTAGAAGCTCCTTGGGAGGTCGTTTTTGTTTTGGTTCAAGAATTTCAGGCAAGTTCAAGGGTTTATTTGGTCAGCAAGTCAAGAGGTCTTGGACTTTTTATTAAGACAAAAACTACTATTTTTTTTTTATAGTAGAACATCTACTGGGGTTCCTACCTAGACATATTCTACCTTCTGCCAAGAGGTCCCTAATGTAGCTAATCATCCTTGGAAACACACAGGTATAGCAGAGACAAAGCCAGACCAGCAGATTGCTGCTTTCAGAATGAAGGATACATGGACACTCTCTCATTGAACACTGCTGCCACTTTGAAAACTTCATCTGTAAGGCTGGTAGCAATAAAAACAAAGGCTTGCACATCAGAAAAACAAACACACCATTTGAATTATTAGCTCTTACTAAACCAACACAAACTACATTCTAAAGTGTGATTTTGAATGGCTTTACCTGACGAGTTGTCAGGCTGCATTCTCAGAAGTTATTGTACAGCCTTAGTCATGCTGCTGATGAAGTCACTTTCTGTGACTTCTCATTTCTTCAATATTCCAAGGGATATAGTGTCAACTAAGGCATTTATGTTTTATTGTACCTTTCTTTTGACTGTAACTTCTGGTGTAAGCTGAGGCTTCTCAGTATCTTCACCACTTACATCATGGATGACACTTTCCTTTGGCATGTATCTTCTGGTGCTTAGTAAGATTAGAGCTCCCGCGGAAGGCTTTTCCACACTCATCACACTCATACGGTTTTTCTCCAGTGTGGATTCTCTGATGGTGAATAAGAGTTGAGATCTGACTGAATGCTTTGCTACACTCTCCACACTCATAGGGCTTTTCTCCAGAGTGAATCCTCTGATGGTTAACGAGGGCTGAGTTCACATAGAAGGCTTTCCCACACTCCTTACACTCATATGGCTTCTCTCCTGTGTGGATTCTCTGATGTTTGATAAGGGCTGAGCTCACACTGAAAGCTTTCCCACATTCATCACATTCATATGGTTTCTCACCAGTGTGGATTCTCTGATGCTTTCTAAGGTCTGAGCTCACACTAAATGCTTTGCCACACTCACTGCAGTCATAAGGCTTCTCTCCATTGTGGACTCTCTGATGTATAATCAGGTGTGCCCTCACAGTGAAGGCTTTCTGACACTCACTGCAAGCATAGGGCTTCTCCCCAGTGTGGATTCTTTCATGTACAGTGAGGGTTGAGCGCACACTGAAGGCTTTTCCACAGCGATCACACTCATAGGGTTTCTCTCCTGTGTGGATTCTCCGATGTCGAACAAGGCCTGAGCTTTGGGCAAACTTCTTCCCACACTCACCACATTTATACCGTCTTTCTTCTGTGTGTCTACCTTCAGGCTTTTTTAACTGGTCCTTAAACTGAGAGACCTTTTCATACTCAGGAATCTGTGAAGAATTCCCATTATATTTGCTAGAGAACTTCTGGTATGGGTTCATCCTTACAAAAATCTTTCCTTTAAAGTTGAAACCTCATTTAAAACTCTGGTCTTGATTCCTGAAATAATAAACAGATCTTTCAAATGTATTGCCTGCTACTAAATCAATATAACATGATACAGATTTAACTAGGGGCTCTCAAACATGTTCAGTAATTCTATGACACAGCAATTTTCTAGTGACCAGATCCAATATTTTCATTCAGCTTGTACCAAGACACAATTAACACTGAAGAGTTACTGTAACGAACAGCTAACTCATTTAGATATTTAAGCCTATCTTCTATAACAGTCTTAAAAAGAATCCGGAATATAATTAAATATTAAAAAAAAACCCGTAAGAGCTGGCTATGTATGTCATTGGTAGAGCACTTGTCTAGCATGCACAAGACCCTTGGTTTGAACCCTAGTACCAGAAGAAAAAATAGTTCCTACTTTAGAAGACTTTTTATCATATTTAGTTAAATTACAAAATCATAGATATTAAATAGATTTGCAGATATGGTAGATGAAGCAGTATGAAAATAGAAAAGGCAGAAGAACAGAAATTCAGCTCTAAAGCTTGAAAGATGACAACATCATTGGCAGGTATGTTTTACCAGCGCTTGGTGTCTACACTTCTTGAGCTAGAAGAGATGTTAAGTCAAAAATGTGTTCTTTGTAGAGCCACTACTGCAGCAGCTACTGCTGCTATGATAAACGGTACCTTAGCAACAGCAAAGCCTTCTCCTCTGCAGCTGTGACAGAGGAAATCCTTCACTGGGTACCACCAGCTCATTCCTCTAGAGTTCTGACCAGTGTGTGAACTTGGGGAACTGCTGTCATTCTCTTACCCCTAACAACAAATTCAGTTTTGTCTCTAAACTTGATAAATTTGCTACAAACTCAAATTACTACTATTGGCTCTCTCTGACCTTTTCTACCTTACAAATCTCAACAGTGATCAGTTGTCAGCTTGCACCCTTGATGTGATGAAAATGGCATTTCACCCTTCTTCTCTTCCTCCCCAAACCTCATAATTCAGTGTGATAACAAAACGTTGAAATCCCAAATGAGTGACAGTTGATGAACAAAACCTGGAAACAATGCGAGGGAGAAGAGAACGAGCATAGGAGCCAGGACACAGTGAAAATGAGGTCTCCATTTGTTCTGAAGGAATTCAGCCCTGTCAGAAATGTGGGTGGGCTACTGCTATGAGATCGGGCTCAGGAGCCTGGGCCAAGTGTGTGGGGCTGGACTGGAGCCCTCGCGGGTCCCAGGAGGCGGTTGTGCCCGTGGTGCAGGAGGGGAGGAGGACAGGAGGAAAGAGGACATGAGCCAGAAGTGACTGGAGGGGCTCTGGTGAGCAGGCGGATGGGCGCCGCACCCCATGCCCACCCGAGAAGTCAGGATGGAGTGCTCCACTGCTAGTAAGAGTGGTCCGCTGACTTCTGGAGTCCCGTAAGGGAACCTGGTGTTGGCTCTAGGATACCAGAGGCTTACGTCACTGGCTCTTGAACAGACAGAAGCACAGGCCTTGAAGGAAGGGATTTCATTTACTCAGCAGAAGGCATTTTATGGCTTTTTATTTTCACTGACCCTGCAGGGCAGACTAAAGCCCTCCTCTCATATATAAGAAAACTGAGAAGTATGTTTTCTATAGTGAGACAGCTAATGAAACAAATGAAGTGATGTGTGAACCCAGGTATGGTCTCTCTCAGTGGGGCAGGGATTAGGATTTAGGGCAGAATCTCAAAATTACTTCATAAATTTAACACCATTCCAATAAAAATATCCATTTTGTAGAAGTGGTAGATTTTAATATTCAAATAGAAAAACAATACCTGTAAAAAATGAGAAAGACAAAGGTCACCTGAAGGGGGACTTGTCCTGAAGATTTTCAACACAACCTAAATCACTGTCTCCAGTGTGGTGCTGGAGACTGGCAAACTGTACAGAATAGAAAGTCCCACAACACAAACCATCACAGGTGGAAACGACGCATAACAGAGGTAGCAAATATGAAAAATGAATAGACTCTTCAGTAAATGTATGGAGGAACTAGATGATCATCCTGTAAAACATTACATTGGATTCCTACTTCCCTCTACATACCAGGAAATATTTTAACAAATCAAAGTTGTAAATATTAAAAACCCATAAAAGTATCAGATGCAAGTTGTTAAGTGGCATCTTTTATAACCTCAGTGTAAAAAGGTCTTTCTAATGACAAACCCAAAATCAGAGGCCATAAATAAAAAGATTAATAAAATTTGACCCACATCTACACAATTAAAATTCCTGCAAAATAAAGACACCTCAAATAAAGTCAAAGACAAAAAACAGGAATATATTAACAATACATCTCAGACAATGGGCAATAAACATGGAGCTCCTGAATAACAAAAATTGTGGGAATGACAGAGCTGAGTTGGATTTTCCTGTTTCAGCCTCACTCTGAAGCAGACTACTAAGCATTCAGGGTATCCTTATCCCACTAAGTAGTAGGTTTTAAAAAAAAAGCTTGGGCTGGAGATGTACCTCAACCATACAGCACTTGCTAGAACCTGAGTTCAAACCCTAGTAGTGAAGGGGACAGAGGAGGGGGTGCTCTTTAGGTCCTTCATTTCCAGAGGACCCCAGGACACCAAAGCTTAATGTTTATAACTATCAAGTAAAGGGAAAAAAAATTTCTTTAACTGACATTTCAATGGTGTATTCCCAGGTGGCACTGGAGAGATAATTATTCTCCCTCTGGTCCCTGAGCTGGCATTTTTCTTGGCAGGCTACTTTCTATGTACAAGAGCTGGAACCCAGAAAAATATTAAACACATTAATTCATGAAGGAATCATTATAGAAATGAATAAACAGACAAGCAGAAGAGGCCATCTCAAGGAGAGGAAAAAATAATTATGGTGAATATCTGGATAGCACTTCTGTATATCAGGTATGTCTATGTAATCTTCTTACCAGCTCTGGGCAGGTGGTTTTATCATCCTCATTTATATATAAGGAAACAAAAGGAACAGTGAGTTAGCTAAAAGCACAGGTAGTCTGCTTCAGACTAAAGAGAGACACAGGAATCTTTAAGACACTGCAAGTTTTAAGGTGATTTTATAAATACGTCTTCCTTCCCACCCGCTACCTGGGTTCACCCACCTCTTCAACGTTTCCAGATTAGTTACTTCCTCAAAGACAACCCGGCACTCCCACCCTCTATTACTGCTGCTCCCACTCCCAGAACTGAAGCTCCTGAGGTGGGCTGGTCAGGAACAGGGCTCGGCCAATGTCAACGGAGTTACTGGAGCCAGCTCAGACTGTGCTAGCCCAGAGAATCTTGTTAACACGATCCTTGGGATCGGCAAAACCAGCTTCTCTAAAGTTGAAGCTACACCTTTCCTACAATTAGTGAGTCTACAATTCAGTAAGATACTCCTTTTTGAGGTCTCCTGTCCAGGTACGCTTCTGTAAAAGAAACATTACTCAAAGAAAAGACAAAGATGACTATTATAGGAGGGAGAAAAGGGCGCAAAAGCAAGTAAGGAGCTAATTTGCAAACGACTATGAGGGTATGTGGTGAGCAGGCAGGCCGTGGGGCCTCATGAGCGCTGCCTCAAGGTTGTTGGAAGATGGCCGTGGTGTGGACGGAGGTGACTGCTAAAGGGAAGAGCGACCATTTATTGACAGGCTGAAATAGGTATCTATTCTGTTTTCACAAGGAAATGTCATGAGCCCAAGAACTGGAAGCCTCTTCTAAATTTAGAAGACCTAATGTTTATTTCCAATTACTTGCAGTTTCGTCTTTTGTTGGAAAAGCTAGCTTCGGACTGGTAGGCAATAATACCAACTGTACCGGGAGCGCAGTTGTAGTTAGGACTCTATAGATGGCAGGCACGGGTCCAGTCCCGAGAGGAGGCAAAACCATCAGGTCCTGGACACCAAGCCCTTCAGTAAGTCTGCGGATTTCACTCCTTCCGCTTCTGCAGCTGAGAGCCGGTAACTCCCAGAACGCCCCGCGCTGCGGAAGTCTCCTTGGAGGCGAGCCCAGGGGCCGGAAGTGGGCGTGGCTTAACTTCTCGCTGGACAGCGGAGGCACGGATTTCCTTGCCTTCGCTACGGCGCCTGCGGGCAGCCACCCCCAAAACCCTTTTCTTACTTCACTTTTCACAGAAGTGGTTTTGCTTCTTGAGTTTCAGCCAAGGTAGGGTACCCCGTAAATCTTGGAATTTAAAGACGCAGCTGGGCAGCATCTCCAGCGCGGGCTCTTCCAGGATCCCAAACCAAATCGGGGCCACAGGATCACTGGTTCTCATGCTTAGTGACTGGAAAGTCAGGGCTGTATATTGTGTATGCTTTTTCTAAGATTAGATTCCAAACACGAGTGCAAGGCTTTCAAACGTGGCTGCATTAGTGCACAATCTCTCAGGCTATTTATGAAAGAATTGAAATTCAAGATACCACAGCATGCTGGTTTGGACATACAAGTTGGTAACAACGGTAATTTTTAAAAAGATATTTAGGTGGAGCTACCAAGTATCATCCCATGGCAAAGCATGTATTAAGAGCATAAGGAATCAGATGTGGGGCCTAACTGTTCAAAAATGAAATCTGAAAGGCCTCAAGAAACCTGGATTCTACTTCCACATGTAGCACAACATAGGTGATCCCGTGTAAGTGGCCCGCCCGCCGTCCATTTTCAGAATGGGTTGGAACGCCAAATGATAGCCAAACCTAGCATTTTGTAGGCTGAAATCTTTAAAGGCAATGGAGCAATGCAGTTATTTCTTTGGTGCACCACACATTTAAATTCGTTCCCTAACTCAGGAGTCCAATTTTTCTAAACCTGAAGTACCAGGGAGAATAGTGTGTTTACTACTTTAGTATTAGCCTGCTTTTTAATTTAGGGAATCACATTTCCTGATTTATGTGTCTTCTGAGGTTAACATACTGTGTTAAACTTAATGAGCAAACACTTTCATTTGTGGTTTTCTTGGAGTTAGTTATTCCTGTCTAGTAGCTGCCCAAGAGACCATTTAGGGTCTCTGTTGTCCCCAGAGCTACACTGTTGATAAACTGCAGCTCCCACTGCTAAAGAGAAGATACCCCTGCTAATGTTTTCAGGCTGTGGTAATGAGCCAAGATATGGAAAGTAAGAACTAGACTTGCCACAGGGACTGTAACAGACCTGATATTGGGAGAGCAGCCTAAACAAATGGCCATAATGGACACAGGAGTGTAGCTGGATAGGAGGAATAACCTCCTTTCTTCTTTCCTTTTTTTTCTTGTGCTGGGGACTGAACCTGGGGCTTTGTACATGCTAGGCAGGTACTCTCTCACTGAACTACATTTCTAGCCCTGGAATGACTTCTAATGTTTTAAAGCATAGTAGGAGAACTACAGCTGACACCGATTCAAAAGAGCTAGTAAAGGAATATGAATGTCCCAACACAAAAAGTAATGTCTGAGGTGGTATCTATGCCAATTATCCTGACCTGATTATTACATCATTCACATGTATTGAAATGTCATACTATATTCCATAAATATGTACAATTACTGAGTTAACTTTATAAAAAAGTATTATCAACAGTTCACTGTTTATCAAGACCCTAACATGTACATTGCTGTGAACTCCAAACATTGAGGCTTCTCCTTTAATAATCTTAGAAACCACAAAATACACACACTTAGGAGTCCCTTAAAGCTGGGCATATCCTAATTATAATGCTAATCTTTCATATCTCTTCTTTCTTCTATTTAACTTAAAGATATCTAGAGCAGGTTAAACATTTTGGGCCAGATAATGTTATTGTGGAGGCTGTCCTGTGCATGTATGCTGTTTAGTAGCAGCATCCTGGCCTCTATCTACTAGCTTTTCAGCTGTCCAAAAGTAGAGCAACCAGCAGTGTCTCTACATACTCCTAAGTTTCTCCCAATGATAACTACTGACCTAAGCTCAGATACAAAAGCCTATTATTCTCAAGCTCTTTTATCATCATAACCTTTACACAACAGTCTTCAGTGTTTTCTATATTTATAAATAAGTCTGGCCAACCACACAGAGCTTCAGACTTCAACTTTTTACAGATATCCTCCTAGAGTTGGATCTTTTGGCTTTACTCTTAAGGAACAGTCAGATTCCCATGTACTACTGCTATATATTCCACAGAAAAAAGTCTGTATTTCTTGAGCACACAAAGTGGTAAGCCACATCACTGAAAGCTGCTTAAAGATGTCTACAGATAACACCACAAATAATCCACACAGTAATTCAATAAGCATTTATTAAACGCCTACTATTTGCTCAGCACTGTACTAGGCACTAAGGGGTGCAGTGATACAAATGTGAAATATTATTCCTGCCCTCAAGGAGCTTACAATTTAATTCTGGAAATAACTACATATGTAAAACTACAATACAGACCTCTAGAAAATAATTGCAGAGCAACACATTAGTAAGTGTGTGGGTCACAGTACAAACTCAAGGGAAGTGCTGAGGCAGCACAAGAGTAAGGGAGGTCTCAGTGTGAGGTGAAGCTCAATAGAGGGATCACTCAGCAGGTAAAAAGGACAATAGGTTTTGAAGGGAGTAATGAACAAGAGCTGGGGCCAAAGAGTAAACAAACAATACCATAAGAATACCATGGGAAAGGCACACAGGCAAGGCCTTGTAAGACAGCAGAAGGCTACAGGAAGTTTGCATGTGATCAGTCAAGGTGAACATGCTAGAGAGGCTGAGGCAGATTAGGCACAGAGGACAAAGTAATGGAGAATCTGGAACAGCACAGCTCTGAAGGGAATTACCTGCTCAATGTTGAGTAAAAATGACGCATCATTTAAATGGAGTTTGAGGAGCAGCACTTTTGAAGTTTTATACAAGATAGGGATTCTGAGAGCAAGGAAAGTGGGAAGAATTATACTAACCTGGGCCTTATGTGATGTGCATCTGCATGGAAGGATATAAGGAGGTGAGACAGAAGGGAAAAATAAAGGCTTCAAGAGTCTCACTAGGAACTGGACTGAGAAGACGACTGTGGACAAGGAGAGTGAGGTCAAAGATGACAGTATAACTTTAAAGTTGGGATTAAAAAATAAACAGTTGTCAGTCTTTTCAGGGTAAAGTAGTTAAGCAACGATGCTATTTATGGGAGCCAGGTACAGTGGTGTATAACTTTAATACTGTATCACTCTGGGAGTCTGAGGCAGGAGGATCACAAGTTTGAGCCCAGTATAGGTAATTTAATGATACCCTATTTTAAAATAAAAAGGGGCTGTGGTAGCTCAGTGTCAAAGCCCCCGGGTTCATACCTGATACTGCAAAAATAAAAAGAAAATGACAGGGTAAGAGAGTGATGAGTTTTGTTTTCAGTACCAACTTGTATACATATCTGGAAAATCCAACAAATCATGAGAGGTTACACAGGATGGGAAATATGAAGTTACTCAAATGTATAGACAATATGGATAAACAAGGATATAAAAAAAGTAGTGAGCAAAAATAAGACAGAGGTATATTTCTCAGTGAAGAGTGGGAGAAAGAACTAAAAAAGAAAAGCCAAATATTGAAGAAAAAGGATCCCATGAGCCAAAGGAGAAGAGAATTCCCAGAGTTAGGGAAAAAATTCAACAACAGGAGATATACATGAGATTAAGAAGGACAGGAACTTTTTAGAAGTCTTAGTCCTTATACAGCAGGATTCTGAGGATATTTCAATAGAATGATGAGTAAAAAAATGAGAAATTTTAAGACTAAGGAGAGATTTTAAAATTAAGGAGAAAATTGGTTAAAAATGGATGATGTTTGAAAAACCAGCAATGACTGAGGAAAAACAGAATGACAGCTGGAAATGGGTGACAAGGTGAGTTTCCATGTTTCATGTTGTACATGAACTTAACTACTGTAATCCTCACTGTCCATCTGCCCAGCCTAGAACATGGATAATTTTTTCCCTCCACAATTCTACTTTTCCTTAGGTCGTTTAGAGGAATGTATTCTGAATCTATAAATTATTACTACTTCATCCTCCCAGTTACTCTTTTAAACATGTTTTACTTATGTAATTTAGTTTCTTAGTATCCATAAAAAGTATCAACATTGAAAGATGATACAAACCCCAAATGCTATTTTTAACCAATTTTTGAGTAATTACAATGGATGTGCACTATGTAACACATTATCTTACCCAGTATCTCTCCTAAACAGGTTTATGTGATTTTTAAATGGCTGGCCAGAGTTCGTGTTCATTGTAGGTAGCACAGCAGTGGTCAGGAGCACAGGCTCTCTAGCTAGGTTGGTAGGGCACAGCCTTAAAGATATCTGTCATAATCAGGAAATGCTTAATATAGGGTTTGGCAGCTATCATTACCTGGAATTTGGAACCAAGCATAAAGCTAGACTGCTAGCTAATAAAGCACAATATTCTACCATGCCCCCCTGCCTTACAGAGATCTCTGAAACCTATGGTGCCTCTCTAAGGACTGTGTTGGATGGCAGCAGAGTTATGGAAGAACCACCTTATCATGCCAGGTGCTAAAAGGAGAAGCTGAGAATAAGCCAAAAAATATTAGTGAAAAGTTCACTATAGATTAAAAACATAAAAACAAAACCTGCAAAATAAAATAGATGCTATTCATAGTTAAGAGTGTAGAATAATGTCATACAGACTAATCAATGATTTTCTAATGTTTAGAGAACTTGAGACCATGAATGATTTCAGGCTATGTCCTCAAAGTATCCAGAGCCTGTTTCTATTGTTTTACACTAGCAGGCTTTTTCTAAACATATGCTGAATCTTTTAAGTTGGCAATCTTTTCTCACACTAACACTAATCTTCAGTGTAATACGAATCTTCCTAATCATGTTACTTTCTTTTCTCTGAATTTCTGACAGATGTTTAATAATTCTAAGATTTAAGTAATCTGGTTATACATCACTCTGGATACTGTTGCAAAGGAGATACTAGAATATAGATATTTTATTATGTTGCTCTAGCAAAAGAGATTTTTATTGGAACTGAAGGCAACTTTTCATCTGAAGTATTTGAGTGTGTATGTACTTATACATGCATGCATACGTGTCCCTTCCTCTGAGGGTGGAGCCACCCTATGTAAAAGCTGCACACCGGGTACCACAGGGACTAGACAGAATCAGTACCATAGAGGGTAAAGCACAACTGAAGCAAAGGGCAAACACATGGACACAACTAGATTTACTTGTTTCTGGTTTGTGAAAACTTCAAGCACAGGTAATTAGGAATGGTAATTTATATGTCAAAAAAAGGAGAGCGGCTGGGGATGTAGCTCAGTGGTAGAGTGTTTGCCTAGCATGCACAAGGCCCTGAGATAATTCCCAGTACCACAGAAGAAAAAAAAAAAGGATAAATGACAAGGATAATAAAAAATAAAAAAGGATAAATGACAAAAAAAAAAAAAAAAAAGGATGACAAGGGAGGAATAGGTACCAACGGCTCCATGAAATAAATGTTCGTAACAGTGTTGTTAATGGTCAAGGTGGATCATAGGGACAGAGAGATGTCATGGAGAAATAATCAAAGATTGACCCCAAGGAGGTAAGATTTTGTGATTGATTTTTAACACATCAATCAGAAAATAACATGATTGTTACACTTTTTCAGGACAGTCACAGTGTGAAACTGTGTTATTACTCTTGGAGGTTTTGTCAGAACCTATATAACTGTTCTTCTGAATGCATTCAATGGAATAATTTCAAATTTGAGGGTTAATTTTTAAAAGCAAAAGTTATTAAATTCATAGTTCAGTGAATAAGTGGCTAATCAACTGGCCAAAAATGGAATTTGAGAGTCATAGAGTGTTTTCTTGTATGGTTAAATGGGACTTATAATATCCCATAAACTTGGAGGAATAGTAGCACTAGTAAAAAACAATATTTAAGAATGTGTAGAACTAACCAATCTAAAAGATACTCTATATTGAATTCATTAAGATCTGGCAGGTTATTTTAAATCAGCCTCAAATCCTTTAAAGGTGATACATAATGCCTGGTGCTCATAGGTGAACCCTCTGGAGATCACAGCTGATCTGAGAGATACAAACTTTTCCTCCATTTTGCTAGCACCTGACCTACAACCTCTACAGAGTTATTAAGTGTGTCTTGTTAGCAGATTACAAATACTGATTACTAATGGAATGCACCAGAATTTAGAAGAATGAGGAATTGTGAGGTGTAAGATAGCTGATAGATCATCAACACAGGTATTAAATCATAGAAATGAATGGCAAGGATCTGATGGAGAGTTATGTGTGAAGAGCCATAGCCATCTGAGGTGGGTCCAGGGCAACCAGAGGTGAGAGCCCATCTAGTCAGGACATCTGTGCTGGTGAACAGAAACCTGAGAGAGCAGTACGTAACAGGCCACAGGGATGATGTAAGTTCTTTGAATGGATTTTTATATCTTCTTTACTATTCTGCCTACTCTTTGTCCTACATGATGCCATAACTAGGACAGTGAAAATACCCTTTGTACCCCAGTGCACAGTGGGGAAATGGAAGGATAGAGGTCACCACAAAGGACAAATGTCCATGCTCAAGAACAGCCAGGCTGAGTCTCCACTCACCTTTCTCTGCATCACTCCCACAACCATCACTAATGTGTCCACTTCCTTTGCTGACACAGGTACTGGGATGAGGGTGGTGAAGGACACACACAGATGCTCAGTGACTCAGTGGAGTCGGTAACGTGATAAATGAAGCAAAATGTTGAAATTCTGTTAAAAATATAGCATTCTGGGTCTGCATGGGAATATGGATTTCCACCAACTGGAAGGAACATTAAAATAAAAAAATGAAACACTTAAGCATACACAAATTGTGTCTGTACAAACTTCCCTAATACTAGGCTCTTAGAAGACTAAATACAAGTAAGACTCACAGAGAGGCTGCCTGGGACACTACAGCAGCTTCTTAGATGAGGACTATGAGGGCGCCTTCAGGGAAGTGAATGGGAGAAGGAATCACAAGATGGGAGGAAGCAGATGAGCTAGGAGCAGCAGCCTCTCAAACCTACAGCTACTCAAAGTTTAGCGTCTCAAGCCACGAAAAGCAACTTGCTCTAGTGCTATTTTAAGCTTCTAAGGGATGCGTGAGGCTGTTGGATGCTCCACTCCATCAGACCTCCGAAAAAGTCAAGCTAATCTGCCTGCGTCCAGGCACTGGGCCCAACCTACTGAAGAGCTATTCTAACCCTGCCCCTTCTAGAGATTCTGCCATTACATGATGTCACCATCACTCTTGCTTTTTTTTTAATACTACTGAAGGACTTCACTACCAGTGTATCCTTTTCATGCTGCACAATGATCAAACTATTACTGAGGCTTTTCCTAAACTCCTGTGGATTCAGACTTTTCTCCACTGTGGATTCGCTGATGTCGAATCAGACTTGACCTCTGAATAAAGGCTTTCCCACACTCCTTGCATTGATAGGGCTTCTCCCCTGTGTGGATTCTCAGATGCTGAATGAGGCCAGTGTTCCCATTGAAAGCCTTCCCACATTCTTTACATTTATAGGGTCTTTCTCCAGTGTGGATTCTCTGGTGTTCAATGAGGCCTGACTTCTGACTGAAGGCCCTCCCACACTCACTGCACTTGTAGGGTTTCTCTCCTGTGTGGCTTCTCTGATGGCCAATAAGATGTGAGCTCCGCCTGAAGGTTTTCCCACACTCATCACACTCATAGGGCTTCTCCCCAGTGTGGATCCTCTGGTGTCCAATGAGGTGTGAGCTATGACTGAATGCCTTCCCACATGCATTGCATTCATAGGGTCTCTCCCCACTGTGGATTCTCTGGTGCAGAATAAGGCCTGCACTCTGGCTGAATGCCTTCCCACACTGGTTGCACTGATATGGCTTCTCCCCAGTGTGGATTCTCTGGTGCAAGATCAGGCCTGTGTTCTGGCTGAAGGCCTTACCACACTCCTTACAGTGGTAGCGTTTTTCCTTGTTGTGGATATCCTGATGGGAAAGCAGGGCTGACCTGTAACTGAAGGCTTTACCACACACATTACACTGATAGGGCTTCTCCCCAGTGTGGATCCTCCAGTGGCGAACAAGGCCTGAGCTCTGAGCAAAGGCTTTCCCACATTCATCGCATTTATGGCGTTTTTCTTGGGTGGGATCTTCCTGCTGCTCCTCTGATGTGTCCATAAGATCCTGCTCTTCACCATGCTCAAGGTCCGCGGTAACATCCCCGTTGCATCTGGCAGCTGTCTCTCCTTGGGGCTGGATTCCAGCAGATACTACCTGTTCCGCATCTAATTCCTTGTTCTCACTCCTGGTCTCACCACCTGAAATAAACATGTAATAAATAGACATCAAGCCAGTGTAGTTTCCTATTGAGTATGCTAGGAAAAAGGAACACTGCCCAAAGTACACACAGGACCAGCTAAAACAGACACAAAAACTTCTCTGTCTCCAAAGTGCCTTCATAATAAGCAGAGCTATGTCTGGGACAAGAGAAAAATACTGTAGACCAACCAGGGAAGAGGTGCTCTGGAAAGGGGGGTTACAAAGGGGAAGTGAAGCCAGAAAGGGACCAGCTGAAAGCAGTGGAAGCCGGGAAGTGGGAAGGAACATGGAAATACTGAGATCCCATGAGTGGGACAGAAATGGGCAAATGCACCACACAGTCATAGAAGGGAGGAAGCACAGTAAGTTTAAGTGAGAAAATCCTATAAAGATCCAACAGGAACTAGCCGAGATGTGCGAACCCAGAGTACTAGAGAGATGTTAATTTCCAACTGGAAAACAGAACAATACCCCAGGTCTCAGTTTACATCTTGAGAAGTCTCAATCTTATAACCCTCTGTTGAAGCCTCTCTATCTTCGAGAAAGCTCATAGCTACTATACACTTAACAGAGAAACCAACAAAACCTTCAGTGGTAATCATCATCACAGCTTCCTCACCCAGGGAGGACGTGTTTCCACAACTCTCTGGCCTGTTATCTCTACTCAGATCCTTCTTTGATGGGTCGAGAATCCACTGCTTTCGATTAAGGGACACGGTCGTATCTTCAATCTTCTCCAAAGTCTGAAACAAAACAAAATCTCCATTTGGGGCCTAGAAGCGTTCCACAGGGCCAGAGAGACCTACCAGTGTTAGGAGAGCACTAAGAGATAGGAACGTACTGTAGAAAGGGATCTGAGTAACTAGGAAGAGAAAGAAAGTGCATTAGATTTACTGGGGGGGAAGAAGGATCAATCTGTAACCATGCAAAAGAATGTGAGGCAAACTCTTAAATAGGTACTGCTACAGAACAATTCAGATAAGACACTATAAACACTGCTAACCAGGGCTGTGGTGTTTCAGTGAGAAGTGCACAACTTACCTGGGACCCTGCACTGACAGGTTTGGTTGTCATCTCCTGGCCTCCAGAACTTCCTTTCTGGGAAGGGGTGGGACTCTGAGAAGCAGACATGGCTGAGGGGAGAAAGGAACTATGAATGAGACAAGCCCTGTCTGTATTTGCGCAGCATTCATCTGTGCCCCAAATTTTGCATATAAAGTGCAGATATCTTGGACTCTGGGCCCATACCTATGGCTGCCCACAAAACATCTGCATTTTGGTGTCCTTAGGCTCAGCCTAAAACGATACTCAGAAATATACAGTATTCCGATTTCCTAGCAGTTGTTGTTTTCCAGCTGTTCTCTATCAACAAAATTATCTTTGTGCTCACATACTGCATTTCTTTAGGTCCTGATCTCCTAATGAACTGAACAGGAAAATCAATCTATCACTCCAAACTCAAGTTACCGTTCTTAAATGTCCACCATAACTGCCAGGATCTACTTTCTAGGGATATCTGCTGGTTAATTACTAAAATCAACATAGACTATTTATGATGTCTTAGGAAATAAGATTTAAGACTTCAGACAAGAATTTATTATTAATTCAAAGTATTTTTATGCTTCTTCAGAAGTATTAACAAAGTATTATAACCTACATAAATGAAGAAATACAAAATGCAGGGGAACATGAGCCAGGAACATCTTGTTCCCTAAGAAAATGAGGAAATTCTCAAAAAATGATAGGAAAATGTCAAAAGGACACAGAAGCCTGATGTAAGGGATTTCTTCTGTCCAAACATGAGATGATTTAAGCATCAAAATGAAGACAGTAATAAAATATCTATGGGAGAAACAAAACTTAAATCCATAATGATAAAGAAAAGAATATTAATAAAAGGGAGAGAATACGTTCTCTTACAACAAACAACAGATAGCTGTACAAAGAATGACAGAATTAGAACATCACTGTCTTGTAACTGGCTTAGTAATCATGGACTCAGTCAAGAACCACTAACGAATATTGAAACTAGTGTTTTAGCAACAGAAGTTTAATGGGGACTAGGCTATTTACATAGACTCAAGAACACCTCCCCACAATTTATTAATTACAAATGAAAAAATAAGGGATTAATAGCAAGAACAACCTCAGCCAATTCGTTAAAGATAATATCGCCATTAACAAGACAAATTTCTTATCTTGTACCTCTATGAAGAGCACAATATACCTCTGAGCACTGTGCTAAATATATGCAGTGTGAGTCTAAATGTGAGAAAATACGAAGGAAACTCAAATTATAGCCATTCTGCAACATAACCTGTATTCATCAAAAGTGTTAAGATCTTGAAAAGAAAACCAAGACTGAGGAACTATGGCAAGATAAAGGAGTACTACAATGAATTGAAAATTATGATCTTGGTCTGTGCTCTGGAACAGAGAAAACATTACTGGGACAATGGGAAAAGTATGAACATAAACTTGACTCATCTTTTCTAGTTAGGAACTAGACAGGCATCCCAAACTGTGCTGCTTTTCTTTCTACTTTTTCATCCTTATAAATGAACTCGGGCTCCTCACCTCTCTCTTGAGGCCCTTGGAGCACTAGAGATGTACACAGGGCCACCACAGGTGGGAGTGGAGCACACGGAGACTCTGCTGCAGGTTCTGAAGGTGTCACCTCCCAGAGTACCCGATGTCCACGTGCACGAGCTGAGACCTAGAAACAATGGGGCTGCTGGCTTACCAGGAATTTCTTTCAGCAATGAAGTGAGCAATGTAAGACCCATGGCCCAACTACAGGGGCCCACACTTGGGAAAGGAAGTAATAGATTCAGTCTTACTTACTCCAAGGGACAGCAAAGGACATACACATTTTGGTGACCACAGAAGGAAAGGCATCATTTCTGCTCAGGACAAAAGAAAAAAATTTCTGCCAGTGTCCTTCCTAGTACAAGAAACACTAATATTTTGTGCTTGGGAGCCACAGGGGGGAAAAAAGATAAACAGAGACTTAAAACAGGGCTATAGGATAGTGAAAACCCTCGGTAAGGATGTAGGGCAGTGGTGGCAAACCTATACAGAACATGTGCCATAGGCAGGGGCTGTTATCATTGAAAGCCCTAGAAGGTTTGCCATCACTGATCTAGGGAGACTCAGTTCCAGTCTCAGATCCACTTTTGATTTTTGGGGTACCCCTGAAAAGGTAATTAAGCTCTGCATGTATCAGGTTGCCACCTGGCAAATAGGAACGATATAGTTATAGGGATATAATGATTAAAAAAATGAATGATATCCTTTACAGAAGTTCAAAGGAATCTACAAATATGGAACATACTGCACGGTAACTCTTCATTTTTATGCAATGGACACCAGTGCCTGCATTTACTCTCCCACAGGAGGCCAATATCCCTCTGCCCAGCTGCCAGGTCACCTACAATCAGCATTGCTCCTTCTACTCACTGGCTGTCCTAGGATGTCAATCTGCCTCTCCAAATCCTCCAACAGGGTCACCACCTCCTCTCCGTTCTCTAACTGATGCTCCTTCACCAGGGTCTGCAGCTCCTCAGGCAAGATGGTCAGGAACTGTTCCAGCACCAGCAGCTCCAGGATCTGCTCCTTGCTGTTCAAATCTGGTCTCAGCCACTGGTGGCAAAGTGCCCGGAGTTGGATCAGGGCTTCTCGAGGTCCCAGCGTCTCCTGGTAGCACAGCTGCCTGAAGCGTAGGCGGAAGAGTTCTTGGCCGGGACAGTTACTTTCATGCAGGTTAGATTCCTGTTCCCACCCATGATCCTCCTCTACCTTGATGATGACAAGGTCCTCTTCAGCAGCCTGGTCTTGTGGAGAAGATGCTGAAGAAGGCTTTCTTAATTCTGCTGCCATTTAGGGCCAGAGAAACTCAGGAGGCTTGTTTTCACTATTTTCTTTCCCCTCTTAAAAGAACCTTCTGCATTCCACAAAGATATTTCTTTGAAAAGAGAAAATAACACGTACTGTTAAGGCAAGTCAAATGTCAGTGACTTAGGAAGCTCCTCATTCCCTATAGACTGTGGTTCAGCTATTCCATGATTGTCACTATTCCCGAAGTAACTCCTTACTTCCTTAATCTTTTGCCATGGACAATCCAAACAGAGAATAAACCCCGCCTTCTGCTTTCTCTGTTTAGGGATATGGAAGATAGATAAAGTCAAGAAATCTTAAAGACAGGACCTATCTTAAAGTCTGTGTTCAACTTAAATTGGTCCTCAGCCCTGCTCCTTTAACTCCTTTTAGCATGTGTTACACCAGCTATACTAAACCAGTTCTTTAACATTCAGCTCTATAAACGTTTCCCTAATTCACAACACATGGGACTAGTTTCCGTATAATGTAGCTCAAAGTACTGTCAAGAACTTTGCTCTTGTCCACCTAATGTTCAACATCCTACCGATGTTCCATCTTCCATCCTATTCAGACCTTATGAAACTCTCCGGAGCGACGTATTTCCAAAGAAGCTGGATGTCCTGTCAACACCTGCAATGCAAAAATTTAATCCCACATACCAACAGCCTTCTGGATTATTATATAAAAATTAGCATATACTCTTTTGAGTCTGGCATCTTCCACTCAGTACATTTGATATTAATCATGTTGTATCAGTAGTCTGATAGATGCTACTGACACAACAGATAGATGCTAAACAGACAGGTGCTAAGTAGATGTTTATCCATTTCCACAGGATATCTGAGTTGTTTCCATTTGTTGATGATTCTAACTACAGCCACTAAGAACATGTATGAAAACAGTTTTCATTTAACTTGACTAAATAGTCAAGAGCTAAAATTGCTGGCTCATAAAGTATACAGATAACTTTATAAGAAACAAGTCAAACTGTTTTCTAAAGTGGCTATAGCATTTTGCATTCCACTAACCAATAGATGAGAGCTGCAGCTGCTGTCCATACTGACAGCACCTGACATTGCTTATTCAAAAATTGTATATATCCTAATAGGCAGTATCTCAGTTTTGTTTTTCCTTACTACTAATAATGTTGAACATCTTTTTATGTGCTTATATGCATCTGTTTATTTTCTCTGAAGTATCTAATTGAGACAGCTGCCTATTTTTGAGTTTTTAAAAAAGTTTTTAGAATTCTTTATATATCCTGGAAAAAACCCTTGAGATAAGTGATTTACAAATACTTTCTTCTTTCATTCTTTTAACAGCGGCTTCTGAAAAACAAGCTTGTAATTTTTTTGAAGTCTAAAACCAGTTAAGAGTTTGCTTTTGATGTCATTTCTAAGAATTGTTTGCTTAGCCCAAATTTTCTTCTACAATTTTTCATAGTCTTAGGTTTTAAATCATTTTGAATTTTTCTGTAGTTTGAGGTATGAATAGAGGTTCTTTTTTCCCCCTTACATACAGATCCAAATTGTTCCAGAAAGAATTATCCTTTACCCACCAAACTGTCTTTGCCTCTCTGTCAAAAATCAAATGACTGTGTATATGGAGGTTCATTCCTGGCATCTCTGTTGTGTTCCTTTAGGTTGTGATATAGGAGAGAAAGAAAGTGATACAACACTGATTTGATTGTTGTGGATTTTCAAATCTTGAAATCAAGCAGTTTCGGAGAAGTAAACAGAATTAAGATGTGCTATGTACATGTACCAACTGCCTACGATGAATATGATCATTATGTACTATGAATACATATAATAAAAAGTAAAAAAAATAAAAAAGAAGAAGAAACCAAGTATTTTGAGTCCTGTAACTTATGTTTATATTTAAAACTCTTGGTTTTTCCACTTCTGTTCCCTTTGAATATGTATTTTAGAATAAGCTTGTTCATTCCTATAAAAAAAATCCCACAGTTGGATTTGTGTTACATCTATAGCTCAGTTTAGGGATAATTCCTTAACAATATTGATATATTAGCAATATCTTAAAAGCACTGAGTTTTCCATTTCATTCCATGAACACTGATACCTGTCTTCATTTAAGTCATTGATCAGCGTGAAAATTACCTATTTTTAAAGGGCAAGATAAAATAATTCTTTAGGATCCTTTCCTAATGACTCCAATCGAAAGTTATTTCCCTCTCTCTACTTCTTTACATAAATGTATACTGCTTTCCCCAAAAATATGTATTAGTAGATGTAAAAGAGTCTTGACTTCCTACCTTATATTCCTCAGAAGTAGAGGTTAATCTTACTGATAGAATAAAATAGGTTAGGAGGCTATATTGGGTGTAAGAGAGTTAGAAACTAAACCTGAAGCTCAGAGTTCAATTTCATGGGGTTGTATCTTGGTGGACTATGGTTTTCATCCCTGGTATAGACATTGTCTCCTGCCGAAGGCTGTAGTGGTAACTGATGTTCTTACCTTTGGATGTACTTTTTTTCCCATTCATGTTCTGCAATGCTGCATTTTGAGGGTTGGTCTATGCTCCCCCAAAAGATAGAGATCCTAACCTCTGCTCCTTGCAAATTTGAACTTATCTGGCAACAGGATCTTTGCAGATGTAATCAAGTTAAGATGAAATTGCAGTGGAGTAAGGTAGCCCCTTAGTCCAGTATGACTGGTGTATTTTTAAGAGAAGAGCTACAGAAATACGGAGAATAAAGTCACATGATACACACAGATGAAAGAGAACTGTGTGACTATGGAAGCAGAGGAGTTACACAGCTACAAGCTACGAAATGTCAGAGACGGCTGGTAATCTACAGAAACTACAAAAATATGGCCCTCATGATGCCTGATTTTAGGCTTCTAGCTTTCCTCACTATCAAAGAAGAAATTTCTGCAGCATTAAGCCCCCCAAGTTTGTGAAACTCTTGTTTAAACAGCCCTAAGAAGCTAATACACTACCAGAGAGACTTAACAAATATGTAATATGTTACCTCCTTTAAAGTCTTGTAATAGGGAACCAAACCTGTAATGTAAGGCTCTGTCTAGCTACACGTGTTTAAACACTCATTCACATTGCTTTTTCTGACTGTGGTGCTTACCACAGGTAACTGTACCCACCTACCCCGGGGACCTTCAGCAATGTCTGGAAACATTTTTGATTTTACAACTGGGAGAAAGGGTGGCTGCTAGTACCCAGTACCTTAGGGCAAAGGATGCTACTAAACATCCGACAATAAAAAACAGAACCCCCAAAGTGTCAAAAGCTGATATCAAAGCTGATTAATCTAAGGCATTCAGATCTAACACTAACTTTATTATTACTGTTTTTCATGAGGTAGTCTCTGTTATTCCCCAACCTGCAGGTTGAGGTGCTCATTCTTGTCCGAATATTTTCTACATGGCCCAAATACAAGACTTACGCATTGTGTAGAGTGTAACAAATGTCAGCCTATGGCCATGGCCTTCTTATAAATGTTTCTTTGAGGCAGTGAGCTTTTCCTTGGAGGCCCTTTTAAATTAGGGAAGTTAGGCTGGGTGTAGTGGTGCACACCTGTAATCCTGGCACTCTGCAGGCTGAGAGAGGATTCAGGAAGAAAATTTGCACATACAGTTCCCGACATGAGTCCTCAAAGAAGTGCTTCATTATCTTTCACATGGGAGAAAGTGTTGATCATGGAGTCCTTAATCTAATGAAAATATAGAGCTTCTGTCCAGGAAACGGCATGAGATTGTGCATTTAATTTCAGGACAGTGCCGGGTGTGGTGGTACATACCTGTAATCACAGCACTTCGGAGGCAAAGGCAGGAGCATCATTGTGAGTTCAAAGCCAGCCTGGGCTACATAAGTGAGTTTAAGTCCAGCCTAAACCAAGGTCTCAAGGTTTTCAAACAACGAAATAAAACAAAGCCACCACCACCACCAATAAAAAACCCAAATAATTTAAGGACAGTTTACAGATTGGAGACTCACTAAGAATGCCAGGAAGATTAAACAATTCCTATTTAGAGCATGTGTACAGAAAAGGAAGAGAATTTGAAAAGTTATCTTTAATAGTATGTACGTGGGAGGGGGTAAATTACAGATAGAAGAACTAAGCAACAGACAAAGTTAAATATGGGGCTTTACATCAGGGGCCTAATACATTATGAATTTTCAAAGACATGGCTGGATTTGTTAGAATGAGATCTGGGGAACAATCAATTTAGGCAAGATGGTGGGATTTTGTGTTTCACAATTTGATGCTATAGAGGTATAGACTTACTTTGTTTCCTTATTAATTTCCTTAAAGTCAAGGTTCATTTTTATCTACTGAACAACTTATCATCTTACAATCCTCAACTATAAAAATCTCAATGTAAGGTGTGCATGTCTCAGCAATTTTATGTTATTGATGGTGCATCAGTCTCAACAGTAACACTGATGAAAGTCACCTAGTTATCATGTGTTCATATTACACCAAATATGCCTATCCTTGTTTTAATTCCATTTTTTCTCTTCCTTTTTTTAGAAATTTTCTCTTCTTTCTTCAACCAGCAAATTTTTGAGAATTTCAATCTATAAATGAGGCGAAATTAGTTCTTTCTGTATTTTTCTCTCCAATGGTTTTGTGTGTACACGTGGGTATTAGGGTGGTAAGCACCTGTATATAAAGACTGATTTTTACATATCCCCTTTAAAGAACATCAGGTTCATAGATTTATAAATTTTTTTTTGCAGTACTGAGAATTAAACCCAGGAGTACTCTACTACTGAACAACATCCCCAGCTCTTGATAGGGTCTTGCTAAGTTTCCCAGGTTGGCCTTGAGCTTGAATCCTCCTGCCTCAACCTTCCCAGGAGCTAGGATTACAAGCCTGGCTCGATTTATGAATCTGAGGAAATCTTTACAGGTTCTTGTGGGTCTCAGTGTTATAATCCTGTGAATTACTGAAGGTACAACTCAATTTTTAACAGCACTGTGATTTGGTAGAAGTAGAAGGCATGTACTCTTCCTTTGGGCTCTAGGTCTAATTTGAGAAATGTCTGGGAACTGAAAATAAAAGACAGATCTCTCCTAAGCTTTAATGATCAAGGAAAAATATTTGAAGCAAATACTATGTTATGTAGTTACCTCAAACTGCATTAACTGAGTGTTTTAAGTTACATTTCAGTTAACCGCAAGAGAAATTCAAAATCTGTGCACTGCTAAAACCAAGACTGCTGCATGCCTAGCCTCACTAATCAAACAACAGAAATGTATTTTTATTAGAGGTGGTGCCAGTCTTAAAGCTGCCTGAAAACAGTTACCCAAGACTGACTGGAACACTGGAAATGAGGCCTCTTCCAAAGAATTAACTGGCAAGCTGCGGTAATAAATGAGCAAAATACTCTGAATAAGGTTGAATCCTATAGGACGCTGACGTTTTCGAAAATATTTCTCGCGTACATTCATCCAGCCAACACACCACCATTTCATAGCATATTAGAAAAGCGCAGAACCACCATTTTCCGAGGACAATAAAAAGCGCAAAGATGGAGAGTATGCATAGACAACTGGGCCCCCCAAAAGCAAAATATATTTGTAAAACATTAAATGGGAATCTTATTGAGCTCCGGACTCCAAATTGCTAAGCGAAAACCGTTCAAACAGCTCCGGCGGGGCAGCGCCCGTGCTCGGCGACACCATCACACGTCTCCTGGCCGTGGAGACCGGGCCCGGGCAGGCGCCCCGCGGAAACTCAGGCCCGGCGCCCCCGCCCCGCCCCCCGGCCCCCTCGCGCGGGCCGGCCTACTCACTGCGCCTCGTGGGTTGGGGGGGTCGCGCGGGGAAAGCTCCCCGCGGATGGTGCGTGCAAGCAAGGACACTGCGGCCCCTGAGCTCCACGCCCGTGGACGCCCCGCGCCGGCCAGCGCGCCTCGAGCCCGAGGCACTTCCGGCGGCTCTCTAGGCATCCGGGAGGCCCGAGAACTCTATGGTCAGCGCAGGGGCCGCGCGCTGGCTAGGACGTGCCAGTCGTCATGAGCTGCAAAGCTCGTGTTCTGTTTGACTGCCACCTTGCACTTTGTACTGTTTTTTTTCTCGTCCTTCTTAAGTGTCCAGCATAGACAGCGCGTTTCCAGATAAGCACAGCTCATAGTCCTGTAAATCCCCGGGGCCAAAGTGGGACTGCTAGGGGCCGAAAGAGCCCAGGCCAGACCCCGAGCGCCAAGTCTCGGCGGGAGCAGGCGCGGAAGCAGGGGCGTGGGCGCAGAGGTCCTAGAGGGCTGGCTGTGGGGGCCTGGCAAGAGGAGAAGAGAGACCCAAACCAAACCGCCTAAGCACTGGTGGGGCAGAGAGAGGCAGGGAAGTCCAAATTTGGCTGAAAGAGCTCGGGTGAGTGCTGTGCCAAGGCCAGCCAAGCCTCAGTGCTCTGAAGATGGCTGAGCTGTGGCCAGTGCACAAGGACCGAGGTCCCAAAAATAGAGAATGCGCCTGCTGGCTGCGCAGTGAGCGTGGAGAATTCCCACCAAAGATTCAAGGGCAAGAGCCGAAGCAGGAAATGAAGGGAGCTACGTTTCTTCTTGTGCTCCTGGAACAAACAGGTCCTAGCGTTTGAGGACCAGCCCTGAATGTCCCAGAGACCAAGGAGACAAAGAGAACCCAGGACTGCCCCAATACAATTGCTGCCGAACCCTAGGCAAGCCTGCACGTAAGGGAAGACCCTAGGGCTCTGGCCAGTAAGGGTCAAATCCCAATAGGTCATTCAGCTGTGGGTTCTTTGTTAGGATAACGCGAGGCACAGTTGGGACCACCGAGACAGGCACAGTTTAAGCAATGCGCAAGGATTTACCGCAGACCGGGTGCAGCAGGGCCAAGGGCGAAAATACCATTGGCCCTGAGCAAGGGGCAAGAGCATGTTTTATAGGGGAGTTTAGGTGGGGGGGGGCTGTTGCTAAGAGGGGCGGGGTGTGTGTGTGCAAAAGTTTGGGTCTCTGAATAGTGGGTCTGGGGCTGGCCGATAGGGCAGTGTTGGATACAGAAGGGTGCTGGCAGACACAGTATGTCTCTTATGGTTTTTCATGGAATCAACTTCTGCAGGTTGAGCTGTGCGGGCAGCTGCATAGAGAAGCTGCTGGCCTCCTGTTAATGCTATGCACCTGCAGGTAAAAATAGCGGATCTGCTAGGGGAGTTTTTCTCTCCTAGCTGGGTTGGGGTCTAGTTTGGAGACCTGACATTCCTTACATGCATCCATAGAGGAGATGAAATACACCACAGCCCAGTCACATCTCCAGGCCCCACCTGAAACCTTTGCTGCAATGAGAAACCAGTTCTCCCTGCACGAGTGCCTATATGGGCATGAGGGGGTGATCCCAATTATGGAGACCAAAACATTGACCAATAGAAATCCTATGGAGGACCACCTAAGCGACTCTCCTTAAAAGAGGAGCAATTACCTCCATTTTGGCTAAGCCTAACCCTATTTCCATGTCTTGATATGTAAAGAGCTGGCTAGGAGCCTTTCCTTATCCCTTCAATTGGCTTTAAGCAATGCATATTGGTCTAGATGAGGTGCTGATGGCAGTCTTTGAAGATGACAGGTGTGTTTACCGTTTCCAAGAATGAGCCAGGATGAGGCAGGATGTGTGAGCCAATGCTTCATGCTGTTGGCTGGGAACAAGCCTTGGAAGAGAGGCTATGATTTCCTGGGGCTTGCAAAACTACCCATCAGAGCTGAAGCACCGACCCCCCTGAAACATTAGATACTGTCTCAATTGTGTTATGCAGATTACTCTTTCTGCATAGCCTTCTCTCTGCATTTGCAGAGGTGATTTCAGGCCTTCTACCCAGCCCAGCTTATAGCACTCACCTACTTCCCGTGGTTGTCACAGTCACTTATCCTCAAGCCGCTCCCTTCTTCATGAGTGAATAAAACTTGGGTTCAGCCTGGGATCAAGGCCTTTGTTCCAGAGAACCATCATGGCTGGACTTGGGACCCCTTGGCTTTCCATAACTACAAATATGCCTTAGTGTCTTTAGTCGCACCATGGGTTGCACTGGAAGTGGTAGATTGGAATTAACTGGCTAGAAATTCCAATAACTTTTCATGGGATTGCAAATATAAACTTCTTGGGCTGCGATGAAAACCGGGAAGGGCTCTCTATAATATCCTGTATTCCTGAAAGTTTCCTGAGGATATAAACACTAGAAAGCAAGCCCAGGGGCCTTCAAACTCTAAAAGGAAAGACCTTAAGTACCACAACATTTCCAACCAACACAAGCTTGTGTGCTTTGAATAGCAAGCACTGTCTGTGTAAGCCCAGCAAAGACTCCCCTAGATAGGCAATGGCCAAATTGGCCCTAGCCAAGGAACTGGGTTTTCTAATGACAGCGACAGACAAGTCCCCAGGACAATGTCTTCCCATTCTTACAAAATCGGAATTGGCAGAAGCTTTGGCAAGCAATGCTTCCCATTGAAATGAGGAAAGGAGAGCACTACTATGTATATTCCTCAATCCTCCCATAACAAATGACAGCTGAGCAATGATCACACTTTTATCCCAAAGAGTCCAACTCAGTCCTAGGAGGCAACCTTTGTACCTCATTGTGATACCTAAGTCTCTGATCCCAGGGTTCAGATGGCTTGACATCTGTCATCATCATATGAGGGCAGGTGATGGGCTCAGTAATAAGGATCAAGTGGGTTGCTAAAAAGAGCAACTGTGGGGGCTGGGGATTTAGCTCAGCGGCAAAGCACCTGCCTGGCAAGCGCAAGGTCGTGAGTTCGGTCCCTGGTACCAGAGAAAAGCCAAAAAAAAAAAAAAAAAAAGAGCAACTGTGTTGATTGAAGCTGGTCCTTGATTTAAGTGTAAGAATTAACTAGGAACGTAACACTGGATCCAGTGGACCAATCCCTGACTTTTCTACCGTAAGTTTGTACTTTATTGTAATAGTATACAGCTGTGCCTCTCAGTACCTTCACCTGAGGGATACAGGAAACAATCTATGTGTTTACCCATTTGGTATGATGAAAGGCAAGGTGTGTGCAAAAGTCCAAAATGGACTTTTACCCCCCTTACGCTTTATCTAACTGGTTTTGCATATATTTATCCAAGCATCACAGAGGGGCCAATAAACCCATACCACCAGGATTTGTTCAAAAAGTTTTCTTTTGATTTTTCTGGTAGAAGTAGTCCAATTCAGGACAATGGCACATGAAAAACCAGATTTGTACGATCTGGAGGAGGTCAACAGTGAATTGTCAGATTACTCATGCATGGGTGATGAAGATGATCCATTAAGGTAAAATGTATGCTTTCATGACAGAAGAGTGGTGTAGGTGGATGATGATGATGATGATGACTTTGACATTGGCCATGTGAGCCAAAGTTCCTGTGACAGTGAAATGGAGCTGGAATTGATGATACAGACACAGCAAGTACAGATCTCCTTGACTCAGATGACAAAGTAAACAGCAATGTGAGTACATATTTGCCTAGTTGAAATGTTGCAAAATGGCCACATAACCAAGTGAAATGATTTAGTGTGAGAACTAGGTCTGCAAAACTGGTGAGGGTCTTGGCAGAGGTAAAACTTATTGGACAGGATGCCAGCACTGCCATTCAATGTTGGAAATTGTAACAGATGAAATGCTACAAGATATCGTAGCATTACACAAAGGCTGAAATGCAAGTAAAACGTTCTGTATGTACCAATAGCCATATTCAAAACTGTATTTATTATAACACTTCATTAGCTGAACTGAAAGCATAGGTCTGGTGTACTTAGCAGGGATTTCTCATGGTGATCACAGGAATATAAAAGATTATTGAAAAGTGATGAGCCAAAATATGGCATAAAATTTATGCCATAGATAAATGTAGACATGAAGATAGATATGAAGACTTGTAGATATGAAGACTTACTATACTTTCAAGCTAGACATTTATCCTGAACTTAGCCATCAGGTTGTTATTTATATTGTAATAAACTGAATGATGTTGTGAACAGAATTTTGTCCTATCTGTTAAACGAACTGGGATGTGACATTTGACAACTGGTTTACCAGTATCAAGCTGATATCACATTTGCTAAAAGAGCACAAGTTGGCCAGTGCAGGATCTGTACTCAGGAACAAAGCTGAAATCCAAATGAAATGTTACAGTTTCAAACCAGAGAACTGTACAGTGCAAACTTAGGTTTCAGAAAGGTGTAACACTGGCCTCATATATGGTCAAGAAAAACAAACTGGTACTGCTGATGTCAACATTTCACTATTATGGAAATGTTGATTTTGTTGAGGGGAACTTCAACAAAATGGAAACCTGAGATGGAAACTTTCTACAACAAAACTAAAGGTGGAGTAGACATTGTTGATGAGTTATGCAGCAACTGTGATGTCACTTGAAACACAAAGCATTGGCCAATGGTTGTGTTTTACTCAATCCTAAATGTGTAGCATAAATTGTTTGATAGTTTTTAAAGAAAATAACAAGTGCAAAATATCATGGAAAAATTTTCTTAGAGGGGGCTGGGGATTTAGCTCACCGGCAAAGCGCCTGCCTGGCAAGTGCAAGGTTGTGAGTTAGATTCCTGGTACCGGAAAACAAACAAACAAACAAACGAAAAAAACATTTACAGCAGAGGAAAAGCAAGATGTTTCTGCCCAGGTAACTATGCCAAAAAATTATGGAGCACATTAGTGAGCTGACAGGTGAACAGGCAGGTGCAGCATCACAAAGACCTACTAGGCCAACAGGAAAACAAGTGATGTCAACTGTGCCCTACAAGAAATGACAGGAAAACAAAACATACGTGTTATCAGTGTAAGTGATATTTCTGTATGGAACATGCAGTTGTTATGTGTGAAGACTGCCTTGTGTGTGACAGCTGAAGCAAAGCTAATTTCTGTGGTAGACTTTTGTTTGTGTTTACATTGTAGTTCATATTGGTTTTTATTTTTAATGTTATGTTAGGTTTTGTAAGCAAGTACACAGCTGATGTGAAAATGTTGATGTCTAAGCACTCATTACATAGTTGATATTTTATTTTATTGATATTTTGTTTCTCTGCTAAGTGCATGTTTTACAATATAGTAGGAGGCTCCTGACAAAACAGGAAGAGAGGTGACAGGACTGCCACATAGGAAGGGAAAGCTAAGCACATGTACTGACAGTGTAAGCATGAGATGTGCTTGGAACTTGCAGTTGTCATGTGTGAAGACTGCTGTAGGTGTGACAGTTGAAGCTAAGCTTATTTCCGTGTTAGACTTGTGTTTGTGTTTACCTTGTAGGTCACATGGGTTTTTATTTTTGATTTTATCTTTTAGGTTTTGTGAGCAAGTATATAGCTGATGTAAAAATGTTGATGTCTATTCTAAATGCACAATACATATTAAGAATTTTAATACTTTATTGATATTTCATGTTTCTGTTAACTACACGATATACACTATAATAAGAACCTCCTGACAAAACAGCAAGACCATCGAGATGTCAAGTATGCCCTACAGAAAGGCCAGGAAAGCAGAATACATGTACTGTCACAGTAAGCCATACATGTGTATGGAATGTGCTACTGTCATGTGTGCAGATTGCCTTAGGAGTGATAATTGAAGTAAAGATTTTTTTTGTAAAGTGCTATTGGTATTTTCATTGTAGTTCATGAAAACATTTACTTCTTTTGTTCTTTTTTAGATTTTGTACAGCAAAAAACAGTTGATGTTGAAAATTTTGATGCTTTTATATAAACTCAATAAATATTAAAAATTCAATACTTTGTTTTGTAGTTTTTTCTGGTTACATACTCATTGTTTAATATAATAAAACTCATAAAATTTAAATCAGTAATTCATTAACAGAAACATTCTAAAAGATAAATGTGGGTCTGCAGATCTATGTTTTTGCATCTTTATGACAAAATTACTGTTATGCTCCTTAATAGTGCAAGAAAAGTTACAAGAAACCAGGGGTGAATGAATATCCTCATTAAAATGTGAGAAGAAGGAGGGAATCTTGAATCAGCCTGAAAATGATTAAAATGTTTGACTTCCTTAAAAAAACTGCAACACCCCAGCAGAATTGCCCAGAGGTAAACACTCAAGAGACAATGAGGATAATGTGGGTCACTCACCACAGAATGGTAAGTTAGAGAGACCCCAAAGACTTTTCCCTTGCAAAGGAAATCCTACATATTAAGAGTAGTGGTCAAATGCTGATATGAGACACACACAGAAAAGAGAAAAGGCTATATGCTACCGATGATTTCCAACTTTCTCCATGAAAAGAAACACATGAAGTAAAACCTACGGATTCCTTTTTCCATTTTTCAAAGGGTAAAACTTTATTTTGAGTTCAATAATGTTATGTATTTGGCAGAATGTAGGGTAAAGGGCCCTTTCACATTTAAAGTTTGAGAATTGAATAAACTCATCTATATCAAGAGATATATACAGGGCATATATTGAGATATCCCCAAAAAGAGAGAGATATCTAGTAAACTTTGAATTGTAACTTATTTTGTGTTCCATGAAATGAGCACACATTTTTAATAAATTTTAACGTGATAAGTAGGTGATGCCAAATGAGTAATTTGTAACACCAGATGTTACAGGATCACAACTGAGCCAATGGTTCTGTCTGTCTCTCTCTTCGAGATTGTGGGGGATTATCTCCTAGCAGCAAGAGGATAAGGAGGAAATTTCGTTCACAGAAGAGGAGGAAAAAAGGCAGAGGAATCCTTCACTTTAGATGAGATTAGGGACATATGTAAAATGTGGGAAACTGCAAATTTTTGGAAAAGCATCACTTGAAAAATGCAGTAGCACTGCAGATGATGAATCTGTTTAATGACAAGGCAGTGTCACAATTCTGCAAAATCCTCAAAAGGAGGCAGAAGCAAGTGTCACTGGATAGGTTCTTTGTTAAAGTTGCACAAAAACAAAAAGACTCCACAGAACCTATAGAGAGCCCTTTCTCGTCCTCCTCATGGCCCAGGAAGTTTATATTTGTAATCCCATGGAAAAGGTATTGGAAGTCTAGCGAGTTAATTCCAATCTTCCACTTCCAGTGCAACCCACAGCAGAAAGACACAATAATATCCAAAATGGTAGGGAGTCAGGGTGTCCTGAGTCCAGCCATGATGACGGACATCGGGAACAAAGGCCTTGGCCCGGGACCGAACCCAGATTTTATTCATTCATGAAGAAGGGAGTGGCCTGGAGATGAGTGACTATCAGAGTGGTGGGAAGTACGTGAGTGCTGTGAGGAGTGCTAGGTAGGAGGCCCTAAATCACCTCTGCAACATGCAGGGAGAAAGATATGTAGAAAAAGTAATCTGCATAACACAATCGAGATAGTATCTAATGTTTCTGGGCTGGTGCTTCCGCTCTGATGTTCATTCTTTCAAGCCCCAGGAAGTTAGGCTCATCCTAGCCAACAGTGCGGAGCGTTGGCTCATCATTCCACCCCACCCCAGCTCACACAAGGGAACAACGGGGGATACCTGCCATCTTCAAAGGCTACCATCAGCACCTTGGCTGGACTGATACGCACTGCTTAAAGCCAAGTGAAGGAATAAGGAAGAGTCCCAGTCAGCTCTGTACATACCAATACATGGAAATACGTTCAGCCAAAATGGAGACAACTGCTCCTCTTTCCAGGAGAGTCACCCAGGCGGTCCTTCCCAGTGCCAACAGACAGAAGTGATTCCATTAGTGACAGTGAAAGTCGTCCTGCACAATAACCCTCCTCTCTCTTGTCTTCCTCACACCAGCCATGAAAATTTTCAATGGTATGTGCAGGTTAATTTATTTTTCTTTATATTTTCCATTATATTACAATATTGTAAGCATTTTTATATGAATATTTTTGGGTTGTGGAATGAATCATCTGAGTCTCCATTATTTTTTACAGGGAAATTCACTTTGATATACAAATACTTTGGATTACAAGCATGTCTACAGAGTTAATTATGCTTCCAAACCAAAGTTTTATTGTATATCTCATTTAATTTTAGCTATACTTCTCAAAACAAACTAGTAAAAAGAGTAGAATTTCACATTTTTGGAAACCTCTTTAATGTGTGGCTTCATAAAAGCTGTATGGATTCTTCTATCTGCTTCTATAGTCAGTACGTTTCTTTTGCTTACACTGTTCTCTGCTCCAGAATTTTGCTCCCTACTAGACTGTGGAGAAGGATATTCTCTGTCCACTTTCCAAGGTCTGGCCCCAATTTAACTTTAATGAGGGATTTTTCTCTATAATCCAAAAGGAAGGTGCTTAAAAATGACAGAGTGGGAGAAAGAAGACATAGAGGAAAGACAATGGCTCATTTAAGTTCAAGTTAGAAGAGTGATACATATATCTACTTCATACCCTTTCAAGGACTACCAAAATAACTGAAATAACTAAAAATGAATCAACTGAACAGTGTTAGCAAACAAAGGGTGCTAACAGAGGACCAGAAATCTTAAGGAATTTCTGTAAATGAATAAACAATTGGGTCACATTGAGATCTAGTCACATCAGATTGGAAGAAGCAGAGGGAACAGCTAGGACTGGGTAGGCATCTCCAGTGGTGTCCAAGAGAAGTCCCGATCTCATCACCAACAACTGCCAAGGAGCAGTGGGGACGATTCATTTGAGAACCACATTCTGAGCAGTTGCCTATTTTACCTTTCTAACTGGTAGCTAAGGTTTTTGTCTTCCAGCCTCAGCTTAATTTCTACTTTCTAAATCAAATGGGAGGGTTTTTACTAAGAAAACTGAGGCCTAAGGTAAACATAGCAGAATTTAAAATGACTCTGGAGCCCTGCAGGGGAAGGAAGAAGGGGAAAACACAGACAGACACTCTTAGGGAATGAAGTTCAGTAAAATTCTCCTCTCCAGAGAAAGTGGTTTTTGTTTTTGGTAATTGTAGTGGCCCCTAGTTTGCCTGCTTGCTCTTATTCATAGACTCTAAACGAAATGCTGCCGGTTCTATGCAAACATCATTGAGAGATATTACCAGTTTCCAAATTATATACGTTCCAGAAGCTTCTTTGATTTACCCACATGAAATGTGGATGTAAAAGAGAAATTGTTAAAGTCAATAGGTCCCTCTTTGAAATGTTGCTCTTCTCCATTAACACGATACCAATCCTTGGTTCTAATTACCTCAGACCTAAGTGATTTGACCAGCTTTGAGATAGTTTTGCTAAAATAAATACGGTTACTAGGCTCATATCTTGAAATATTATTATTTCCCCAATTACTAACCGTGAGTGGCTCCTTATCTCTTACTAAGACAAATATAAAGTTCTCTACTTGCCTTTTATTTTTATACTTTGAAACAATAAATAAAACATCATAAAAATTATAATTTAGACTTTTATAAAGTTAAAAAAACCTGACATGTCCATTACCCCCAACACTTAAGAGTGTTGGAAGATAAATTCCCTAATTCTCCAAATCTTGTGGCATATTTTTCTCAGACTATTATTTCAGTACTGTTGTAATCAGGGTTTGCAAGGGGAACAATTTAATACAGGACACATAATTTGTAAGATTATTTTATAATAGTCACCCAAAGAATCAAGTTCAAAAGAGTGCAGGAAGGGGCTGGGGATTTAGCTCAGCGGCACAGCGCCTGCCTGGCAAGCACAAGGTCGTGAGTTCAATTCCCGATACCAGAAAAAAAAAAAAAAAAAGACTGCAGGAAATCTGTCCACATACTAAAGACCCAAAAATCTAGCTGAGGGCCTGAATCATAAGGGAATGTCCTGCATGAGGCCAGCTGAAGACTTAGAGCCCATAACAATGCCCCCTACTAGTCCAAATCTGTTTCAAGGATCTGCAACAAGAAGGCCCCAAAGTCGGTGGTGGAAGCTAGAAAGTCTATGCCAGTGTGATGAAAGATCTGTGCCAGCAGGCTGAGGGCTCTGCTCTGGAGCTAGAAAGTGACACTCAAAGTAAGGACCCACTTATGACTTAGCCCTTACAGATCAAGTCTTTATGATCAAATCCTCTATTTCTAGCTCATGACTCTACCCTGTGCTGGAATCCAGCAGCCCCTCTTTTTTACATAGGGTTTCCTTTTTATAGAATATGCTAGAGCAAGAAAGGGTGTTCAGGAGTCTCAGGTTAAGGGACAATTTCAATTCTATGGGGTAGAAGGAAATGTTCCCAGAATAAGGCAGAACCTGATGATTTACTAAAAATGAACAGTTAACTTCTTCTTATGTTTATTATAGAAGACACTTGTACCTAAGGTGACCCTGCACCTACCATATAAACCTTTGAAAAAGATGAATTTCAAAACAGAGACAACTATTCTATGAATGTAGTCCCTAGAAGTATAGTTATCTACAAAAACTTAAAAGAGCTATATCGACAAAAAAGTACAATATAAAAGGCAACAGTGTGGACTACAGTCTATGCACCTGAGAATCATGTCCTATTTGAGCATATCAATATGTACCTCTCTCTCTCTCTCTAGCAGTTGTTTTCTACTAATGTGTCTTGTTTCTGTCCACGTGTTTTCTTATGCTTCTTTTTCTTTGACACTTTCTTAATTCATTCAGTTTTATTTAATTTGGTCACAACGCAACAATATCTGTGTTTTGCAAATATTTTGGACAAGATATAAAATTATCTTTTCTCCTCTTAACTGGCCAAAGACCTTAAGGAACCAGTTCTCTATACAGTTACTAATACTTTGAGAAGGCAGAGTCACTCCCCCACTTCTTTAGTGACAGGTACCACACAGTGTGTGGTGCATTACCTCTTACCACAGTCCAGGAGGAGCTGGGGTTCCGAAGAACCATAGTGGGCTTTGGACTCTGCTAGCTGAAGCTGGACATTAAGTGCTGGTGCAGGAGGCGATAACCTTTTCCTGAGTATTTTGGGTCCCTGTCCAAAGCCTTGTTTGTGGGATGGAACCTGAGAAAATTAAAGTGTACTTGGGTTTACAAGAAAATCTCTATTGGAATTAAATATTTAACAACAAAGACAATTTCTTTTGAGGAGGAAAGAATAAAATCCAAATCAGTTGACCAGGGTAGTATGGTCCAAACAGGAAAAGAGACACAAACACACACTAAACTCCTGCAAGTCTCATCAGACACCCAACCCCAGGCTTCTCCTCACACTCCAGAGGGATTAGGTCTCCCAACCCCTGTGCACCTGGGGAACTGCTTCATCAGTGCCTCTCTCCAAATCTTCCAGTATGCTCATGGCTTCCTCTCTGGTGTCTGGGTAAAGTTCACGCACCTGGGCGTGCAGCTCCTCAGGCAGCACAGCCAGGAACTGCTCCAGCACCAGCAGCTCCAGGATCTGCGCCAGGGTCTCTGGCTTCAGCCACTGATGGCAGAGCTCTCGGAGCTGGCACAGGCCCTCTTAGGGTTCAGGAGAATTGTGGTAGCAAAACTTCCTAAAAAGTTGTCGACTGAGCTCCTGCCTGAAAGGATCATTTCTCTGTAAGCAAGTGTCTGGATTCCAAATTAAATCTTCCACTACTAGAAGTCCTTTATCCATTGGAAAGTTCTTAGCTGTTGCTGTACTTGATTCTGTTGCCATCTAAGGGTAAAGTTATTAGCAGAAAACCAGAAGGGCCTTCTTCAGGAAAGGCCTCCTAAGGCCTCAAAAATTACTTCTAGGAAGAGGAAAGACCGCATTATAGAAATCTTCATTCTCTACCACTGAGCATATACTGGATATGAAAACATCAATAACCTGCTTCATAGAATATGATTACATGACTTACCTCAATACAACTTAAAATTCAAAAACAGGATTAAGTTATTTAAACTTAAAAACATTGCTAAATATTAACAAATCGTGATTAAATTGTGTAAAGAAAACAAAGAGCCAAAGAAAAAAATGATAGAAGTGCTTTATAAAACGGGATGGGCTTGCACAGTTGATTGCATCAGTCAGGGGAGCTTATTGAAATTCTGAAGAAAGGGTGAAATTTGACCAGGAAATGGTAGACAGAAGTAGGAAATTACACGCGTCAAACCATATGAATAATTGGTTAAGGGTTAGAATATGGGATGTGGGAAAGCAAAAAGCTCAGCAGGTTTATTAAAGAATTATAAAGGAAGGGGTTGTAGAAAGCATGTAGAAAGCAAGGTTCCACAATTTATAGAGTTCATATTTTAGGTATAAGGAAGCCAGTGAAAGCTGAGTAGAAAGAATGACCTGCTGAACACTTCCTGTGGAGATTAAGGTATTTTTCATCTCTGCGATAGACTGCGATATGAAGAGAGGCTGTTGCACTCATAGAAGTAGAGAAAAACACAAGCTTGGACTGTTAAAGTTACCTATTCAGAATGTGGAGCTAGGATTGTTACAGTTATTTAGAATGAAGAATGAGGATTACATATAAATCTCTTAAATAATAGAATAAGGGAACTCTTCCTGAAGACCACATGTTGAGTCAGTGTAACTGGCTCCTTGCCCAAAAGTCCAGTAGGTTTTCTACTGCGCCAATAATTCCTTATCTGCCTTCCTGATTTTATAGCTCAGCCCATGTTTTGATTATTGAAGTTTCACTGCGGCCCCAGCACGCGGAAAACACGATATGCTAGCTGTGTGAACAGGGGACAGTGGTGTTACGGTAAAGCAATCGCCCCTGCCTGTAATGGGTTACTCTGAATAAAGAACCGAGACCAGAATCCAAATTGGAATTTAAGAGCCCTTATTAGCCGGGCGGGCGGCTGTCAGTCTGGTCTCCACGCAGGGAGATGCTGAGCAGCCCCGAACCCAAGAATGCTTCAGCTTTTAAGCTGGAAAACCACATCCTGCTTGGCGCAGGTGAAAACATTTTTTGCAAGGGCAGAAAGCGGAACCTATCGGTTTCAGCAAGCAGGTGTTGCAAAGTTCAGAACGTTCTCAGAAGCATATATTTTTTTCTCAAACTAAAAAGAACAGTCAAGCACAGTCTCTCTTTCTCGGGTCAAACTGACATCTTTTTCCTCCACCCAATAGCCCAGTAATTTTTCATCCGTCTTATGTGTTCACCAGTAACGTGTTCACCACACTGCCGGGGCGCCCGCTCCAGTCCCCCGAGACCCCAGGACCAGCGCCCGGCGCCCCCGAGCCCCGCCCCCAGCCCTCCGCGATGGCGTGACGCGCGCCTGCAGCCGGCCTTACTCTCCCGAGACGGGCGGGCGCGAAAGCCAGCCAGTGCCGAAGGTGGCGCCTCCTTTCTGCTGGGTTCTTCTGAGGCCCAGGGTTCAGGTGCCGCGAGGACGCTGTATCCTGAAGGGGCCACGAAAGGGCCTGGATGTTTGCAGGGGGACGCAGGGCCGGTCACCCGGACCACAAGCTGCACCTTTCCCACGGGGCTGATTCCGGTCGGACACTTCCGGTGGAAGCACCGAGTGGCTCCGCCTCTCTCATGGAGCTGGTTCCGGCCGGACGCTTCCAATGGGAGGATGAAGAGGCGGACGCGTCTTTTATTTTCTTCGTGTGGTAGTACGTTTGGCACTGTTGTGTCCCCCTGCTTCCTCAGCCTCGACTTTACTTTGAGGTGATGAAACTGTAGTCCACGTAGCAGGGATGTTAAACAAACTTCACCTGGGCTGCAAAATCTGCGCCCCAGTGCAACCCTGTTTCTCGAGTTTTTTTGTCAGTCCTCCTACCCTGGCAGAACTCACATATACAAAATGGGGTTGAACATAACGCCTGGATTAATGGTGTTAATCATAACCTTTGGAGTGTGCATGGCCCTAAACCATCAATACTTTACAGTATCCAATCTGTAAGAACTATAGATTGATAGTAATTTACGTTTACAGCTACTCTTTGTCAAGTCTCCTTTTTGTACCTCTTCTGCATGTAACCACTCTCATAAAATTTGTTCGTTGTTCCCTTGATTTTTTTTTTTTTTTTAGAAAACAATTCTATTGGATATATATACATGGCCAAATAATGTATGGTTTAATTTTGGTTGTCTCTAATCTAGAAGTCATCATGCTGTATGTAACCTGTGTTTGTTTCTTTTCTGTCAACAATATGTTATAAAGATTTATTCACATTGTTTAGTTAAAATTATCAGTAGTGTATAACATTCCAGTTATGAATACAGCACTGCATTTGTTCATTGTTCCAAAAATGGACTAGTAGACCATAATCCGTCTTTGGGATTACTGCAACAATTTCAGTGCTCCCTTTGCTTTCACTTGAATTGGCCACATTTTATTCTCAATAGAGTGGATCCAATGATACTGTTTAAGCATAAATTCTATCACAAACCTTCAGTTTAAAACCTTCAGAAGCTCCCCATTTCATTAAAGATAAAACCCCAAATCCTTAGCATGGCCTATAAAATGCTGTATAAATTTTACTTTGTATAATCTAGTGTAAGATTATACATACAATCTTTTCCATTTGCTCATTCTGCTCCATCCCAATGGAATTTATTGTCTGGAATATGCAAGAAATATTATTGTGTAGGATCAAGGTTCCGGTTGTTTGCTCAAGGTATTCTAATTCTCTCCTTTCAAATTTTTGCCCAAGTTGTATCTCCTCCATAAGATTTATCTTGGCACCTGTCCCTATCCCCTCCCCCTCTCCAGTCCTGAGGTTGGAATTCAGTTCCTCATGCATGCTAAGCAAGGGCTCTGTCATTGAGCTATGTATTCTGCCCTCTATAACATTTTCTAATACTATGCAATTTATTCATTATGTTGCTTTTCTCCTAGGCTACAGTATAAGAGCTTTAAAATCATGGTTCTTGTCTGTTTTGTTCACTACTCTCTGCCAGGATTTAGAATAGGGCTTACCATGAAATCTCTCAATAAATGTTTGTCAAATGAATGGGCATTTAGATTATTTCCACTTTTCAGAAGTTACAAACAATGTGTCTATGAATCCTCTTGTACATGCATAAGAGTTTCAGGGATATAATTACTGGATGTATGGTATATAAATGTCAAACATTGTAAAATAATGTCAAACTATTTTCCAAAGTTTATTCTCCCATCATCCATGCTTAAGAGAGTATGTTTATACATACTCTCTTTAACAACTGGTTTGGTAGACTTTTAAACTTTTTCCAATTGAATGGGCATAAAATATGGCCTTTATATAACTCCAAGAGATTGGACATCTTTTAATATTTATTGCCATTGTGTTTACTGTAATATAACTGCTATTTTTTGCCCATTTTTCTATTCTTTAAACTTTTTCTTAATGGTTTGTATGAGTACATATTCTGGATACCATGTTTTTGTTGGTTTTATGTGTTACAAACATTTCTCCTAAATGTAGCACTTTGTTTTTGCATTTGTTGTGGTTCTTTTGATGAACAAAAATGGTTAATTTGAATATGGTGTTTATTAATATTTTCTTTTACAATGAACAATTAATGAGAGCTGTCAGAGGGCTACCAACCAGCAGCATTCCCAGCAACTATGGAAATATGTCTTCAGTTCTGAAGAAGGACCTGGGAGGCACAGATCCCTGCTCTTCATTACAGGCAAAAATTTGACATATTCTTTCCGTTTTCCTTGTACTTGGGGCAAGGGTATGTGTTCCATGTGTGATCACTCAGGTGTGCCTATTGTTTGAATTTAGTGTAGGTATTACAAAGAACTAGAGGCACTAGAAAATCTCTCGATGGTGGCAGTGGCACAAATGTGAATTTATAGGTTAGCAGTGGCTGCAGGCTAGTCATAGGCATCCAGTGTTTGGAGCACCCAGAAGCCATGGGGCAAGCTGCAATACCCACTGTTCATTGACAGTGTCTTCAGTCAATCCCTAAGATGGTTTCAGATGTTGTTTTGGTTCTGGTCTGAATGTAGGCCCCTGAGCTTGGTTCTCCATCCTTATTGGTGTTTTCACAAAGTCTGCAGCTCTTTTTATCTCTGGTTCTGATTTTCATTTATCACATCACATGAAAATAATTGAGCATATTTTTCACAGAGTTTCAAGAGATAGTTTTGGTGGTGTGACAAAATATAGGATATATGACATACAGAAAAATGTATACCATCAGGGCTCTGGGGAACATTGGGTACCAATGAAATCAGGTATGAGCTACAAATCAAGTCTCAGATACGCTTTCTCATATAGGTAACTGTGCATGTTCCAGAGCAAATAACAAGTATGGAGTTTTAAGTGTCAACATGATAATTAATATGCTTTTTAGTGTTGGGGCTGGTGGCGCACACCTGTAATCCCAGCACTAGGGAGGCTGAGGCAGGAGGACCTCTTTGAGTTCAAGTCCAGCCTGGGCTACAAAGTGAGTTCAAGACCATTGTGAACTATATAATGTGACCCTATCTGAACTGTCCCATCACCCAAAAAAGTTTTTTAGGCATTCTTCATAGCCTGGCACAATCCCGATATACATGTAAGTTCTGCTTTTTACACAAGAGAGTGAAGACAGGTTCTGGGAAATGCACACATCAAACCATAAGATGTGAATAAGTACAAAAGACTAGAGTAAAAATGATAATGTATTCCTTACTTTTATCAATGGATAATGATACACTCCTAAACTATCAATTTTCCTGCTGTGTTTTGAATGTTTTCATCATCCTGATGTAAAACTGATCCACACTCAAGGCATAGAATAAGTACTGTCTTTTCCTTGCAGCTTTGCTTAACTTCTAAATCATATCTTCTCCTTCTGACTTCACATTGGAGATGTGGTCTGAGCTGTTTATAACATGGTGCTTTTATTCCATAGTGTTTTTCATGCATGACAACATGGTTTCCTAGAAAGAGAACCATCCTGGGGAAGTGCTCCACTCTACATTCTGTGGTATATTTGCATGCTGTTCTGGGTCTTATGTGGTATCTTTGTGATATATTAAAATGTTGATACCATATTTATTGTGGTTTTTCAGAGACCTGAGATAGTAAATATTTGTCTACGTCTATAGAATCTTGGGGGACTCTGGTGGATAAGATCAGTGATTATGTCACTTCTTGAATGTGCAGCAAACTCTGGTCAGTGACAAATATAATTAGGTTGTTAATAGCAGCTTTGTAATTGACAATAAAAACAATGATCTCATTAGAGTTTTCCTCTTGTTAAACTCATTGTGAAAAGATTTTGTGGTGACCTAGGGTCTTTTTTAAAGCCCCTTTCAGCTCATTATTCCTTAGGCTATAAATAAAAGGATTCAACACAGGGGCTACGACCATGAAAACTACTGATGCAGCTGAGTCTTTTTCAGTTGAATGGTTGGATGAAGGGGTCATATAGACCCCTGTGATTGCTCCATAGAAAAGAATAACCAAGGCAAGGTGAGACCCACAGGTGGAGAAAGCCTTGAGTTTTCCTCGGGCAGAAGGAACTTTCATCACGGCAGAGACGATGTGACTGTAGGATGCCAGGATGCACGCTGAAGGAACCATAAAGATAAGCCCCACCACAGCCAGAACCAGCAACTGATTCAGACTAGTGTCTGAACAGGAGAGAGGAAGGAGAGAGTTGATGTCACAGAAGAAATGGTGGATGATATTGTCAGAGCAGAAGTGCAGACGAGCCATCATGAGAGTATGTAAGAGAGGATTCAAAATTGAAATGACCCAAGGTATGGCCACCAGAGAGGCGCAGAGGTGCGGGCTCATAATGGTGGAGTAATGCAGAGGGTGACAGATCGCTACATAGCGGTCATATGCCATCACCGTGAGAAGAAAATTGTCCATGTTGGCAAACATCATACAGAAATACATCTGAGCCAGGCATCCAGGGTAGGAGATGGTTTGAGTCTGGGTTTGGATGTTCACTAGCATCTTGGGGACTGTAGCTGAAGGAAGGCAGAGGTCAACGAAGGACAGATTAGCAAGAAAAAAATACATGGGTGTGTGGAGGCGATGGTCTGAGCCAATGGCCAGCAAAATGAGCAAGTTTCCAAAAAGCCCAGTTAAATAAAGACACAGGAAAAGTACAAAGAGAAGTGCCTGCTGTCCTAGCCAGTTCGAGAAGCCCAGGAGAAGAAATTCAGAGACACTGGTTTGGTTTTCCTGTTCCATTGCTTAGGTATATCTGCGTGAAGACCCAGAAAATGAGATTAGATTTCCCTTGCTAAAAAAAATTTCCCTTGGTATGTTTTGCATATTCACCTATTCTTAGACTCATTTGCCAAGTGGTCTCTTCGTAGGCCATCCTGTCTCCTCTCTGATGCCATTCCCCAACCTCACTGAGCCTTGGTATGCCTGTCCATCTCATCAGTTGTCTACATCCATCCCCCTTCCTGAAACCTCATGTCATCCGCCATTGCCGTGGGATCCGTACATACCTCTTCTCAGTAGGCAGAGATTCTTTTTCTGCTCTTGGTGTGGACACCAGCGTTTGCATACTCTGTGTTGTGCGTAGTTACCTGTCTGCTGTCTATGGGAACACATTCATGAGTCTCACGTACTAAGTGGCTCCATCCCAAACACTGAGAGTGAAATGAAGTTTTTCCAAATATTTGTTCATACCGTATGAACCATCCTGTTTGGAAACTAGTCAGACACCTACCACTTAGGACACGTATGATGAGTATAAATTACCTTATCTGGTTAAAATTTAAAATAAAAAAATTAATTTGCTTGAAAAATGTAAAAAGTTAAACCTCCAAAATAGTTTACATGAACTGTAAACATCTGAAAAACATTTACAAATTTCTATGAGACATGCTGTTGTATAATACACGCAGATAAGACTGAAGGAGAATACATGGAAAAGATTGTCAAGACAGAAGAGCAGACTTAAAAGATTCTCGATGCTTTCGTAATATTTTAACTATAAAAGAAGTGGTCCATATGTATAAAATGTCATGATTAGTTTGGTTACTCCATTTCTTGGCACTGTGTAAAGCACAACGTAAGAGTCCTTGATGTGACAAACTTAGAATTAGATAGTGGAGGAAAAACATGTTCTCACTGAAAATAAGTAAGTAGGCATTTACATGTACAAATGAGAGAGTAGCTGAACAGAGGACTGCATGGAGGAGAAAAGATGCTAGAGAGTCTTGGCTCTGGAGGTGGCCCCCCTCCCTTGTGAGCTGGCTAATCCAGGCAGGCTCTGACTCCCTCTCCATCATCTGGATAATTACAATAAACTAATCTCTCTTCTTTCTCATAGTGTTTTCCCTTGTAATCGTTCCATCATGCTTCCTGAAGAATTACCCTTCTAAAACCAGAATTTCCCCACTTTCCTTCCAAAAACATATTCTTCAATTAAAAAAACTTCAACTCAAATTCCAAATTCTTTATCATGGCATACAAGGCTCTACATAATTTCTTTAGCCTTATGTCTTGCTATGATCAATTCTTCACCCTAAGAATTTTCTACAAACACTGAAATTTTATATCTATATGACTCTCTCCCTTTAAAATTCTCTGTCCATGCTATTTAAGACTTCCCTTAAGGCATTCTTTATAAAATTGTTCTGTTTTTGCCTTCGTATAACTCATCATTGTAGGGGTCTTGTCTCCCTCTTCAATTTTTTATTTATTTCTCATCTGCATCAGAAAAATGTAAAATCTATAAGAGAAGGTAATTTGTCTTTTTTAGAAAACTACTTCATGCATAGGATAGCACCCAGCATATCACAGATACTCAGTATATATTTGTTGAATGAATGAATGAATGAATATACTTATTAAAGATTTAGGAAGCTTTTTTGATATTACTTGATATAAATATGTTCCCTCAATGAATATTTTATAGTGACTTTTACTCTAAGCCTTATATTACACAGTTTTTTTTGTTTGTTTTCATGGCTCCTTTCTGCCTGTAAGAATTTGCAAAAGACAGACACTAAATCTTATTCTACTCTCAGTAGGGAAAATCAGTTTTATAAACAACGAACTATATTCACTTAGGAAATCGGACTGATTTTGGAGGTGGAATGACTGGATGCCCAAGAATGTGAGACAAAACCACATATGACTTTATAGTTGGTTCTTCACCCCGACCCATCAGGTGTGTAAAGCAAGAGGAATGCAGAGTCTGGGAGTGAAATATAAAGGAAATGCAGTGACCCTGTTGGGCCCACTTTTTCACTGAGTAAGACAGAGTAGAAGAGAGGCCTTCCATGCTTACGTACAGACTGGTGAAGGCCATGGTGCTTGAGTCTAGAGATCAGGGATTCATCTGAGAACTTCCTGTGGACATCACAGAGGACAAGATTTTCATTATGAAATTATCAAATGGCCATAGATGAAGGGGAGAGCAAACTATGATCTTTGCAGGAGGCAGAAAAAATGAAGATATTTAAAGTCCTCCCTGGAAGGCCCCTTTTCTGGCTGTCCTCCACCTCCACATCCTGCATCAGCACAACAGGAATCTTGGCTGTCACCACTTGCCATAGTTTATGTTTATAGTCCTCTGATACAAAATCGTACTTATTCACCCATGTCAGTGCATGCAAGTGGTAGCAGTAGTGTTGACATTAAAGACACGTCTACTCAATTTTCCATAAGCTAAAATGATTTTGCTGTTGGAAATGTGATAAAACAATAAGTACATGAAATCAGCTGAGTGAATTGTGTAACTGTGTAATAAAACTTTAAAAGTCACTAAGAGAAATGGAAAAGAGTTACTAGCATTGAGTTCTCTATGCCACACTGTCTTCATAGTTTGTTAATCTTCACAACCCTATAATGTACATCAATCTCACTATGTAGACATTGAGTTTAGCAGGATTTGGATGAAAAGTTCTTTACTTGAAATCTAGCCCACCTTTTACTAACTCACGACTGCCTCAGGGATTTCATACCTTCAGAGAGGGGCATCTTTAATTCATTCCACAAGTGGTTATCAGGCACCTATTGTGTGTTAGATGACACTTGGGGGCCTGCAGTGGAGCCTGATTGTGTCTTATTTGAAAGACACACCTTCCTGTCTCTCTTTAGACCTGTATACTTCCCATGAACTTACTGGTGCTGGTCACAGGGCTTTCTGCGCAGGAAATTTAGTTTGCAGAGACTTCTTGAAGTAATGGGAAACTCAGAAGTAATGGGAAACATGGAAGAATGTTTCCCTTTCTGCAGGATGTATAAGGTTGAGGGAAGGGATGATTCTTGAGGAGGATATACCTGGAGCAGTGAGAACACTAAAATTTAAAAGGTTCCCTGTAGCCCTTGGGACCCTGATTCTGACAAAGCTCCTCTGACTCCAGAAATAATTACTTCACCCCTTTGTGGGTTTCCCAGTTGCAGCCATAAAGATAATGAACTGGCAGACAGTTCTCCGGGGAGATTCAAGAAATTGAAAGACCTGAAGGTTTGTTCACAGGCTTCCAGGCAGGATTATAACACCTCTCCTGCTCCATCTCCTAAGAAGCTCTTAAACAGTGAATGTTAAGCCAATAACAAATAGCTCTTCCTAAGCGGAATTATTTCTTCCTCTGTAGATTTGGCCAATTCTCTAAACACAGGTTTGTCTTCTCTGGTTGAAGCATTCTGCTAGCAATACTACCCTAATGCCTGATTATCTGTGTTGCAGTCAAAAGATCCACGTAGTGGCAAAGAAGATGAGACAATGGGCATATTGTCAGGATTTACCAGTCTTACCATGTGTTCTATCCCAATGTGTTAGCTTGGGGTGAATACCCGGGAGTTTGGGGATGGTCTACTCCAGGATGAAGCATGAAAAAATGGCTAGTTTATGATGACATGTCCTCAGGGCTATAATGTAGGGACTTAGTAGTCTTTTTTTCCCTGTACAACAAACTATTGCAAAACTAGTGGCTTAAAATACCAAACATTTATTTACCCCACAATTATGAGTCAGAAATTCGGGCTAGACACAGCTGAGTAGCTCTTCTGGTCTTAGCAGATGCCTAAAGCTCACTAAAGGGTTTGTTTGGGGCTGACTGGCCTAGGTTGGCAGCAGCCAGGTTGGCTATGTCTGTTTGATGTGTGTCTCATCTTCCAATAGGAGGGTCCTGGCTTATGGTAGAGGCAGATTTAGTGGAGAGAAGGACAACTAGGGAGAGAGAGAGGTAAGGGAGAAGGGGAGTTGGGGAGGGAAAGAAACGGGGAGGGAGAATGGAAGGGGGAGGGAGGGAGTAGGGGGAAAAGTGAGGAAGGACCTCCAGTTTAGGTTTAACATGCAGTAGGTTAAGATCTACTAGGTTAGGTCTCAAACACCATCACTTCCACTGTGTTCTGTTGGCCAGTGTGAGTCACAAGGCCAATCTAGTTTAAAGGGTTGGGGGAAAGCATCTGCTTTTTGATAGAAGACCCTTCCAAGTCACATAGCAAAGTGCAAAAAGAGGAAGGCAGAATTGTGGCCACTTTTGCAATCAACTAAGGATGATTGGTTAAAAGATTGGTTAAAAGATTCTTTTAACCATTACTTCTAATGAACTGCTTTGGAACTTGAGCCCCTCATCCCTGTGAATGTAGGCTTTGCTGGAGCTGAGGTCCTGTTAAGTGGGAGAGTGTTTTCATCAGAGAACAGAGTGAGAATTTCACCAAACTTGATGTTGCTACTGTCACCTAGCCATTCTGTGCTGCTCAAGCCAGCAGAGCAGCAGGCAAAGGAAGGTGTTAATATGCTAGTGGGGAAAACCAATCTTTATCACGATATAGATCTACATTGCTGCTACACATGGAGCTAAGGAGTAGTCTTTCTGGGAGCCATAGAAAGAGTGTGGAGTTACAGCAACCATGAGATGTAAAAGCACAGTTCCCTTGAAAATGAGTGTCTGCTGCCTCCCCAGGCAAGCAATGTAAATGGACAAAAGTGACAGCTGAGCTCTTGGGAGAGGAAATCTTTGCACATGCAGTTTTTGAATAGCTGCTGCGATGAGATAGTGACATTTTTACAAACTCTTATGCATGAATATGTTTGGAGATTGTGCTGGCAGCCATCTGGAAAGGGAATGTCATGATTTGGACATAAAGGGATGGACTTAGTTGATGGAGAGCACTATGAAGCAGTCCTGTGCAGGATTTAAATTACCCAATGGGCTTTTCATACTTACTTGTGAGTCTGTCCAAGGCTTAGGCTTCTTGTCTGAAGATGGGCAGTGGACTCATAGTAAGTGAACCTCTGTGAGTCACTAATCCGTACTAAAGCCTGTAATGGAGGATGAAGGTGGAAAACCTCAACGGGTAAGACAAGATCACAGCCAAGGACACTCAACTAGATAAAGACTATAGCCTCAGGCATCTCACTCCTGGGTGGATTAATTTAATACCTTATTTGGAGAAGTCCTTGAGTAGTTCTACCCTTCTTGAATACTCCCCTTCCTTCTTCTGATAACTAAATAAATACAGGCCACCCAGAGAAGGTCATGGTCTTAGCGCCGAGAGAATCTCAAATTCTGTGAGAGGGTTTTGACCCTCCTGGAGCCCTGAAATCATTTCATTTGGCTTTTTTTATTTAGCCTTTGCCATACACTCATTTGGGAGATTGTGCACCTAATCAGCCCACAAACTGAGGGATATTACTATACCATGTTATTGTTTGTATCTGCATGTCCCCCCAAATCCTCATGCAGTCATGGGGTGGGCTTCTAGGATTTGTGGTTGATCCATGATCCAGTGCTGGGATTATGGGTGTGAGTGCTACATGTTGGAGACCACTACAAAGTGGCTCTGAACTGGTTTAATATTAACCAATTGGCTTACCGTGTTTACTTGTGAGTTGTCTGAAGCTTAGGCACCTTGTGTGGGGATGGGCAGGGTACTCATAGTAAGTAAACCTCTGTGAGTCCCTGGTCACCCTGAGGCCTGTATTGGCCTGTAAATCTGTGACTCCTCAAAGGACAAGATGAGGTCTCAGCTGAGGACATTTGGCTGTAACCCCAATTAACTACAAGGAGACTGCAGCTGTAGGCTCCACACTCCTACAATAAATACCAACCTAAAGATAAGGTAGTTCTCCTGACTGACATAATTTACTATTTGGGAAAATTTTCCCAAGGTCCTGTGAGATTCCTGCATTTTCTTGAGTATCCTCCTTTCTTTGAAAACCAAATAAATATGGGCCACCCAGAGAAGTCTTTGGCTAAACTCAGAAAATATCGAAGCTGTATGAGAGTTAGTCCCTCCTGGATCCCTGAAATCATTTCCATTGTTTCATTTATTTAAGCCTTCACTGTCCACTCACTCGGGAGATTGCGGGCCTAATCAGCCTGCAATAACTAAGGGTTATTTAACCTGATAGCTACACCCACCCTGGGGCGGGTAGTTTGCATACAATGTAAGGGAGGGAAAGAGGCTGCCTGCCGCTATTCCTCCCTTTTGCTCTTGCTGTTTTTGCTGTGTTCTGCTGCCATGAATGCTTGCTCTCTGCCATGTGCCACTCACTTGGAACCAGCCCAGTAGGGACTGAAACCTCCACAAACTGTAAGCTAAATAAACCTTTCTTTCCTTAATTTTGGGCGTCAGGTATTTTGTCCCAGTAATGAGAGAAAAGTAACTAAGACAACCCAATACTTAGTGATTATGGGGTAGATTGTTTCACAAACCTCTTGTGGATACCTGCAAATTATTGAGCCCTTACATTCTCTTACTGCAGCTATTACTGCAGAGAGTACTTCTTTGAGCTTGTCATCATGTAGCACCATATCTTGTATTGCTCCAGGTGTAATGTAATTCTAATGGTGCAGCACCATGGTAGAGGATCTTTGCCTAGGCTCTCACACAACCTGCAAGTGTGGGACACTTAATAACCCATTGAGTGAAAATAGAACCCATGAGGGATGGAGTTGGTAGAGGAATTCCTTTCTCTTTGTGGAATTGAACCCAAGGTCTTTGCTCTGAGCTACATCCCCAGACTTTTTAATGTTTTTTATTTTGAGACAGGGTCTTGCAAAGTTGCCAGGTTTCTCATGCTGGGTTTGGACTTGTGAGCCTTCTGCTTTGGACCCCAGAATACTGGGATTACAAGAATGTGCCATCACATCTTGCTGATTGTTTCATCTTTATCTTCTTATGATAAATGTAGGTTGGGATGTCTAAAGCATATTTCAGGAGGATACATGTGACTGAACATCCAGTCCCTCCATAGAGGGGGCAAAGTTAATAATGTAACCTCAACTTCAAGCCCACTTTTCTTCCCTACTCTGCTCCTCTTTATTCTGTCCAGATCATCTCTCATATTCTCTTTTCCTTAAGCTCTGGGAAAACCTTGGCAAAGATAAATTTAACTGAGCCTCTGGGAGACTATAAAATAATCTTGATTATAAATATAAATTTAGAAGTTATTGCATATAGAGGTATCTGTAGGCTTGAGAACGGAGATCATGTGGGCACAGATTTCAGAGAAAAAAAGGAAACCTAAGACCAAGGCTTGAGGCCCTGAATATTTAATGATGGGGTAATTGAGGGGGAGGTAATTGAAGATATCAGGGCAGAAAAGACTGAACTATAATTGATTAATTGCTGGAGGCTTGGAGTAGACAAACCTGAGAGATAAGCACTCCAAGGGCTTCAGTGACTGCGGGATAAGAAAACTCCACTTCTGTAGGTTTTATGCCAGGGGTCCTACTTAGTTCTCACAACAAATGTTAGAGAAAATTCCCTGGTGCTTCTGGCAGAGGGAAGGGGAAAGTAACTCTTTCAAAATATGAGAGGAATTTGCACTCTTTGAGTCAAGGCCTATCCTTAGGAAAAACAGGTGCCTAACCTCTTGGAATGTCATTAAAGCTTAACCCAACTCCAGCCTGATTTAGCCTCCCATGTGGGAGAAGGGATGTACCAAACTCAGTCCCCTCTAGCCAACCTGTACCATGTAAATGGGTGAAAATAAACAACACTAAGAAGCACTGTAGAGTTTATAGTCTAGACATAAGTTCACCACAAGAAAAAGATCTAATCACAGGTCCACCGAATGCTTTCCCTACTGTCACAGTCAACCACCATACTAGTAAGACCTATTCACCAGAGTGTCTGTTACTCAGTACAGCCTGTCTGGCTTTCAACAAATATTACAAGGCATACTAAAAGGCAAAAACACAGTTTGAAAAGACTGAACAAGTATAGGAACCAGTTTAAGATTTGATGTGGATGTTAGAATTATTAGACTGTGAATTTAAAACAGCTGCAATTAATATGCCAAGGACTCTAATAGAAAAATTAGACAACACATGAGAGTATAAGGGTAATGTTAGCTGCTGTCTCAGATAGCCATAGGAACACTATTTGGCTATGATACTGTCCTATGTGTTGTTCTTATATCTCCCAGTGTATTGGCTCTTTCTCACCTGGGCTACAGTCTGAATGTTTTTGCTCCCCTTTCATATGTTGGAAGCCTACCCCCCAGTGTGATGGTATTTGGAGTGGTGTGTTTGATAGGTAGTTAGGGTTAGATGCAGTCACGAGGCTGGGGCCCTAGAAATGAAGTTAATGCCCTTATAAAAAAGCAATGACAGGAAAGATGTTTTCTGTGTACACCAGCCAAGGGATCTTGTGAGGCCTTATCCAAACCTAGTCATTCTGGAATTCCAGCCATTAGCATTGCTATGGTGAGATGTTCATTGTTTAAAGCATTCAGTGTGTGATATTATGTGAGGGAAGCCTGACATAGGCTGTATAAACATTTCTTCACTTTAAAGGATAACTTAAAAGCAAATACCCAAGTGTGAGGTCCTGAGTTCAATCTCTGGTACAAAAAATAAATAAATAAATAAATAAATAAAGCAAATACTACAGAGAACTTCAGTAGTACCTCTGATAGCCTCTTCCTAATTGTATTCCTCTTATTCCCCACAATCTTCACTTCACTGTAATTGTCTTCTGATTTTTTTTTTTTTTTTTTAGTTTTGACTATAATTTTGCCAGTTGCATTTACAAAAACATTGTTGACATTACCTGTTTTTGAACTTCTCTTTAGGTAGAGAAGTTTGTATCATTTGCTCATCATTTTGTGTCAAGGGCAGCTGTTTCACTTTATGTAGTTGTAGGTCATTTATATTTGTTGTTAGATAGTACTCTGTTGTGTGAATGTGCCATCACTTACCTGTATTATTGTTGATGGGCATTTAGATTGTTTCCGTCATCATTTAATAAAAACAATGTGGTGGCTATCATTCTTTTACATGTCTCCTGATGTGACAGGAGTCACTTCAGAGAGTATATCTACTCTGGGTCATAATTGTCAATCAGCATTAGTAGCTAATGCCAAACTAATTATCCACATGCTTTTGCCAATACAATCAACAGTAGCAAGGGTGAAGTGGGAAAGGAAGAGTTCCCAGCTGGTATTGTTGCAGGAAAAATACAGGGTCAAAAGGAAAATGTTCTACATTTGGGAGTTCTGGAAGGCAATTTTAATGTCATGCTAGCAGACTGATGGGAACCAGTTCCAAATCATCAGCACCAAGTCAGTATTGAGTTCAGTTTAAATACAGTTTGCAAGCAGGTAGTACAAAGCTGATAGCTTGTTATTACATGATTGGTTACAGGAATTATAAGAATCAAGTCATATGTTGTCAGGCAGACTTGTATTAAGCAAGTTTACTTGAAAGGAATTATTTATCATTATACAGGAACATTCTGGGTGGGAGGGGGTCTGAGCAGAGCAGATAGAGTTGAATGTGTCCTTGACTGGGGCCAATCTGTTCTGGGAATAAAGTATAAAGTCCTTGAAGCAAACCAAAATAAAACTGGATATATACATATTTTAAGTAGAAAAACGCAGATACTATAGCTGGATGTGGTCAGGTTGACCTAGCCAGCTTTTTGGAAGAAGCAGCTGGATGCAGGCAGTCAAGGCTAACTAAACTTAGCAGTCTAACTATGTGGCATGCAGCATGAGAATATTCTCTCTCAATAGAGTTACAGACTATTGACTGATTTTTAACTTCTACTATAAGGTTTTTATAAATTTGTTATTACAGTATAATTTCCTCCCTCCTCTGTCCACTCAGTGCAGTGTTGTTTTTTGCTATACCTCCTTCTCAATATGATGATTAATATTAACTAGTAGGGAGATAACTGAGAAAGTTCTAATCTAAGATGATGTTCAGCACTGCTAATATTTCTAAGTTGCCCCTTGTAATAGACTTAGAACTTATGGATATAAGGGAAGTGGTTGCTGGTGGAAGGGAAGTTAATTCCAGATGCTTTCTATGCCTGTGTAACTAATAAAAACTTAGACGCTTCAAACCTAAAGAGCTGTCTTGCTTATACTGCCAGTTGGCATATGTCTGTTGCCTTAAAGTGAAATAAGTTTCAGTCTGGAGGACTTTTTCTTCTTCTTTGAAATTGCTTTTGATATCCAGGGCTAAAGCTTGTCCAAAGTTAGGTGTTATTTATGCTGCCTTTTGCCTTCACAATCAAATAAAGATAAGTTACTTGGAAAATAAATGAACTGATCCTCAAATTTTACTTCAGTGACAAAACTCCACAATTTTCTTCCATTTTAAAAAAGAATTGTTTATAACTATCCTGTTAAGCTTGAAATCATCCAGAACTTAAATACAAAGTTTATATTACACAAATTAAGTAAGTTTTATTTAAAAATAAATAATTTAAATTTTTACTGTTTAAACAGACCATCAAAGCCTTTGGATGACATAGACAATGATATAGTGGGTTTGCATTTTTTTCTTAGCCACATAAGATGTTTAGTAGTAAAAATGCTGTTTGCCTACCATTATGTTTATCTTAAAAGATTAGATTGTGTGTGAATATTACTCTATGATCCCTCACAAGTAGGTTATTAAAAGAATTAACTGAGAAATTCTGTTTACATATTTACATTTAAATTTAGGTAACTGAGCTTGGGGTGGTGGTGCACATCTGTAATCCTAGAATTCTGGGGTGCTGAGGCAGGAGGATCACAAGTTTGAGCTAACTTGGTGAGACCTAAAAAATGGTTGAGGATGTAGCTCAGTATGAAGTCCTTGGGTTTAATCTCCAGTAGTGAAAAAAAGAATCAAATGAAATTATATATATGTTTATACATATGAAATTATATATATATATGTATATATATATATATTGCAATTGTTAGAAAGAATATTTTTTCCATAAAAAATATGTTTTTTTTTTTTTTTCATATAATATCTAAGCCACTCAGAGCCCTGGGCCATGGTCACTGAGAGGGTGTTGGGAGTTACCATCTTCTGTCAAGCATGAAATCGTATGATAGGCAGAGCAGATATCCTCTGTCATTCTCCTTGATATCCATTTCCCAGAGAATTTGTGGACAGTGTGAAGGCGTCAGCTAATTAAAGGTAGAGGACGTACGTTCCCAGAAGACTTCAGCCAGATAAACAGGCTAGTTATTCCTGTGTGCCAGCCAGTCCCAGGGCAGTTTCATACCATCCTCTCTCTGTTCCATAAAGGGCTCTGCATCATATAACCAGGTCACTATATTCAGGAAATGATGCCCAGAGTTTAAATTTGCCTTTCTTCATCTTCTTCCACCCAGGAGCAGAATGCAGGACTCCAGTGTCATAAGAAGATATGTGGTTATCATGAGAAACTCTTCACTTGTTTAAGGGATTCTGGGTAATCATGGACTGTGCAAGTTGCTTCCTGATTCCAGATTACAAATTCTGACCTCTAGCATCATTGTATTAAAGACAGAGATTGGGAATGAGTTTGGGATCCACACCTCCTAGGGAAATCACTGAAGACTCACAGACAAGGTCAATAGAGTGAGTGGAATAGAATTTTGTCTCTGTGTTGCTCTAGTAACTGGCAAATTAATTTTCAGGTGCAATTGTTCTTGAAGAAATGAGCTAAGTTGGCTCACCTCTACATCAACTGGCAAAAGAAACAGACTACACAAATTTACCAAGTAGAAGAATTAAATTTTATTTTTGATTTTAGAAGACAATTATTCATTCCTAGATATTTTGTCCTATTACAGTATATTCGCTATACCTTAGTAAATACACATGGAAAATAATTTAAATGCTGACATATGCAGCGCAATAAAATATGTGTTTTAGTGGTAAAATTGAATAATTTTATGTGTGTGTGTGTGTAATAGTATTGTGGTTCACCATTCCATTCTTTCTTCTTTTCTCCTCATTCTGTGAAATTACATCATTTTTTTTTCTATTTTCCTTAGACCTGTCATTTTTAGTACAGTAATAGATCCATTTATCCCTCATTTATATGTCTCTGTGGACAGCAGGGGACAGTCCTAGCATACCTGTTTCCATTCAGACCTATGGAACAGAAACATTATTAAAGAAATAGTGATCTAGACGAAGTCCCACGTTTGCAGGAATTTTGTCAGAACTCTTTCAGGATTAACTCAAGAGTTGGACAGAGCCAAGATTGAATGTTGAATATATCAGAAAATGTTGTGTAATTTGAAATATATTAAATATAGATATTATCTTGGAGTCTTTTGTATTTAAAATATGTAGTCTACAGATTATAGTTATATATATTTATATAGTTATTAAATATATAGATATATATTTATATATAGTTTTATTGAAATATTTGTTCTTTCATTACAATTTTAATAACCTTGTCAGTGTTGTATAATTATTGTTAATTATAAGTCCCTATCTCTACTTATATGTGCCAGTACTAAGTATTTAACCTTTTTCAGTTCATATCTGTTCTTTTAATTATTGTAAATTTGTGACCTTATCAGATGTGGTTTCTCATTATACTATTTTTTCCATTATATTATTTTTTATTGTAATTTTTACATAGAATCCCATTCTTGTTTTATAGAATTTATTTTATTTTAACTAAATTTTATATATGACATATATATATATATGTCATCCCTGCTTTGTGACATTTCCAGTGATGTATTTTTTGTATCCAAAGTAATTATTTATGTGTAATTTTGATAAGAAAAACTTCCTATTCTATGCTAAATGGTGAGGATGACTAGAGACACTCTTTTTTTGTTTCTACACCTAAGATTAATATGTCTGATGTTTACAGTTGTTATCATTTATATACGTTGTTAATCTGAATCAATCTTTCTTATTGCATTTATCATTAGTACTTATCTAAGTGTACATGATGAGTCCCAGGTAAGTCATACAGTTCTTTAAATGCATCGGAAGGAAATAAAATACAGTGTCTCCTTCAACCTAGCTCCTTCTCTTGGAGGATCGTCTCTGTGGTGGTGCAGGTATCTTATGGAGAGAAGGATGTTGAACAACGAACATGGTGACTGATGGCAGAACACAGCTGGGAGTCAACAGGGAGCCTGTCCTGCAGTTAGACCTTTCCCATGCGCACTATTACAGAAGGACAATTGTTCCACAGTTGCAAAGATGATAATTTTTGCAAATGACAAGACAGAATGTGACATTAGTGTCCTACCTACCTCGTGGTGTGGCTTCTGGCCCTGGAGGCAACTGTGACATGGAGAGGCAGTCACATTCTCTTTTCTTTCATCATAGGCATCTCCTTTGCCTGACATCATTTTATTTTTGAACCTAAAATTACATGCACTTTATGCTTGTTGGAGAGGTGACATTTAGCATTCATTTTAATTAATGTATATTATCCTGTAAAGCTGCAAATAGTTTGTACAACATATCTCATTAGCCTTTTGTCTTTGACCAAAGGCCTTCTCGATGTGTTTTGATATGGGATTGTTCAGATATACAATTATTTATTATAATGGTGCATGATTATACTTGTGCTTATCCTTGGATTTATTTAACATTTTATATTGCCCTCCACTTTGATGAATGTTTCCTTATTTGATATGTTTAAAAATTGATACAAATTTTTATTAATTTTTTCAAACTGTAAAATAATATTCTTCTGCACCTTCCTTTCAAGGTTGAACGGACATAGATCCATCCTGTGTTATTCCTTCTCATACAAGATGGATTAGAGTTTTATCATGTATACTTTTACATTTCCAAACATAACATTTTTTGGTTAACTTTTCCTGGCAATTATATTATGGGACAAGAAAGGCATTTATGGCAGTGACAAATATTTCACAGTGGTGTTTCTCTACTTCTAACTCTTATTGCACTACACCTTTTCTTTTCCCTTATTTGGATTTTATTAACATTTATTTTATTTGATATACCAGTGGGTCTACCACCCAAGCCTGATTCATATTTTAAAAGCCTTCTAATAATTAAGGATATACTATGTTTCTCCATTTGATTGTGATGGAACTGAATTCTTTGTTCTCTGGTATGGGGCCTGATTTGCACAGTAATGAATACCTGGTTAAAATGATGATTGACTGACATTAGAGATGGTGATGTGCTTAGTACAGTACAAAGGACTCTCCAAGACAGTGTGCAGAAAAGTTTATATATAAAATTAATCTCCTTCATTAAAGTTTCACATTATATATCACTGATGTGTTACTGCTCTGACAATGTACCTGTCTTTACCTCCATGCACTGTAGTTATTTATTGCGGGGAGTGATATGAAGCATTACACTTTGTATAGATGACACAACTGGATAACATTCAAAGATGTTTATTCTGATTAGAATGTTGACAATGAGCAATCTTGCCTCTTTCAGGAATGTCACTCACTCCAATTATTGGTAATGTGTGAAGACCAAATCAACAAAGGTAAGTACTAGCCACTGGATTTTAGAATTCTACTTTCCAGTGACCATGCATAGCCAGTGAATTTTCAGTTATTAAGTTGGTATGACAATTCTGGCACCTTCAGGGCAAAAATTATGCCCTATATTTGAATGACAAATGCAGTAAATTTCAACTTTGTCTAACTAAGCGTGAAATTGTTTTACTATCTTGCAAAAAAGTAAGGGTAGCTTTTTGAAAATAACATGTCAGGTAGAGAGGCAGTTCTTCCAAAATGTGTATACTCAGTAGTGTTGATATTTGAAATGTAATTTAATCCTTTTATAAGTACATTCTAGGTCATAAATGCCTATTTCTGAATGTACTCTGGAGAATATCTTGTTACATTCTATTGCATGTGAAGTAAGTACAAACTCGACTATGTAGAATTATGATATTATGTACTTAAAATAACCTCTCCCCCATCTCTCTTGCCTTATTCTTTCTGACTTGTCACTGTTTTGCCTTGACAATTTTCTCTAAAATATGCACATATTCTTATAGTATTTTAAATCATATTCAGCTAAATCTGAAGCAGACCTTTTGTATCTATGACTGATGCAACACAAGGTCCATGATTTGTGAGTGAGTGTGTGTGCGCGCACGCGCACTGGGGATTGGAGCCAGGGATCTCACACGGAGCTGCATACCCATCCCTTTTTATTTTTCATTCTGAGACAAGGTCTTGCTAAGTCATCAGTTTGCCCAGGCTGGGCTCCAGCTTGCGACCTTCTTGCATGAGCCTCCCAGATATTTTTATTATATGAAATGCTAACGATATTACTCTTTGTAGTAATGTGAACAAAATGAATACAGGGCACGTTGGTCTCAATAAATACATTATTTATTAACACAGTTGCATATAAAATCCTGTGGCTATATCTTAGGCGTGTGACAGAGTTCACCTTTAAATTTTGCTGAATGCTTGATATTGACAGGAAACGTGCTAATGAAGGATGGACCAGCGAAATGGAAGTTCTTTCAGTGGATTCATCCTGCTGGGTTTCTCAGACAGGCCTCATCTGGAGCTCGTCCTCTTTGTGGTTCTATTGATCTTCTATGTCTTCACCTTGCTGGGGAACACAGCCATTATTGTGTTGTCGCACCTGGATGCGCATCTGCACACTCCTATGTACTTTTTCCTCTCCAACCTCAGCTTCCTGGACCTGTGTTACACTACCAGCATCGTCCCACAGCTCCTGGTTAATCTCAGTGGGGCAGACAAATCCATCTCCTATGGTGGCTGTGTGTTCCAGCTGTACATCTCTTTGGGCTTGGGATGTACCGAGTGCCTTCTTCTCGGGGTGATGGCTTTGGACCGCTATGCAGCCGTCTGCAGGCCCCTCCACTACACGGTCATCATGCACCTCCGTCTCTGCGCCCTCATGGCATCTGCTTCGTGGCTCATAGGTTTTGCCAACTCCTTACTGCAGACAGTGCTCATATTCCTTTTGCCACTCTGTGGAAGAAATAAGCTAGACCATTTCCTCTGCGAGATCCCTCCGTTGCTCAGGCTTGCTTGTGTGGACACGAGCGCAAATGAATCTGAGCTCTTTGTTGTCAGTTTCATCATCCTTCTTATACCTGTATCACTGATCATCCTCTCCTACAGCCAGATTCTCAGGACAGTCTTTGGAATTAAATCAGCAGCAGGACAGAGAAAAGCTTTTGGGACGTGTGGCTCGCACCTCACTGTGGTCTCCTTGTTCTATGGCACTGCCATCTATACCTACTTCCAGCCGAATAACAGGTCTGCTCAGAATCAGGGCAAGTTCATCTCTCTCTTCTACACCATCATCACACCCATGATCAACCCCCTCATATATACCCTGCGGAACAAGGATGTGAAGGGAGCAATGAAGAGAGTGCTTTGGAAGGCCTGTGACTCCTGCTGACTGGGAGGGGAAGGCACATCAAGGCCCAAAACCCTTTGCAGTGTGTGTTCCCTGTGCCTTTTAATGTTTCCCCTGCAATACTGGGGGTGATTTTCTTACCCAGTTCTCTTTGGGAAGCAAGGAGTCAAAATCTAAATTCATGAATTCCACGGAGGCTGATTCAGTATTCTTTTAAAATTCTTTTCAGAACATGTTTGCAGTACGTAATGATTACACTCCTCATGGGGAGTTGGCACATGGACATAACACATCTTCATTCTTTTTATGTCCCCTCCTGCCTCTATCTCTCGGTCCCCTTCCCATTTGCAAAACATCTATCTCCCTGTTTCCTATTGTCTGTCTTTTATTTTGCTCTATAAATTATTTGTGGGGCTGGGGATTTAGCTCAGCGGCAAAGCGCCTGCCTGGCAAGCGCAAGGTCTTGAGTTCGGTTCCCGATACCGGAGAAAAACCAAAAAAAAAAAAAAACAAAAAAAAACAAAATAAATTATTTGTACTTCAGGTTTCTTATATAACAGATCATGAGGTACTTAAGCTTGTGTGTCTGATTTATTTCACTAAACATATGGTCTCAAGGTGCATCCCTATCCTGCAAATCACTGAAATCTGATTTGGTGTTCTTGTAGCATCTAAGCTATTATAACTTTTAAAAGAATCCACAAATGTTTTCTCATTTTTACTCCCATTTCAGAACATTATTTCATTTCTACTGCAAAGAAGAATTTAAGTAAATACCATAAAGGCACAGCCATAATAAAAATATGAATCTATTGAAACACAGTAAGGAATAAGAATATCTAAGCATTTTTAAAGAAATTGCTAGAGTTATTATTTATTTTTGCATTTTGATCATGGCTGTATTATAAAGCTCATAGGTTGACTATGTCAGAGCTTGAGGAAAAGCCAGATGTCCCATGGTGCCAGATCCAGTGACTAGGGTGGATGAAGACATATCATTGCGTTTTTACAAGCCTTCCTTTCTGTTAAATGGCAGTTTGCAACAGCATTCGCTGTAGTTTTAATCCAAAAGAGGACTTCCACAACTGCTTCAAAAAAAAAAAAAATAATGGGATAAGTGTACTTGAATCCAGGGAGAGAATTTTGTGGAGATTAATGGCAATTAGTCTTTTAATTTTAAACAATTTTAAAAATTCATATTTGTTGATCAGCTTTTATATTTAATGTCATAAACAGTATTTTGCCACAAAAGTTAGAGCTGTGACAGTGCCATTGTCATAGAAATGTTCTAAATTTTGGTAGATTTTTCCAGTGTGTCGCACAGTACAGACAAATACTTTTGTATTTCTAGGTAGAGACCTGTTCATAACAATTATCATAGAGTTTCCTACCCTGAGAACTGACCTATATTCTTTTGGGACTGAGCCCTCTCAGCTGGTCCTGCTAATAACATGTGATCTTACAACCAAGACAAGATTTGACTAGCTGAAATTGACAATCAGGGCAAATTATATACATGACCAAGATTCCATCTATAGCCCTTAGAGCGTCACGGCATTCATGCATGGATCAATACTTAGGAATTTGTGTATTTTGACATGATGATAGTGTTTGTTGTGTAGCAGCATACAAACAATGTGGGAATACTGTTTATCCCCAGTGATGACACATTTCACATTCTCCATTATGGCTCCACAACTCTCTGACAGGGAATTGTACCCCAGTGGTCATTTAAACAGTCTCTCAAATGAACTTTCTTTGGCGAAGAAAACCTACAGCTTTCGTGAAGCCATACAACCTGTTATCTGGCTGAGCAACAACTCTGCTCTGAAGGACACACAAAAGCACCGCCACAAAACAGATTAACTTCCTTGCCGTCAACGGTTGAAAGGCATTTGGACATTTATATCACTTTGGAATGAGTGACAGATTATAAAGATCTCAGATGGGATTCAGGACCTGCCTCACCATGCTTTCCACACTGTCCACAGCACAGTAGAGTTCTGTATAAATGGACAACAAAATTATTGATACATTTTCTTTTTTAATTCTCACAACTGTGAGATGACTGCAGCAGTGGTACCGAGGGCATGGCCAGACGATTTTATCCCACCTGCTCTCAGCAGCTGCATTCTTCCAGACCTTTTGCCTTCTAGCAAGCACAGAGTGTGCATCATTGGCTCGGGGGATGAGTGCTGGCAAAGACCCAGTGGCAATCATCCTCACATGTAACATAATTTCTACCTCATCTATGCTTTAGTAGTGATTACTAAAGACTATGAAACAGCAGCAACTGCAGAGGCAATATCTGTGAGGCCCCTCAGTCAGAAACCCCCACCTAACTTGCATGGTATTAAGTAGCGCAGAGAAGCTTTATACATTCTTACGTGTGTAGTACTGTTGTTGTTTAAGGACTAATATTCATTCTTTAGACTGTACATTGTAGATCTATCTATCTATAATAAATACACTAAACAGACCATATCCATTGTTCTAAAAACATCACAGAATCACAAGCAGTGCATGAAACCTTGTAAGACCTTCCTTTAACTTCCAGCCAGTGACCCTCCCCTGGTGACCCTTCCCTTTGCAAATGACTTTTGATCAGTATGTCCTACTGCTGAGCACTCTCTTCTGCCTTTTTGGTATTGTAGCATATTAGAATGTCAGATCTGGCGGGACTCCGGGACCCACTGTGTATGCAGCTGAGTTAAATGTGGTGTGCTGATGAGGCGGGACATGAGTAAAAGCACAAGTGAGGAGACACCTGACTTCTGGAAAAGAGGAAGCAGAGGATGCTGTCCCTGACGGATCATTAGACCCTGGACTCTCCTCATTCCTATTCTTCTTCCTCCTCCTTTTTAAAATTTAAATTTATTAATTTATATTATTGGGTGGATTTGTTTAACCATTCTGAACTGAATGAAGTCCTGCATTCTGAAAAAACTGATAATTTCCAAATAAAAATTACACTGAATATTTTAATTGCCACAAATTAACAAATTAATAACTCATATTATGGCTGAAAGAATGCTTACTGTGTGTTTGTATGTTTATAAGTGAATATGTTTAACAAAAATCCACAACTTAGTAAAAATCCTAAAATTATTTCCTTAACCAAAGATTTCAAGATATTTGAGTATTTGAGGATATCTATACTTTATAATACACACACAGCGCGTATTGACAATTATAACAAAGTAACAAATGTAAATAAGGTAACAATAGCATCTAGTGGTTGAGGTCAAGGTAAAGGAGTAACTTAGATGACTTAGAATATATGCTCAAACTTCGTGTACAAGGAAAAGTAATCAATGTGACTTTAGTATCATGATGTTCAGTTAATGTCTGGATTATTAAAAAACTTCAAATGTAAGTGATATCAGAGTAGAACATGCAGAAATTGCAAATAATGTAAATGTGAAGTCCAGTGACTTTTCACTGAGCATATACTTCCTACCGCCAGAGTCCAGTCGAAAGCCAGGTCCCCAAGCCCCTCCCCATCTGTCCTTCTGGTAATTGCTCTCCAGGGGAACACTGTTCTGACCTCCAAACTGGCCTACTTTTTGTTTTATATAAATAGAATCACACATTATGAATTTTTATAGTTGGCCCCTTTACCTCAAAATTATACCTATATTGTTCTATGTTCTTACAATTTGTTTTTAAACATTTTTAAAAACTAAATGTATTGGTACAATTTAGATATACACAGTGATTATATTCATCACGGGAATTTGTACCTGTACATGACACATTTTGAGTCCTCTTTTTTCAGCCCCTCACCTCCCTTCAACTCCTCTTCCCCTCTCTGTTTGCAAAGCTTTGTTTCCATTTTATCCTTTTTTAAATCATTTTTCCCTGATGCCTTTCTTCCTTTCCCCGTTTCCCCCTCCATAGCTCCTCCTCCCTTTTGAAAAATTTCTTCCTATTTGACAATGTCTTCTGTACATTTTGGTCCTTATTTACTCTTCTAGTTTCTTACACCAGGGAAATAATGTGATATTTGCATATGTGTGTCCGATTTATTTCACTTAAGAGTATGGTCTCAAGGTGTATCCATTTACCCGCAATGTCCCGAGTTTATCCTGCTTTGTGGCTGAGTAGTACTCCATTGTATAAAAAAACCAAATTTTTAAAATCTATTCCTCAGCTGATGTTATTTGCATTGTTTCAAAGATTTAGCTATTACAGTATATGCTGCTATAAACATGGGTGCACGTATGTTTCTGTGGTATGATGTTTTTAATTCTCTTGGGAAGATACCCAGAAGGGGAATAGCTGGGTCAAATGGGACCTCTAATCCAGGCTTTCTGAGGAATCTCTGTACTGATCTCCACAGTGGTTCCACCAGTCTATACTCCCACCAACAATGGAGTAGGGTTCCTTTTCTCTCACAGCCCCTGCAGCATTTGTTTTTGGTTGATTTCTTGATGATAGTCATTCCTTCTAGAGTAAGTTGGAATCTCAGCATTGTTTTAGTTTGAATATCTTGAATGACTAGTGATGTTGAACATTTTTTCCCATTTTTATTTGCCATATGTATTTCTTCATCTGAGAAGTGTATATTCATCTCAGATGCCCATTTTTGGATTGGGTTTTTAAATTTGTGGGTTTGATTTTTCAATTTTTTATATGTTCTAGGTATGTCTTTTGTCTGACAGACAACTGGCTAAAATTTTTTCCTACACTGTGGGCTATCTTTTTACTCTATTGGTGATTACGTTTGCTATGCAAAAGCTTTTTAATAGGATGAGATACCAGTTGTTGATTCTTTGGAGTATTTCCTGTGTGATCAAGGTTTTGTTCTTGAAGTCTTTGCCTACCCCTGTCTTCAAGAGTTCTGCTTGTTCTCTCTTCCAGCAGATTTAGTGTTTCTGTTTTAATGTTTAGTTCTTGATCCATTTGATTTTAGTTTAGTGCATGAGAGATATGGGTCTAGTTTTAGTCTTTGGCATGTGGAAAGCCAGTTTTCTAGCACCATTTATTAAAGAGGTTATCTTTTTTTTCAGTGAATATGTTTGCTCCCTTTTTGGCTGAACAATAGTCAGCATATATATACCACACTGTGCATGTATATACACCACATTTCTCTATCCATTTATTCAATGATGGGCTCTTAAGTTGAGGAACCTTCTTATTATGTAAAAATGATAATTTCATTTCCTGCTTACACTTCACTAGGAGGTTGGCATTTTCTTCAGAGTAAAGTGCAAATGTATTATGGGAGGCTGAGGGAGACATATCATAAATTTGAGCCCAGCCTATCCAACTTAACAACTTACTGAGACCCCCATGTCAAAATTAAAAGTAAAATAAAAAAGGATTGAGGATGTAGCTCAATGAGGAGGTCTAGCATTCAATCCCCAGTACTGAAAACAACACATACACACACACACACACACACACACACACACGCACACATGCACACACAATGCAAACTCATAAGCATGGTGGTGTCCTCCCGGGATGTCTCCTTATTTTTCTGTTTTGACAGCTCTGCCTTTTCCTATCATGCTCTTTTTAGTCTGCATGCCATTATTTAATGACTCTTTTTCAACCTATACAGTTCAATTAAAACATAAGCTATTCTATGAAGTTTCTTTTCTTCCAAGTGGGGTTGAAAATGTCCCATTTTGTGTTCCCAGAAGAAGTCAAAAGCCACTTTTATTACTAAGCAAGAATTAAAGTAAGTCATGTAAGTGTTCTACTCAAGATATGGTGTCATTAAAAAAAGACTCAAAGAAAAGAGAAGCGTTACTAAAGAAAACTATCAGAATTGATCAGTGAAGAAGACTTTGGGATTACTTCTTGCCCAGGACATTATTCTGCTATGGCTTTTAGAGGTGAGCTACTGGTAGCAGTGCTTTGGGGGTGTGTGTCATGTAAATAAACCCACATTCACACCGCTTGGCAATTGCTCTACAACTGAGCTACCTCCTTCCCCCTAAGTAAGGCCTTTGAATCTATTTCTTTCACTTAGATTTTCAGCTGTTGAAGCCTAGAGCTTCTCTCTGAATTGTTGTGTAACTTGACTTTCTTGGGCAATACCCATTGGCCTGTCACTATGCACTTCACACCTGCTTTATTAACATGTCCCTGTAGTTAGTAGGTATACAGAAGACATTCTTCTCTGTAGGACTGAGAAATCAAATTTAACCCATTAGTGTTCTCTTTTGGACAGTTTGCTTAATTTACTACCACAGAACTGTTACAGCCCAATTCTGTGTAGTTACCTGATGTGATTGGTTGGATTAATAGGCTGTTGGCCTCTTTCTACTGCCCCATGAGAAATGATCAAAAAATAATTACAGTTTCGGGGGTAGTAATCTGGGGTTAATTGTAACAGAGTGCAGAGCCCAAGTTTCTTTTCTGCTGAGTTCCAGCAGGTGTTGGGCTGGTGGAGAATATAGACGATGCTGCACCCTCATCTGATCCACCTGACAAGCCAAAGGAACCCTTAGATGGAGCGTCAGCTGCAGATACGGGCAAGTGCCTGATCTGCAGACAGGTGAGCTAGGGGCCTGCTGCACCGTAGATGCAGCACAGCAACAGCCGGAAACAGGCAGTATTTAGCGTACTGTGGACGTAGGCAGAGCAGTCAGTGTGCTGAGCTGAGGGCCTTATAGGTAATGATTTCCGCAGAGGAGGACTTATGCGCTGACAGGCGGTGCATAGAGGCCTGATCCATGGCTTTTTATGTGAAGGGCCATAGGGTGGCTAAATGGCCAACAGCCGGAGTGAAGCCAAGCCGTGTGGCAAGATATGTAAGAGGGAGGACATAGAAGAGGCTAAATAGTAAGTTAGGCCAGGGCCCAGCCAACACCAGGGCTACAGCAAGGCCAGCACAGCCACCTTGTACAGTTTTACAGGTTGTGTACTGAACCAAAGTCCACAAGAGGAAAGGATGGGTTTGCCCTGGGGAGGAAGCCACTTTCCATTCCCCATAAAGGAGCTGTCCAGAGCGTGGACAGCCCAGCAGGGAAAGGGCCCTGTGTTCAGCTGCTTGGAGATGCCAGGAACCTTGGGTCTAGGGAAAGGGATTAGATAGGACATTTAAAAATAGTTGAGGGCTGAGGATATATAGCTCATGGCACAAGCACCTGCCTGGCAGGCACAAGGCACTGAGTTTGATTCCTGGTACCAAAAAAAAAAGAGTTGGAAAGCTAATTTGGCTCCTCGTTGTGGGTCAGCTGAGTGTGCCTGCCAGCCGGTCCCCAAAGGTGGCCGTGTTCATGGGTGCACAAGAGCAAGGGACTGTATTATAGCCTGCAATGACTCGCCCTGTGTTGCTGTTGTGAGGCGTGGGTGCAAGGATCAGCACAGTAAACAATCACACCCACAGCCTGCAGAGGGTGGTGTGCAGGGGAAAATGAGTCCTAACACGGCTACACTTTGGTCCAGGCTGTGGTGGGGGGTGATCTCTGAAGAACACTGAGTCCAAGTCAGCAAGATTTCTGCACAGGTGCACCTCGCCATTCTCAGTGTAAATAGATGATGTGATGAGGGTAAGTTCTGGCTGCTGTAAGTAACTTATACAACCAGCATCATTATTGACACAGGCCACTACTGTGTGTTTCAGTATAAATGTAGTCTGCTGACAGGATTGGTGGGAGACTAAGTGGCCCAGGACTGCTGGGAGAATGGACAGTCTAGGAGTCTGGAGATATCTGCTGTGCAGCTGAGTCCTACCTGGGAATGACGGCCTGTTCAGACATTTTCACGACTATGTTTCTCCTTTTGGCTGCCCAAATCTCAAGTGGCCCTGCCCAGGCTGAACTGGTGACCAGACCCTATCATATGATCTATGGATATGGACAGTTTTACTCTTTCCAATATGAGTGCTCTTTATTTTATTTTCTTGCATATTGGACTGACCAGAAAACTCCAGTAAAATGTTGAGGTACAGAAGCAAGAATAAACATCTTTGCTTTATCACTAATTGTAGGGGAAAGAAGTGACTGTAATTTTTATTATGAGGGTTTTTACTATCACGTTGAGGAAGGTACCTTTTTATTTGTAGCTTAATCATGGGTGGGTGCTGAATTTTGTGCAATACTTTATCTGCTTTTCTTTTTTTACTCTGCTAACATAGTGAGTTGGAGTGGTTGATTTTTTAAATGTATACCACTTTGCAACCCTAGTATGAACTTCACTTGGTCAAAGGCTGGGCTGTTGGAGATGGGGGACCAGCATGGCGGGTTGTGAGGGCGCTGCTTCCTGATCTATGCATGAACATGTTGTCTCAGCATATTTCCACACTGTGAGCAGACAGGGAAAGCAGGTGTTCATTTCTATCCTCATAAAGCATGGATCTCATTCTGAAGGCCTCTGACTTCATGGTGCAGTTTCTTCTAATATCGTCACAGTGGGGGTTAGGATTTTAACATGTAGCATCAAGAAGACAGAAACACGTAGCTTGTAGCATAAGTTCATGGACAGATGAAATGGTAACACAGTATTTTAAATTAAGCTTCTTAGAAGTTAGGATGTACTATTTTTTTTTATTATTGGGTTAAATTTGCTTAGAGTTTTCTTTTAAGAGTTCTTGCATCTGCATTTGTGAAGCCTGAAGTTTCAGGAGTTTTGAAGGATGAATCCATCCATTAGAATGCTAAGGTCTTGGGCAACGAACCGGACCAAATCTAAAGAGAGTAGAAGGCAGAGGCAGGACACAAACCCTGGTTGTCCTGATACCTCATGTTTCTAAGCCACTGTCATCTCTTTCTTACAGATAGTCTTCAATCCCTATACCCAGTCTTTCCCCTTTCTATCCATTCTCCTTACTACAACTGGAGTGAGCCTATAAATGCACTGCTGTCTGTTTTCTGTTGTAGACTGAAAGTTTGTCTCTCCCCCAAATTTATATGTTTAAATCCTAGCATGAGGAGGTAAGTCCTCTGGGAGGTAATCAGACATTGAGGGCTCTGATTTGTATCCGAATAAAAGAAAACTGGAGAAGTCCTTTGTCATTTGCTCTGTGAAGGACAGTGAGCAGGGGGAGCTTGGAGTTTGTGAGAGACCTCAGCAGATTCTGCTGACCCTGCTACCTGACCTTGGCCTTCCAACCTCCAGAATTGTGAGCAGGAAATCCTTGTTGTTTAGTAGCTACTCAGTCTGAGATTTTCTGTTACAGCAGCTGGAACTGACCAACACATCTCTGTGCATACAGCGTCCCACAAGCTTTCTATTTTGGTTAAAGCAGATGCCACTCCCATGTACTTAAGGTCTCTGTACCTGGCTGCCACCTCATTCCACAGTCTCCCTCTGCCTGGTGCACTGCAGGCTGTCCTTATCTAAGTTCTTTGACCTATGAACTCTTTTCACACCCTCTTCTTAAAATCTGTTCTTCCATCTCTGGGATAGCAAGGCCTGGCAGAAGACAGTAAATCTTCACTCTGCACTTTCTCCATTGTCTCTGGGACAGCAGGGCCTAAGAGAGGAATGTGAATCCATACTGTGTGCTTCCTCCATTATCCCTGGGACAGCAGGACCTGCAAGAGGAGAGTAAATCTGCACTTTGCACTTCCTCCTTTATCTCTGGGACAGCAGAGCCTGTGAGAGGAGTGTAAGGACACACACCTTTGTTGGGTAGACCAACTGGAACCCCAACACTTGAGACTCAGCACAACAGCCTGGCCCTGGATTCAGGGGCACACACATCTTCTGAGGGCAGAGTAATCAGGGAGACCAGCAATGTGGAAGGGTCTGAAGCAGCAGCAAGGAGCCAGCAATTGCACTCTGGAGAACTCCACCAACAGAAGTCCAGTCCCAGCACTTACATCCAGAGGCCAAGATCAGCTCCACACCCAGCACATTTCTGGGATTAAATATGGACACTCGTGCAGAACTGAAAACACGAGAAGTATTTTATGACTTTCATTCTCCTTTGTTTGTCTGACTGACAATCCCTTTCCTGTCTGGTTGGATATCATCTTGTTTTGTTCTGTATTCTGCAGTTATTTTTGTATTTGGGTTTTTTCTTTTTTCTCTCTTCTCTTTCTCTGGTCTCCTTTTCCTTCTTTCTTCTGTTCTTTTTCATCATCATTCTCTTTCTTCTTTCTTTTTTCAATGTTTAGGTTTTTTACCTTTGCTTTTATTTCTCTTCGGTAGACTGTCTTTCTCTCTTTGCTCAACTACATCTTGAATTTAAACTTTCAAGTGAGTAAACATTGTCTTTGCCCTTCCTGACTACTCCTTCACATTCTATTTCATTCTTTTCCTCCTGTGTCCTCCAGTTGCCCAAAACTCAGGTGATCATCCTTTAATCTCCATCCTTTAATCTCCTACAAATCAATCTCCTGCTATATTTGACCTCACTCATCACTTTAGCCTATCACCTATCCATCTTAACCCACCTGCCCACTCCTAGAAGGGTAAAATCACTTGCATACAAGTACACAGTATATGTTTGATTTTGTTACCTAACTTTAGAGTTTACTCCTATGGTCAAAGGTAACAGGTTAATGATTACCACAGTTTGTTAATAGTGAAGCTGTACTTGAAATTACTGTTATTACTATCTGTACTACTTTAGTCAGGATGTCATACATGATATAAACAGTTTCACTTCCCTGTATGACAATATTGTGTTTGTATGAGGTCGTAGTCATTACCATATCCCAGTACCAAAGGATTAGGAGCTGAATGAAATACTAATCTTGCATCCTTTACAAATTGGAAAGGTAAGGCCTTGGGATAGCTATAAGAAATCATTTACATCTAGAAGACATCCCTGAAGAACAGATATCCTCTAAGGAAACCTCAATATTACTGAGAAAGCTATATATCGTAAGAAACTAGCAAGTACCAATATAGAAAACAAAGTAAAAAAGAGAATATAGAAAATTACAAGACACAGAAGCAAAATGCAATGCCAGGCTCTCAGCCCACCCAGGACAAGCCTGAAAGTCAAGAGATAGATTAAATGGGAAGTGAAACACTGGAACTTTCTGAAATGATAGCAGAAGAGGTGAAAAAACAAGTGGAAAAGACTATGAAGAAAATACCCTCCCTAGTACAGAAAGAAATGATGCTTAAACCCAAAGATATAAGAGAAGAGACTGATAAAAGAACAGATGAGCATAGAAAAATGATAGAAACAAAAAATCCAGCACAGAGAAGAAGTAAAATCCATGAAACATATCCAAACAGAGATCCAAGACATTAAAACTTGAATTGAAAGTATATGCAACAGGTTGAACAAAGGAGAAGATAGGATTTCAGATCTTGAAGAGAGAATTGTAGCTCATGTTAATGAAAAGAAAGATATCTTAAAAATACCAAGAGACTATGAAAAATCAATCCAACAGCTACAAGATGAAGCAAAGAAGAATAACACAAGATTGACTAGGGTCAATAAGAAAGCTGGAGACAACACAAATGACATTAAAAAAAAAAAAACCTCTTCACAGAAATAATGGCGGAAAACTTCCCAAGCATGGATAAAAATTTGATATACAAATAAATGAAGCATATAGAATTCCAAACAAGTCATGACCAATATAAAACTACACCAAGACATATAATAATCAAGATTCCAGAAATTCAGGATAAATTCAGAAAATTTACTCACAGAATATTAAAAGCTGTTAGAGAAAAGAAACAGATCAACTATAACTGAAAGCCCATCAGAATCAAGGCAGACTTCTCCACACAAACCCTCAAGTCAAGAAGAGCTTGGAGTGAAGTATTTCAACTCTGGAATGAAAAGAAACCCTTAAAGTCCAGATTGATGTACCCTGAAAAACTATGTTTCAAAATTAATGGATAAATAAGATATTTCCATGACAAAGACCAACTGAAGACATTTATGAATAACACAGCAATGGTACAAAGAGTACTGAAGGTTATTCTAGATAGAGATAAAAATGACCACAATTCCAAGAACAATATCAGAAAGAAACTACCAGGCAGGGCAAGCAATTAAACAGAGGGGAAGAGTAGGGATCCAACAGCAGGACGATACTATGACCAAGATAAGCCAATGCATATTAGTTATAATCATCAATGTAAATGGTCTCAATTCATCAATCAAAAGAAACAGACTGGCAGAGTAGATCAAGAAACAAGATCCAACAATATGCTGTATACAAGAAAAACATTTAACAAAAAATTCATATACTAAAAGTCAAAGAATGGAAAGCAATCTTCCATGCAGCAGGAACTAACATAAAAGCAGGATAGCTATTCTGTCTGCAGACAATGTGAACTTCAAATAAAAATGATCAAAAGGTATAAAGAAGGTCACTACACACTTGTTAGGGGAAAACTTCAAGAGGAAGAGATAACAATCATAAATACATATGTACCAAATACAAGAGCACCCAACTATATAAGACAAATATTAGTAGACATGAAAAAAATCAAATAACTGTTAACATAATTGTAATGGAAGACCTCACTATCCCATTGTCACAAAGACATAGAAAATTAGACAAAAAATCAGCAAAGAAACAACAGAACTGAACCAAACCTGTGAACAAATGGACTTGGTAGATGTTTACAAATGGCTCTACCCAACATCACCAGAATACACATTCTTCTCAGCTGTACAGGGAATGTTCTCTAAAATGGATCACATACTAGCCAACAGAACATGCTTAAGTAAATGTAAAGGAATTGAAATTATCCCATGCATATTATCTGACCATAGTGCAATGAAATTAGAAATTAATGGCAAAAGAAACTGCAAATACTCCATAAACGCATGGAAATTAAATGATACTCTCACAAATAACCAATGGATCACAGATGAAATAAAGGAAGAAATTAAACAATATCTACAAGTAAATGAGAATACAGATACAGTATACTGTAACTTATGGAACACAATGGAAGAAGCTATAAGAGGAATTTATAGTGGTGAATTCTCACATCAGGAAAACAGAACAAGCACAAATGAACAATCTAATGTTACACCTCAAGCTTTGAGAAAAAGAAGAGCAAGACAAGCCCAAAGCTCATAGAAGAGAGGAAATTATGAAGATTAGAGCAGAAATTAACACAATGGAGACCAAGAAAACAATACAAAGAATTAGTGAATCAAAGAGTTGATTCTTTGAAAAAAATAAATGAAATTGATAAACCTTTACCTTATCAAAAAAGAAAAGACTCAAGTTCATGCTTTGAGAAAACATAAGGGTGAAGTCACTACAGATCCTGTGAAAATTTAGAAGATCATCAATACCTACTTTAAAAATCTTTACTGTCATATGATGGAAAACACAGAGGAAATGGATAGATTTCTAGATATGTATGAATTACCAAAGCTGAATCAAGAAGATATAAAACTTCTCAATAACCCACTTACTGAGATTGAAATGTAATTAAAAATTTACTCACAAAGAAAAGCCCCGGTGCTGATGGATTCACTGCTGAATTCTATAAGAGAATCAGAGAAGATCTAGAGATCTTCTCTGAAGATCTCAGAGAAGAATTCTATACGAGATTCAGAGAAGATCTAAACTAATCAAACTGTTTAGTGAAATTAAAAGGGAAGCAATACTCCCTGACTCATTTCTGGAGGCAAGTATTACCCTGATACCACAACCAGAGAAAGACCCAACCAAAAAAGAGAACTATAGGCCATTCTCCCTAATGAACATAGATGCAAAAATCCTCAATAAAATGCTAGTAAACATAATTCAACAGATCATCAAGAAGGTTATGTACCACGACCAGGTGGGATTTATCCCAGGAATGCAGGAATGTTTTTACATATGCAAATCAATAAATGTAATATACCATATTAACAGAGCCAGAGACAAAAATCGCATGATCATCTCAATAGATGCAGAAAAGGTTTTGATAAAGCCCGGCACTCATTCATGATAAAAACCCTACAGAAAACTGAAACAGATTGTCTTTATGTCAATGTGATAAAAGCCATCTCTGATAAACCAATAGCCAACGTGATACTAAATGGACAAAAACTGAAAGTTTTCACCCTAAAATCAGGAACAAGACAAGTATGCCCACTATCACTACTCCTTTTCAACAGAGTTCTGGAAGCATTAGCCAGAGAAATTTGACAAGTGAGAGAAATAAAAAGAATACAGATAGGAAAGGAAAAAGTTAAACTATCATTATTCACAGATATTATACAGAAGTCCCCAAAAGCTCCACCAAAAGACTCCTAGAGTTAATAATCAAATTTACTTGCATGGCTGGATATGAAATCAAAACTGAAAAATCAATAGCATTCTCATACACAAACAACAAACTCATTGAGAGAGAAATTAGGGAAAACACACCCTTCACAATAGCATCCAAAAAAATGAAATACTTAGGAATCAATCTAACAAAGGAAGTTCTATATAAAAAGATCTATATAGATCTATGTAAAAATTATAGTACTCTGGAAAAGGAGATTGTAGAGGATATCAGAAAATGGAAAGATATCCCTTGCTCATCAACAGGAAGAACAAACATGGTGAAAATGGCCATACTCCCAAATTGTTGTACAGATTTAATGCAATCCCAATCAAAATAC
>NW_004955465.1:13496822-13497978 GCF_000276665.1 Chinchilla lanigera | reverse complement strand
CAGAAATTCAACATAAGAACAGAATATTAAAAGCTGTTAGAGAAAAGAAACAGATCACCTATAAAGGAAAGCCCATCAAAATCATGGCAGACTTCTCAACACAAACCATCAAGTCAAAAAGAGCTTGGAGTGAAGTACTTCAGGTACTGAAAGAAAACAATTTCCAACCCAGATTGCTGTACCCTGCCAAGCTATCTTTCAAAACTGATGGAGAAATAAGATACTTCCATAATAAAGGTCAACTGAAGAAATTCATGAGGGCCAAACCAATCCTACAAAGAGTACTAAAAGATAGTCTAGAAAGAGATAAAAATGACCACAATCTCAAGATCAACAATAGAAAAGAATTACCAAGCAAAGTAAGCAATTAAGCAGAGGGTGAAAGTACAGAACCAACCTTGGGAAAATAACATGACAAGGATAGTCAATATATATCAGTAATAACCATTAATGTAAATGACCTCAATTCACCAATCAAAAGAAACAGACTGGCAGAGTGGGTCAAAAAACAAAATTCAACAATATACTGTATACAAGAAACACATTTAACTCAAAAGGAAATCCGTAGACTGAAAGTGAAAGGATGGAAAACAATACTCCATGCAACCCAGAAAAAAGCAGGAGTAGCTATTCTGTTTACAGACAAGGTGAACTTCAAACCAATAATGATCAAAAGAGATAAAGAAGGTCACTATATACTTGTTAGGGGAAAACTTCAAGAGGAAGAGATCACAATCATAAATATATATGCACCAAATGTAGGAGCACCCAATTATATAAGGTAAATTTTGACAGACATGAAAAATCAAATAAGAACACAATTGTAACAGGGGATTTTAATACCCCATTGCCACAAATGGATCAACTAGACAAAAAATCAGCAAAGAAATAATAGAACTAAACCAAACATGGGAACAAAGTGACTTAGTAGACCTGTACAGAGTATTCCACCCAACAACATTAGAACACATATTCTTCTCAGCTGTGCACAGGACATTCTCTAAAATAGACAACATGCTAGCACGTAGAGCATGCTTAAGTAAATGCAAAGGAATTGAAATTATCCCATGCATATTATTGGACCATAGTGCAATGAAACTGGAAATTAATGATAAAAGATATTGAAAAAACTCCATAAACACATGGAAATTAAATA
>NW_004955465.1:13479358-13493048 GCF_000276665.1 Chinchilla lanigera | reverse complement strand
GTGAAGTTCTGCATCATTTCCAATTGTTTTTTTTTTTTTTATTTGTTACTGTCTTTGATAGTTTGATCAATCTTACATTTTTACATTTGGTAGACTGAGCAACTTTGTTGAAAGTAACAGTATGTAATGTAGCAACCATTGTTAATTCCTATCATTTTGTTTGGAGGTCATATATCCGTTTTATTGTTTTTGTGTTGTTTTGATTTTGTCTTCATTGTTGTTTTGTTAGTTTTTTAAATCTTTAAAATAGAAAGAATTATACTACAACCTAGTGTGATAAAATCAGCATGGTACTGGTTAAAGAAAGACAGACCTGAGGACCAGTGGAACAGATTACAAGATGCAGACATAACTACAAACACACTCAGCTACCTCCTCTTTAACAAAGGCACCAAACACCTTCACTGGAAGGAAAATAGCTTATTTAATAAATGGTGCAGGAAAAAATAGCTCTCTATATACCACAGACTAAAACTAGACCCATGTCTATCATCACGCACTAAAGTGAAAATGGATCAAAGATCTAAATATTAAAACACAAATGCTAAAACCACTGAAAGAGAAAGCAAGTAGAAATTTTGAAGACATAGAAGTAGGCAGAGACTTCATGAACAAAACCCAAAGTGCATGGGAAACCCTTCAAAGAATCAACAACTAGGATCTCATCCTATTAAAAAGCTTTTGTACATCAAAAGAAATCACCAATAGAGTGAACAGATACCCCACAGAGTAGAAAAATTTTTTAGCTAACTGTCCCCCAGACAAAGGACTTGTACCTAGAATATATAAAGAATTGAAAAAAATCAGACCCCCAAATTCAAAGACCCAATCCAAAAATGGGCATCTGAGATGAATATGCACTTCTCAGATGAAGAAATACAAATGCTGAAGAAATACAAATGCCAATTAAATACAGTAAAAAATGTTTCACATCATTGGTCTTTCAAGGGATGCAAATTAAAACAACACTGAGATTCCATCTCACCCCAGTAAGAATGGCTATCATCAAGAAATCAACCAACAACAAAGGCTGGAGGGGCTGTGGGGAAAAAGGAACCCTTCTCCATTGTTGATGGCAATGTAGACTGGTGCAACCACTTTGGAAATCAGTCTGGAGAGTCTTCAAAAACTAGGATTCGAGGTCCCATTTAACCCAGCTATCCCCTTTCTGTGTATTTTCCTAGAAGAATTAAAAAGTTAGCACAGCAATATGTGTGTTATTATGTTTACAACAGTACAGTGTCATAGCAAAATCTTGGAAACAACCCTAATGCCCACAAATTGAAGAACTGATAAAAAGATGTGAAATTTTTATACAATGGAGTACTACTCAGCTAAAAAGGAGGATAAACCTGGGACATTTCTAGGTAAATGGATGCATCCTGAGACCATATCCTTAAGTGAAATAAATCAGTCTCACACATGTAAACATCAGATTTTCTCCCTAGTGTTATAAACTGAAAGAATAAATACGACCCAAAATGTGAAATAGATATTGTGAAATGGGAAAAATGCTCAAAAGGAAAGAGAAACTGAAATGGGGGAAAGGAGTAAAGAAGAAAGGGAAAAGTAAAAAAAGTATGTGTGCATCCACACACACACATGATAGTTAAGATAGTTATAATACTAATTGGTATTAGCTCATTGAAAAGAAAGATTTATGCCTATATTGTTTGATCAATTTTTCATGCTTATATCTTGTAATCTGAACAACTACTTTGAAGATAACAATACTCAGTGTACTAACATCTTATACTGTCCTGACACCTTCTTTTGAAATTACATACCACTGTTTTTACTGTTTATTTTTCTTTTCTTTAAAATAAAAAATAAATCTGTTCTTCTCTACAACAGTAACTCATTCTCTCTTTACTCTTTTTTTCAGCCTACATGGTCTGATCTTACCCTTTGGATTATCACTTTAATTCCCTTAATCATTAAATTCTCCCTTGGACCACACTGTATAGTTTGTGGCTGTAGCTCTTTCCCCCCAGTACTAGGGATTGAACCCAGGGCATTTGCACTGGGCTACATCACTGGCCCTTTAAAATTTTTTAAAATTTTATTTTGAGATAAGGTCTCACTAAGTTTCTCAGGCTGGGCTAGAACTTGGGGTCCTCTTGCCTCAGCCTCCAAGAGTGCTGAAATTACAAGCATATGCCATCATCCCTAACTGGAGCTGTAGATTATGAAGACAATTCACAGAGTCAGTGATGGGTAGTTTTTAGGAAGGTGACTCTGGAGTCAGAGGACTGGGTTCAAACCTAGCTCTGCCATTTAGTTGCATGATCAAAGATTACTTAAACTCTTTATACCATCTTTAAATAAAATAGTGACAATAAGATCTAGGCCATACAAATCATATTTTTGTGAGGATTAAATAATTTAATATATAAAGAGCTGAGAACAACCCTTGTTTGCAGTGCATTCCCACATTCTGTTAGTGACCACACTTGCTGTTGTGTTGACAAGTTGTGATTGTGTGTTTATGTGTGCATTTTATTGTCTTGCTTGGCCTAGTAATTCTAAGGGAGCAGAGATGATGTTAACTGCTCTCCATTGTATTTTTAGCAGTTTTTAACTCAGATAACCTACTTCTGGTGTCTCCACAGCACCTTCAGCTTCACACTCACAGACTCATACACTTCCCTCTCAGGCCTTCTTCTGATATCTGGGTGGAAGTCTTCCCAACTCCACAATTCTTGCATTCTGCATATACCTAAATCCAGCACCATGTGGATGACACCAAAGTCTGACAACAGCTTGAGGAGTAGCCAAGCTTCATTCCCTCTTGCCTGTCGGGATCAAGTGTCTGGATTGCTGAGCACTCTGAAACCAATCTGCAGGAACAAATTTCATAGGCTGCTGCCATTCTGGGACATGTTGTGCTGGGGGATCTCTTCTCAAAGCAAAGTCTTTCACCTTTGTATTTTTGAGATCGTGAAGAGTAGAGTCTTGCTAGTTCTTGTGATACCCTCATGCTATCTTTTCTCTTGTCCAGTTCCAAAGTACTTTTCTTTTCAATGCCAGTTGATTTAGCAACCAAGTTATCCTCTGCTCCCTCTTTGCAGTCCACAGCTTTAGTGGAGTTTCCTTTATGGACAAACTTTTCAAAGATGTTAATCATTCTGTTGGGCCATTTGCTCCTGATTCTCAATATAGGTCTGATGCAGAGCCCCCAGTGGTAGCCCTCATTCCACAGCCTCAACATTACACTGCTTCTGCCAGATTAATTTGCTCACCTCCTTTAATATCAGCCTCAGACAAAGTCTTTGGCCATAAGCAAATGCAGGCAAATGGTCCTGAGTCCAACTGCCAATGGAATCCTTCTTCTCAAGTGAAACCTCTTATACCTGGTCTTTTTGAGTTGCATTGTGGTCATCACTGTAGTATTCTGAGCACTGACCAGAATCTCCCATCAACCTTGGCTCAGAGCACTCCAGGGTTGTTTTTTCAGCTTGCAACTCCAAACCTTTCCAAACTCTTCTACAAGCCAGTTCCAAAGGCTCTTGAACCACATAGTCATGTAGGGTCATAGGAAAAACCCGACTTGTCTGATACCCAAATCTTAGTTACTTCTCTTATTGCTGAGGCAAAATACCCACCATCCACAGTTAAAGGAGGAAAGATTTATTTTAGCTCACGGTTTGTAGAGGTTCAGTTCATAGTTGGCTGCTTTCAATGCAGGGTGGCATGGCAAAGGAAAAATTTTTCATCCTTTTTTTATTCCATCCAGGCTACAAACCTATAGCTGGTGCCACCCACACTCAAGGTGGACCTTCCCATTATGTACACTCAGAACTGTGCTAAACCAATCAGTGGATGAATGCAGTTACCACAAAACCTCAATCCATGTTCTCACAGCCTAGATCCAGCCACCTCTGAAATGCTCCACCTATGAACCCATGAGGCTTTGGGGGGATATCTAGATACAAGCCATAACATTTATTTCATATAGTTTCATATAGTGGCCTTTGGGGGATATGGTAATCAATTGTAATATGTTGCAAACATTCTATGGATATATGTTATTAATTTTTTTGTGTATATGCCTTGGAGATAAATTATTTGGTTATAGGACATATATCCATAGCATATTGTTAAGTAATGACCTACTCTTCAGTTTCATGTTGAATTATATAGTTTCCTTACACATTGGTCATACCAGTTAGCCAAAGGAATATTAGCAAACATTACATAGGCTTAAGTTAAAAAGCGCTTGTACATGGGGGATATCCTCCTATCTAAGCCATGCAAAAAAGCCTGGGATAGTTCATTGAAGATATGTAGCACAAACAAGAGTGATCATCAAACAAGTGAGTAAAGTTGGTCCAGACTATCTAGTCCCAGCCAAGTATATAAGGCACAATGACCCTGGGCAAAATCGGTACAAGAGCCATCTGGTTGAACTGAATACAAAGTGCTGGCTCAGAAACTCATAAGCAATTAAAAGATTATGTTTTATGTCACTAAACCTTGAGATGCTTAGTTAATGTGACAATAAATAACTGACACAGCATATGGGAACTTTAACTTTATAGGAAAGTACTACTGTGGAATATTAAGAAGTGAGACCAGGTTAAAGCTTTAAATTGTGATTATGATTCTGGCTTAATGAATGGATTAAGCCTTGCACTTGACTAACGGGCTCATGATTACCTTAAATGTGGCTCTGCAGTAACAGCCAGTTTGGCAAAGTCCCCTGGGCATGCCTGTATCTCACTATATGACTTCTGTACTGCTGCAGGACTTTGCTAGAATCAACAATGTCTTTTGATGAATGTTTTAAGTTTTTTATTTTAAAGAGAAGAAAAACCAATAAAAATAGTGATACAGAATTTCAAAACAAGATAACAGGAAGTTAACAATGGTTATTATATTGCATATTGTTATCTTCAAAGTAGTTGCTCAGATTACAAGATATAGGCATGCAAAACTGATAAAACAATATTATCACAAACTGTTTCTTTCAATGAACTAATAGAAATTAGTAGAATAACTATCTTAGGTATCTTGTGTATATATACATATATGTATATTATACATATATTTTTTTTCTTTTCTCTTCCTTCTTTTCTCCTTTCCCCTATCCCAGCTGTTCTTTCCTTTTGGGTAGTTTCTTTCCCTTTCACAGTATGTATTGTACATTTTGGATCTTATTTACTCTTCTAGTTTCTTATACTAAGGAGATAATACAATGTTTACACATGTGAGTCTGATTTATTTAACTTATGAGTATGGTGTAAAACAACACTGAGATTTCGTCTCACTCCAGAAAGAATGCTTATCTTCAAGAAATCAACCAATAAGAAATATTGGAGCGGGGGCTGGGGATTTAGCTCAGCGGCATAGTGCCTGCCTGGCAAGCGCAAGGCTGTGAGTTCGATTCCCGGTACCGGAGAAAAACAAAACAAAACAAAACAAAACAAAACAAAACAAGAAATATTGGAAGGGCTGTTGGGGAAAAGGAGCCCTTCTCCACTGTTTGTGGGAGTGGAGACTGGTACAACCACTGTGGGAATCAGCGTGAAGATTCCTCAAAAAATGAGGATTAGAAGTCCCTTTCAACCCAGCTATTCCCCTTCTGGGTATTTTCCCAGAAGAATTAAAAATATAATGCCACAACAGTATATGTGCACCCATATTAACAGCAATACAATTTGTAATAGCTAAATTTTGGAAACAACCCAAATGCCCATCAACTGAGGAATGGATGAAAAAGATGTGGTATTTTTATACAACAGAGTACTACTCAGCTATAAAGAAGGATAAACTCAAGGCTTTTATAGGTGAATAGATGCAACTAGAGACCATACTCGTAAGTGAAATAAATCAGACTCACATGTTTAAGTTCTGGCAAATCCAAATTTATTATTTTCTGTCATATATTGTTAGTATCTTTTGTGTCCTGTTTGAGACATCTTTGTTTATCTAAGCTATGAAGACTTTTTGATTTTTTGCTTTTTAAACTGTTCAGGGGATGAAACTCAGAGCCTTCTGCATGCTGAGCAAGCACTTTACCACAAAGCAACATCTCCAGCCCCAAAGACAGTTTTTTATAATCTCTTTTCCAAGTTTAAGGTAAATTATCTCCAAGATGTTCACCAATTCTTCACTCTTTGCACACATAATACTATTCCCCCAATAATAGAAAGAATATATTCTTTCTTGTCTCCTGAGTTTGGCTGGCCATCAGAATGCAATGATTTGACATTCTGGAAATTTGGAAGCTTAATCGTAAGAAGCCATTAAAGATTCCACCATAGTTATGTGGAACACTCATGCTAGAGGAATCCGGATCATGTTCGAAGTTACCTGCCCTGAGACCACCTTGATGGGGAAAGGTGGTCCCAGTGCACAGTCAACTGTTCTAACCACTGTAGATCAAGCATCAGCTGTGAGTGTTTTATTTCCTAAAGATGCTCTATGGAGAAGAAATGCAGTTTCTCATAACACTGCAGAACTCTCACAGACACTTTCATCCTAGCTGAGCCTCCAGATGTCATGGAGCAAAAATGGGGAATCCCTACTGTGCCACACTCAAGTTCCTAATCCCAATATTAACATTTTTTTTTTTGTTTGTTTTTCCGGTATCAGGAATCGAACTCACGACCTTGCACTCGCCAGGCAGGAACTGTGCTGCTGAACTAAATCCCCTGCCCCTCCCAATATTAACATTGTAAATGATTATTTTAATACCTCTAAAACATGGAGTGATTTGTTTATTAGTGATAACAAGAACAAAACTTCATGGGTTTAACTTTCACATTTATTTCTATAGCTCATCTCGGTGTAATTTTTGTGTAAGTGTGAATGAGGGTTGAGTATCTTTCCCCCTTACACGGGTATTTAGTTACCAGCTTCATTTATTGAAAAGAACTTTCTTTTCTCCATTGAATTGCTTCAGCGGCTTTCTTCAAAAATCAAGTGAATAGTTTTGTGTGGATCTATTGCTGTATTCTTTATTCTGTCCCCTTATTTGTCTTTTTATTGAGTATTTTTTCTTCTTCAAGATTATTTTGGCTCCTCTAATCTGCTGCATTTTCAAATAAGTGTTAGGATAACCTAGTCAAGATCTGAATGAAAAAGCATCTTTCTGGGATTTTGATTGAGAGAGTATTAATACATCAATCTGGAAAAAATTCACATCTAAAAATATCAAGCCTTCTAGTGAATATGCATGTTTTAGTTCATGTTTAAGTAGATTTTCTATATATGTATATATATAATATATATATATATATTTTTTTCCAGTAGCAGAAATCGAACTCACAACCTCACGCTTGCCAGGCAGGCACTGCACCGCTGAGCTAAATCACCAGCCCTAGATTTTCTTTTAATTTTTCTCATATATATTCTCAGTTTACAGCAGAGAGGTTTTTCACATTTTTTGTTGAATGCATTACAAGAAAAATATAACCCATGAGAAGGAGCTCGTAGCATACAAATGAACTGAGCTGGTGTTTAAGGGTCAGATAGCTGAATCATGAGATGTTTGAGCTGCAGTAGAGTTAACACCATCTGGCCTAATTATTTACAGAGATTTGAAAGTGTGTCTTGGGCTCAAAGTGCCGATTATATCTCTCAGTCAGGAAATCTAATAAAGAGGAAATCCCTCTGTTTGCTCACCTCTGTAAGAGGGATCTATTCCAGAGTGTCCAGGAATGTGCATCTGTATACAAATAGGTGGTAATCACCCCCTGGATGCAGTTACTTTGGTCACCTTAAAAAGAATTAGGGCTAAGGTAACTTTTTGCATGTAATTCAGGGTCCTTCCTTCAAATGTATATGATTTATAATCATAACAACCTTCAATGGTGAATAAATGCCATGCATTTATATAAACTGAGGCAGTATATTGTGACAGATTTGCTTGTAATTTTGAGGAACAAAGACAAATAGTGACATTAAAATGAAAGGATAATGTCTGGATATAACTAATCCATTAACATTAATAATCACTGCAAGTTGTTATTGGTCACTTACTACCTTCAAGGCACTTTATTAGCAAGTTAATACTTGGGGTGATTCTAGATGAATTAAAAAATAAGTGATCCTATCATAAGGGAACTTAAGATCCAATAGAAGGCACTAAAATATATACATGTAATGGTAACTAGAAAAACTATCATTTTAGGGTATGAAATTTACAGAGACTAAAAGGAGTGACAAAATATTTTTATGTCAAAGAGTCCCAGGCAGTTTTATAAGTGTCTTATTTGGCCACTGAAGCATAGGGAAGATTTAACAGGAGATTTGCATAGGACAATGTAGGAGTGAGGGATAGTGTGGTATTGGTGGCACAAATAAAATAAATAAACTTTAAAATTCTAAGAACTCTTTCATAAGGCTGTAGCATGTCCAGTATGTTTATGAATGCATGAAACACCACACAGCAAAGACAGTATTATCCAAGAGTGAGACATCATGAATAGCACTTCACAACCATAGTTACTTACTTTGCTGACCTGAGTTAATTACACAGTCTCTGTAAGCTGTAGTTTTACCACTTTATAAATCAAATGAAAATACTGACATCCTTTCATTAAAAGGCTTCAGACTGTATTTAGTGTTACACTATAAGTAGAACATATGGTTTAGCTTGTAAGGAAGACTTTATGTATTGCGTCGACTCTTGAGGGCATCCCTTCAGGTTATCTGATTCTGATTCTGTGGAGATGTGTTATAACTTTGTAAATTACTGATAATTGATAGCAGTGTAAAATAATTCCTGTCAGTGTCATGCAAATTCTGTTCTCTCAGATACTGAACTGATTTCTCTCTCCTACAGTGAAAGTAAGTTTTACATCTATTTGCATATTTATTTGAACATCTCTTTAAATTTGTACATTTTATACTTTTTTAGGAATGGATTATTATATCATTAATTCGCTTTTTTTATATTTATATCAGAGTCATTGCACTTTTCTCTTTTTTTTTGTTTTTGTTTTTGTTTCCGGTAGCGGGAACTGAACTCAAGACCTTGCGCTTGCCAGGCAGGCGCTGTGCCGCTGAGCTAAATCCCCAGCCCCGTCATTGCACTTTTCTTCTGGGACTTTTCTTTTCAGTGAATATTACTTTGGTAAGATTTATCCGTATCACGTATAATGGCATGGTTGATTCATAGTGACTTTGGATGCAACTCAGTGTAATTATTCGTGTGAAAACACCCATAAGTGTTTGATACATTGGATAAATTTGTTGTATGCACGAAATAAGTGTACCTGAAGCACATATTCTCCCTAGGACTCCATAGCCTCCCCTACACCTCTGCCCTTCATGATTGTCTCGCTATCACCTTCTTCAGGGCCCCCTTCACCTCCTTATTCCTTAAAGTATAGATGAGCGGGTTCAACATGGGAGTTACCAGGTTGTAGAAGAGAGTGAGGAACTTGCCTTGGTCTTGGGAAGCGCTGTTTCCTGGCTGCATGTACATGTAGATGATGCTCCCATAGAACAGGGAGACCACCGTGAGGTGGGAGCTGCAGGTGTTGAAGGCTTTCCACCTCCCAGCAGCTGACTTGATCCTCAGCACGGCTGTGGCGATGTACCCGTAGGAGACCAGAATGAGAGCGAGGGGCAGGAGGACAATGAACACAGCAAAGGCGAAGGCCAGCATTTCCACGGCGCGCGCGTCCACGCAAGCCATCTTGATCAGAGCTGGCATCTCGCAGAGGAAATGGTTAACTCGGCGCTGGCCACATCTAGACAGAGTCATTGTCAGTGGTGACATGACAATGGCATTGACCAGTCCACTGCCCCAAGCCACAGCAACCAGCTGTAAACACAGCCGGGGGTGCATGATGACCATGTAGTGCAGGGGTCTGCAGACGGCCGCATAGCGGTCATAGGCCATGACGGCCAGCAGGATGCACTCGATGCCCCCCACCGAGAGGAAGGAGAAGAGCTGGACCACGCATCCGGCATAGCTGATGCTCTTGTCTGGGCCCCAGAGGTTTACCAGCATCTGTGGGATGCAACTGGTACTGAAGCAGAGATCCAGAAAGGAAAGATTTGCCAGAAAGAAGTACATGGGGGTGTGAAGTCGAGGGTCTAATACACACACGAGGATTATGGTTGAATTTCCCAGCACAGCTACTGAATACAGAGTGAAATTCACAATGAAGAGCACCATCTCTAGTCTGGGACGATCAGAGAAACCCACCAAGATGAAGCCATGCTCCGCGCTGTCGTTGGATTGTCCCATTGCCTTCTCTTCACATCTGTGCAGCTGGCGGGTGGGAACAAAATACAGAATATTTCATCTGTATTTTCTAAAATGTACATCACATAGAATCCCTGTTTGATAACGTTAATAGGCAGTTACTTCATCTAACCCAGTCTTCTTTACGGTAAGACATTCACTTCCCTTCAACTCTTCTTCACTTGACAAGGTTATCAGGTGTACTATCGTCCTCCACATGCCCTGAAAGGTGATGATGACCTCCCAGTGGGACAACCAGGGCTGACCTCAGTACCAGGGAAGCTACTGCCTAGCTTGACATCTCATTATAACCTATTATAACCTGACAATGTGGTGGAAGTGTGCACTTACTCCGTTTGGTCAGTGCCACATTTTTACTTAGGGTGTATAATGCTATGCACTAAACAGCTCGTTCTTTATTTTGGTCAAATGCTGTCAACTCAGATCTCCACCATCTATTTCTTTCTAAGTAACAGAATTCTGCAACTTAGATTGCCAAAGTTAGAGAGAATACTCCATCTAGAAATAAAGCAGCAACTTTGGATGTGTTTTGTCTTCTGCTAGCCTTTTCGCAACATCAGGACAACCAGTAGGGGAGCACATGGCAGCAGCAATGAACAGAGAGAAAGGGAAGGAGAATGTGCTACACAAAGGGTAATTTTTAAAAATGAATTAATAAAAGACTGACCCTAATGTGGCTAAGAAGAATAAAGGGGCCTGGATTCACACAGAACACACTTAGCATTGGATTCAAGGCTACTAGGATGGGATTGAGGGAATGGAGACCAGGGGAGCAGCAGCTGCAGAAGGAAACATCTCTTACCTCTAGTCATTGTGATTCTTTGGTAATATGAGCAAAAAGGCCAACACTGGAGTTGTTAAATGTATGTTACAAAATACCTAGACTACTGTGTGATCGAGAGAATTGAGGGATGCTTCTGATAACAGTATATTCAATAGTAAACTGGGAAAAATAAGGGCATACTATGACTTAATGTTAGAGATTTTCATTTTCAAATAAAAAGCTTATCTTTGGTAAAAACTCCACACCAAAGTTCTTTTTTTTTTTTTTTGGTTGTTTTCTTCTGGTACCGGGAATCAAACTCACAACCTTGTGCTTACCAGGCAGGTGCTGTGCTGCTGAGCTAAATCCCTAGCCCCCACACCAAAGTTCTTAGAGTAAGTTCATCTTCCACAGGCAAATATAATATATCAAAGTAAAATAACAAAGTCCTCATTTTCTCTAGTCCTTTAGGCTTACCTGGTTTCAACTTTCCTGAGAAGTACAGGAAGAACACATAGTAACGTTTTTTTCCCCTGTGGTTCAGTTTGTTATCTGGGGTTTTGTGGAAGATCACACAGTTAATTAGGTAGAAAGTAAGAAGGTTATGGGCCAAAGATAGCTCAGTGGCCTGGGGCCTGCCTGGCGGGTGCAAGATCCTCAGTTTGATTCCTGGTTAAAAAAAAAAAAGAGAAGGTTATGAGACAGATGCACCAGAAATCATATGGAAGTGGTTACGAAACAGGCTCTGAAGAAATAGGCTCTGAAGCCCCAAACCTTCTTCTATGCATTAGTACCTAGTTTCTTTCTCAAGAAATAGGTCAAGAAATAGGCTCTGAAGTCCCAAACCTTCTTCTATGCATTAGTACCTAGTTTCTTTCTGAAGATAAAAGCATTTTGTTTCCCTTTTGTTTATAATTTGTTTCAACTGGTAAAAATGTTGGTATAGCACCGCTTCCCACAGAAGATAGAATGGAGTGGTTGCTCTGGAATAGTTAAATTACAGAGAAGAGGGGCAGTTGTAACAGAAAACAGCTTTAGCACCTTTCTGTCAATCTGCCATTGCAGCCAAATAACTACATTTTCACAGGATTTCTGGAGCTGTCAACCAAAGCCCTAGGGCAAGGACTTCCTGCGGACCTCAGAAAGCCGCCGGGGTACATGCGGGAGATGTTATAGACTCAGATGGAAAAAAGAGTACGGAGTTTCTAAGTATCAAAGTGGCACCTGGAAGTTGGCATGACATGTTTTCTTGTTGACATCATGGGGACCACACACTCCTTTGGGTAATTAGTTGGTACTGCAGATGAGAATAGAAAGTCTATTCTCAGGGGAAATGTTGGAAGAGCATCAGAAAATTGGAAGTCAAAATTCTTTTGGTGATTTATTTTCCCTCTGGGGCCATGAGTGTTCATAGCCTCAAGATCTGACCATTTATTCTGATGATAAAACATTCCTGGTGTTTGCCAGGACAAAAGAGTTGTCAGGCAAAGTAGTACAAATACAAAGAGCTTTTGAACACCTCTTTACCCTTGAAGTGGAACATTGAGATCAGCCAGTTATTGGGAGAAAATAATTTAAAATTTCTTTATATTTTAGTATAATTTTCAAAGTGGTAATCTAAAGGGATGTGATATTTTTGGTTTTGACACTAATTTCTAACCTGTATTTCCAGTTTGGGCTGGCAAAATTAGTGGACATAAATATAAATACATGGAATTTGTCCGATTGATGTTCTTTAAATTATGTTCAAACAGAAAAAAGAAATCACACTAATTACCATTAGGCCAAAGTAAAATTCACCCCCCAAGAATCTCCCAAATATCGTGGGCTCAGATGGTGAAATCAAGGATGAGAGATACTCTTTAAGGCAGGAGTACGGCTAAAACAAACATTAAGCAATCACTGAAGTGATACCTTAAACTCACAAATTTTCTTAAAAATGATGTTTGAAACTCACAACTGACTCTAAAGCTCATTTCAGAAACAGAACATATTTATAAATTATGTAGATTAAATATTATATCCTATAAAAATAAGAATGAAAAAGAATCGAAGACTATGGTCAGTGAACAAATCACAAGGGCTCAATCAGTCCTAGATAAAACTTGTTCACAGTTTTGAGAACAATGAAAAATATTTACAGCACATATGTGGAACAGATAGCAAGTATTTTTACTAATCAAGGAGTTTTCCCAAGAAATAAAAATGGTTGTACTGTATTTACATGAACAAGACATAGGGCAAAAGATAATGCACAATTTACTGAAATAGTATAAATATGGTCCTGAAACATGTAGTGTTTTTTCAGCCTCATGTATAACTAATTAAATAAATATTAACACAACCATGAATCATTATTTTTTATACATCATATTGCAAATACGTTTCAGTTTAGTCTGTAAAGGCCTGAGAAAATGGCACCTTTATACATTGCATGTGGGACTGTAAATTAGTTAAAAATTTTGAAGGATAGTTTTATCAAATTTTTAAAAGTTTGAGAAATCCACAAGTATTTGACCCTTGAATTCCCCTCCAGAAATATGTTAATATATTTGCATAAGTACAGAAAGGTATAAGCATAACTTAATTACATCATGGCTAGGAAATAAAACAGAGTAATGTCCTTTAACATATTTGTATAGCCACAAATAAACAACAAGGAATGTCATGTGTGTGTACTGATATGGATGCAAAGCCAAAAT
>NW_004955465.1:13471385-13479252 GCF_000276665.1 Chinchilla lanigera | reverse complement strand
TGATTAGATATGTTAAAAATTTAAAACAAAGTTTTAGAATTTCACATACTGTGCATCCCCATTTCTAAAGTCCAATGGTTTATGTAAATGTGCAAAAACCATTGGAGTTTGAAAGAAGCAGATTTTCATTTTCTGTTTTGTATTCTTTCAAAAATCTTTAAAATGCTGACATGTAACCATACCAATTTAAAATATATACTGTGGTTACATGTTTCTTTAATATTTAAATAAATGTTTGGAATTAAATAAAAATAATTTAACTCAAAGTTAACCTTAGGTTTGGGCACAGAGCAGTGTTAACCTTACACAGACCCCACATCATTGTTACAATAAAAAAATCACTGCGTCCAGTCTCCTGGACAAGCCGTGGAGCCTGAGCCCTTGGAGTGTGATGGAGGATCACTGGATCCATTGTGCCCCAGCTGCCCGGGCTCTGATTGTATTCCTATAGCCACATAGCTACATTAATCATTCCATCATTTCCTCACAACACCTAGAAATTCTGCAGAAAGGAGTGAATCCCTTCTTTCGCAGATTGACAAATAGAGGAAAATGTTTTCATCATCAAGTCAGAAAAGCTGTTTGTAGAACTGAGTATTGATCACAATTCTTTTGGCAAAATGGTAGTTTCCATGAGTTATTTGCACCTTCTCTCCAAATTAAACTTCACTTTGTCTTTGTTGGTTTCAAAGGCAACCTGTAAACGCTACACTACCCAAAGTACACAAACTACTGTTGATGAATTAGTTTAACATTTTTGTCTTGACATTTTGAAGATAATGGTATAAGTTTAGAAGAAGGCCAGCTAAAACAGCATGTTGTTCTACCTTTAAATATCTTGTAATGTTTATATGAGCCGAAAGTTAGTAAATCTAAGTGATAGAAATAAAAATGCAGCAATTTGAGTGACATTTCCCCCCCTTGTTTTCTGGTCTTCCTGAAATGAAAGTATAATCACCTTAATAGTTCATTGAATAGTGAGTCTCTTAACCCTGACAGTCATGTTCTGAAGGAGATGAGAAAGGAAACATGAAACTGTAAGTTAGAAAAACTGAAGACTGAGAAATGTTTGAATTTACTGATAAACAGTAGTTTTTCTTAGGCCATTTTTGCTTTCTGGTATAACTGAAATACAGCTACACTACTCATGTGATTTCCTCTGGATAGCTGGAAAACCTTAGGGGAATCTGGATAATGAGGTCAATGGGTATTACTTAAGACCAGAGCAGGCAGGAGGGCACTTTTCAACTTCTGTATTCTCTATAGATGTTAAAAGGACAGGAACCCTGGAGATCTCATTATAGTGATTATAAGAACAGTGCTACTGATAATGATGATCCTGTCTTCTCCTGTCCACAGGGATCCACTCTTGGAGAACTTATTAACATGTTCTTGAAGTGTATGCAGCTATTAAAAAGTTTCAAGGAAGTTTCATAATAATTCACAAAATAGAGCCATCTCTAGGGTTCTCTGCCTTTGAGGAGAAGCAGTCAATTAAAGACTGATTACAGTGGAGAGACAGGTGAGCCAGCCGGGGCGCCCAAAGGTCTCCCTTTGCTTTACAGTTGACTCTCCGAGATGTTCTGCAGCCCTGGGGACTGGTGCAGCATTGTTATTAATATAATCAATCTCACTTTTCCAATGCAACTGGTATAATCACCACTACTGGGTAGCATTTCATCAAGCAGGGATTTAGTGAGAGTACCTGGGAGAGCTGTTTGTGATCAGCAACTTCTCTTCATTCTATACTTATCCTTCAGCAACAATTTCTATTAAAAACTTCCAATGCAGAATTACTCTGAGAATGCAGTAGATTATTTGCCATTATATTCTCAGGCACTATGAAAAACACTTGGTATATAAATAACTGTTACTATCTGACCTTAGGGATCTGACAAGCCAAAACCAGGTAAGAATGAGCATTACAACACTGTGTCAAAATGAACATCATTCACAACAGAGAAAAATAAAAATGAGGTTATTGATTTTATTGTGTTTGTTAACTGCTCATTTTTGTCCACTCTGTGACATTGAATACCGTGTTTACTGCTCTATTTCCATTCCCAACACCCAGCAAAGTATGAGTGCATAGCAGTTCATCAATAAACAGTCACTGATGGCATCATTCTATAAAGTGAGTAAATTTACTACTTTTACAATGAGCATTTTGAAAAAAATTTGGTGAAGTACATTTTAAGGTAAACACAATACTAAATTTTGTATTAACAATAAAATGGTGACTGTCATTTATTTCTTCTTCATACATCTCCATGTACATAAGTTAATGTTTATCATAACGTACTTCATAGTTTATTAACAGCCAGCTACATGTACTTTAGTATATGTGCTGCTGAAGTGAGCACGTGCTACATGTACTTTAACAGTAAATATGAAGAACAAATATAAATAAGTGATAACAGGTAATATATAGCAAACTTGAAGATTCATGTATACTACGTCTTAGAAATGCCAAGCTTACTCAAGAGATAACTACAAGAATGTTGATAACAGATTTATATGTAATACTAGAAAATTGGAAACAACCTAAATGGGAGTAGGTGCTCACTTAGAGACCTGAATAATACACTACAGTCCATTCATATAAAGGAACACACTCCAGTACAGAAAATGAATCAAAATGTATAAATATCACATGACACTAAGTGGCAAGTAAAGAAAGTTTTGTCAAGTGTTATAAGCCTTAGTAACTGCTCATACTTTGCAAAACTGCAATGAAGTTTTGGGGGAAGCTGAGTCACGGCGAAGGTTCCAGCTAGAGCATGCTGTGTCCTGACTTCTGTTTTCTGTATTTATTTAAATTTTCTTTGGAGACAGGGTCTCACTATGTAGTTCAGGCTGGCCTTGAACTCACTATGTAGCCCAGGCTGGTCTCAAACTTACAGTGATTCTCCTGACTGCTGGGATTTCAGGCATGTGCCACTATGCCTGGCTTCTGACTTGTGCTTTAGCCCAAGCCCTTCCACTGAACTTCTCATCTACATTGAGTGTAGTGAGTCTAGAGAGGATTTAGGATATGTTGCAGTAAGAGAGGGGAGAGATGGAAATGGGAAGTAGTAACAAATCCAAGAAATACAGAACTATTGAGGAAGAAAAAATGACAAGATTATTTACTGGATGAAAAGAGTAAGAAGAAAAATACTGCTTATGGGTGTTTTACTGAACCAGGCTCATTTTGCTTGCCCCTGGTATGTCAATCGCTGAAATGAGTTTTGCAGAAGAGAAAGGGTTATTCAGGAGACACCATGCTAAGAGACAGGAGAAGAGCCTCAGCTCCACCTCCCTAAGGGCAGAGTTTAGGGGTGTTTGAGGGTTACTTAAACAGTGTCGTGCAAGGTGCAGGGAAAGGTGAGAAGAAGTAGCGGGGCTAATCCAGTTCTCTGTGCACGTGTAATCAAACATACAGTCTTTAAAGGAGGCGTGTTCAGAAGATGGTGATGTTGGCACGAAGTGAGGATGGAGTTTGGTCCTCTGGTGTCAGAAGGTCACTCATCATACACTTGTGCAGGTCTCATGAAGGGTTTATAGCTACAACTGCTTTGAGCTAAGAGACCTCTGAGCTCCCTACAGTCAGCACAGGCAGCTGTGCCATGCCAGGTCATGTAAAGCTAGTGGGATCTGATCATGTATAGCTCAGTTACGTAACCTCTAAAACAGCTGAATTTAAAAATTTAACTAAAGCAAGTGACCTGACAAAGAGCAGCAGGGTGCCTCCAAGTGGTTTACCCAGGTTTCCCTTGCTTCCTCCCGATCTGCTAGTTCAGACAACTGAGTCCCCTTTGCCATCTCAGTTGCAAGCAGCTCTGTCTCCTGTGATGCCTCTTGTGTTTCCAGCTGACTTCCTATTGAAACTTGACTCTAATTATCCTTCAATCCTTTGAGTCCACCTTTTATTTTTTTGCTTATTTGCCTCATTTGTAGCTTTCTCTTTCTTTTTAGGGCAAAATTTGTAATATTACAACTTTGGTAAGTCCACCTCTCCAGTGACCTCATGTCTTTTCCAGTGCAGCTCAACAAAACTGCTCTGGAAGAGAAGTCCACACTCCTGGGAACAGAACACCTGGCCCAGCAGCCCCACCTCTTACTTTTCTACTGTAAATTTTTACTTTAGCATAATAATAGCTGCTGGTGGGTCTCAGGACCTTTCCCTGAGCGACACAGGAAGCAATCTATGTGTTTACCCATTTGGTATGATGAACAGCCAGGTGTGCACTTGTGTGCAAAAGTGTCAAATCAAAACCAGGATTTGCACCAACATGATGCTCTGTGTAACAGGTTTAGATATGCTTACCCAAGCATCACAGAGAGTCCAATAGGGGCACACCACTCCAAGATTTGTTAAAAAATGTTTTCTTTAGATTTTTCTGGTAGAAGTAGCCTAATTCAGTACAATGGCACATGAAAAACCAGATTTGTAAGTTTTGGAGGAGATCAGAAGTGAATCATGTGGTTACTTATTCATGGATGATGAAGATGATCCATTATGGTAAAATGCATGCTTTCATGACAGAAGAGTGGTGTGGGTGATGATGATGATGATGATGATGTCTTTGGCATTTTCCGTGTCAGCCAAAATTCTTGTGTCAGTGAAATGGAGCAAGAATCAATAGATACAGACCTCCTTGATTCAGATGATGAAGAAAACAGCAATGTGAGTACATATTTGACTAGTCAAAATGTTGCAAAATGACCACACTACGACCCAATGTTAGAAGTAGGTCTACAAGTATAGTGAGGGTCTTGGCAGGGATGAAACGTATTGGACAGAATGCCAGCACTTCCACTCAATGTTGGCAACTGTAACAGATGAAATGCTGTAAGATGCTGTGAAATACACAAAGGCTGAAACGCAAGTTCTGTATGCACCAATGGTCATATTCAAAACTGTATTTGTTATGACACCTCACTAGCTAAACTGAAAGAATTCATAGCTCTGCTATGTGGGGACTTCTCATGGAAATCACAGGAATGTAAAAGATTATTAAAAAGTGATGAGTCAAATCATGTCATAAAAATTTATGGCTTTGTAGATGTGAAGACTTGTTATGCTTTCAATTTAAACATTTATCCTGGAGCTCAGCCATCAGGTCCTTATTCACATACTAATAAACTGAAGGATGTTGTGAACAGCCTTGTTGCTCCCATCTCTCAAGCTGAATGGAATGCGACCTTCGACAATCGGTTTACCAGTTTTCAGTTGATGTTACATTTGCTAACACACAAGCTGACCAGCACAACTTCCAATATGCGGGAACAAAGCAGAAATTCCAAACAAAATTTGGCAATTTTAAAACATTGAATTGTGTAGTACAAGCTTTGAATTCCAGAAAGATATAACATTGTCTTCATAGATGGCAAAAAAACCAAACTGGTACTGCTGATGTCAACATCATTTCCCTGATGGAAATGTTGATTTTGTTGAGGAAAACCTCAAGAAAATGGAAGCCTGAGATGGCAACTTTCTACAACAAAACTGAAGGTGGAGTAGATGTTGTTGACGATTTATGCAGCATCTATGACGTCACTTGAAACACAAAGCACTGGCCAATGGTTGTATTTTACTGGATCTTAAACATACATGGCATAAATAGTTTGTTTATAAAGAAAAAAATGAGTGTAAAATATCACAGAGAAATTTTCTTAAAGTATTGGAACTGGAGCTCATAAGAGATCATTTCTCACAAAGGAAAACAAAATGTTTCTGCCCAAGGAACCATGCAAAAAAAAAAAAAAAAAATTGTGGAACATAGTGGTGTGCTGACAGGTGAAGAGACAAGTGCAGCATCACAAAGGCCTGCTATGACAACAGGAAAACAAAAGTGAGGTCAACTGTGCCCTACAAGAAATGACAGGACAACCAAACATACGTGCTATCAGTGTAACTGATACTTGTGTATGGAACATGCAGTTGGCACTGGTGAAGACTGCCTTGAGTGTGACAGTTGAAGTGAAGCTTATTTCTGTGGTAGACTTTCGTTTGTGTTAACATTGTAGTTCACATTAATTTTTGTTTTTGATGTTATCTCTTAGGTTTTGTAAGCAAGTACAGAGCTGATGTGAAAATGTTTCTGTCTAAGCACTCATACACTTGATATTTTATTTTATTGATATTTTATTTCTCTGCTGAGTGCATGTTGTACAATACAGTAGAAAGCTCCTGACAAAACAGGAAGAGAAGAGAGGTGACAAGACTGCCACATAGGAGGGGAAAGCTAAGCACACATACTGGCAGTGTAAGCATGACATGTGCATGGAACCTGCAATTGTCATGTGTGCAGATTGCCATGGGTGTGACAGTTTGAGGCAAAGCTTACTTATGCGGTACAGTTCGATTGGTATATTCATTGTCACTCATGTAGAAGTTTATTTCTGATGTTATCTTTTAGGTGTAAGCAAGTACACAGCTGGTGTGAAAATGTTGATGTCTATTCCAAACACATATGTTAAGAATTTAATAATTTATTTTATTGATATTTTATGTTTATGTTAACTCAGACTGTATAATATAATAAGAACCTCCTGACAAACAGCAAGACCACTGGGATGTCAAGTATGTCCTACAAAAAAGCCAGGAATGTAAAACACATGTGCTGTCAGTGCAAGCCATACATGTGCATGAAATGGGCTGTTGCTATGTGTGCAGACTGCCTTAGGTGTGATAATTGAAGTAAAGATTATTTTTTTTGTAAAGTTCTATTGGTATTTTCATTGTAGTTCATGTAAGAGTTTATTTGTGTTCTGTTTTAGACTATACAGCAAAAAACAGTCAACGTTGAAAATTTTGTTGCTTTTTTATAAACATTCAACAAATATTAAAAATTCAATACTTTATTTTTGTGATTTTTCCTGTTAAGTATTCATTATTTAATATAATACAATTCATAAAATTAAAATGAATAATTCATCAATAGAGATACTCTAAAGAATAGACGTGGGTCTAGCCGACCTGTATTTCTGGGTCTTTATGACAAAATTAGTTTTAGGCCCCACAAGTGTTGTTTTGCATCCACACCTGCATGCCTCAAGTAAATCCTTCCAGCTGCCAGGAAATCATTCACTTCCTCAGTCCCTATACTTTTCCATTCTCCAAATAATTATTTCACAGCTTCTTTTCATTACCCAAGTAGCCTGCGCCTCCCTTTGCTCTCAGCAATTGGACTCCCAGCTAATTTTACTGAGAAAATGGAGGCAACAGCAGAGGTCATAACAGACTTGTACTTCCTCCGCAGCCACTCACAGGCATCATCCTGTAGGCTGCCTTCCTGCCTGTCCCACAGGCCGATGGCTCACCTCACAGCGAAACCCGGAACTGGTGTTATGGTTCTTGGCACTTGTCCATTCCACATCAGCTGCTCACTGATACAACTCCATAAAATTTCCCCTCTTTCAACCATATCACCATGTTCTCACTTTTTGCCAGGTCATTCCCAGGAGGAAACAAAGCATATCATTAATTTTAGCACATTAGAAAACTTTTTTTCTCTGATCTCAATTTACCATCAGGTACAATTCTAATAATTTCTCAGCAAATTTTCTCAGGAATGAATTCTATTTTTCCCATTTTGTTTTAAATCTACTGTGCCATCTGATTTCACCACTAAAGAAAAACAGTTTCAGTTACTGTCACAGTTTCTAAATACTACAATGCCAAAATGGTGGTAGAAAAAACAAGCTCTCTGGGGCCTTTTTTAGGAGGGCATTAATTCCTCTAATGGGGCTCCACCTTCTTGACCTAATTACCTAACAAAAGCCTCACATCCTAATGTTCTCACACTGGAGATTAGAATTTGAACATCGGAATTGTAGGGGGACAAAGTCAGTCTATTGCACATAAGAACTTAGTAATAAA
>NW_004955465.1:13411464-13471285 GCF_000276665.1 Chinchilla lanigera | reverse complement strand
AACTAAAAATAAAAATCTTAATAATAAAGGAAACTTGTTGTAGAGTATATAAGAACTCTGTACTACCTTCACAGTTTTTTGGTAACTCTAAAACTGTTTTAAAGTAAAAAATTCATTTTAAAAATAACAAACATCCAAAACAAATCAAAGATTATGTGAAACAGATTAAGAATAATGACATTAAATTTCTGTGCTAGTTTGGGTCCTCCAACATGGAGAGATTTAATGGGGGAAATAAAATATCTTTGAGGAAAGTGGCGAAGAAGCCAGGTGGAGGCTGTGTAACCATCAATGTGCTGTCCTTGAATAAGCTTAGGCAACTGGAGCAGTTAACTGAGTAATCTCCTGACTCCCAGGGACAGGTCTGCTTTAATGTCACCATCCTGTCAGACTAGGGATCCTGGGAGGATCATGGAAAGCCTGGGAAGATGGTGGGAACCTAGGAGGATCGCAGGAGCTTGGAAGACCTTGGAAAAAGCTACAAGGATTGTGAGAATCCTGGGAGGACTGTAGAGATCCTGGGAGGAATGTAGAGGTCAGGGAGGTCTATGGAACCCTGCATGGATCATGGGAAGGCTGAGAGGATCATGGGAAATCTGAGAAGATTGTGGAAAGCCTGGGAGGATTTGGAGAAATGTGGGAGGAATTTAGGAGCCTGGGAAGATCTTGGAAAACCTGGAAGACTGTTGGAACTCTTGGAGGAACATGGGAAACCTGAAGATAACTGTAAGCAGCCTGGAAGGATCTTGCGAAACTTGGGAGGACTGTGGGAATTCTGGAAAGCTCATTGGAAACCAAGGAAGAATAGGGATCCTGGGAGGACTGTGGGAGCCTGGGAGGGTCATGAAAAGCCCAAGAGAACTGTGTGAAGCCTCAGAAGTCTATGGGAAGCCTGGGAAGTCTGTGGACAGCTTGGGAAGTCTGTGGGAAGTCTTGGAACACAGTGGGAGCCCAGGAAGTCCATAGGAAGCCTGACCTCAGCATGTAGACAAGGATGGCCTTCAGAGTAGAGCAGCTGCCAGTTATACACCCATGTTAGAGATCTGAGAACATGATCATGACCAGCACAGTCCATTCTGTCGCCATTACAGATGCTTTTCTCCACACGTGTCTGGAGGGGTGTAGAAATCCTGGGCGAAATGTAGAGGTCAGGGAGGTCTATGGAACCCTGCATGGATCATGGGAAGCCTGAGAGCATCATGGGAAATCTGAGAAGATGGTGGAAAGGCTGGGAGGATTTGGGGAAATGTGGGAGGAATTTAGGAGCCTGGAAATGTAGGAGCCTCTGGGATTTTGTATCAGAGGGAAACTTTGAGGAAAGAGGTCAGTGGAGGAACCACAGCCCTGGTTTCAGGGCTATAAATGGTTCTTATCCTCTCCCTCCTCAAATATCTATTTCAAACTTCCCCTGCTCCCATCTGGCATCTTGTTGGGACTCGGTTGCTGACCTGGGAGTATGACCCAAGACATGTATTTCTAAAGTGAGACTTTTCTTGGCTTGAAGTTGCTATGCTTGCCTGTTTGTAGTTACAGTGGGTGAGGAATTATCAGGAGGCAGCCTGGATCACCTGTACTTACTAAATTCTTCTCTGACCTTATTGTCCACAATCACCCTGCTTCCTGCTGCTGACCAGGGTTAATTACCTCTGACGTATGGCGTAGTCATGGCCCCAAAATTTAACAGCTTAAAGCAATAAACACTTATAATTTTATAGTTTCTTTTAGGTCAGGAATGTAGGGTCCTCTGGCTCAGGGCCTCTCATAAAGCTGCAGGTACCTTAATGCTTAACTCATTAGACTTTTTTTTTTTTTTTTTTGGTACTGAGAATCGAACTCAACACCTTCCCCTTTCCAAGTAGGCGCCTGTGCTGTTCAGCTTATCACTGACCCTCATTATACCTCTTTAAGGGCTCCTCCATGACATAGCAGCCAGCTTCCTCCATGGTGAATGGAGAGGGGGAGCGAGAGAGAGAGAGAGAGAGAGACAGAGAGAGAGAGAGCTGCCTTCTTACAATCCAGTATTTCTGAAGGGATGTCACACCGCCTCTGCTCTATTCTGTTTGTTAGAAGTGAGGCATTTTTATTGTTTTTATTTTGTTTTGCTTATGTCTGTGCATTTGTTAGTATGTTTTGGTTCTTTTATCTTTAAAATAAAAAAGAGAAGTGAGTCAATAAGTCCAGGGAAGGGGTTTACACAGGGCATACAAGGACATGTGGGTCAGTGTGGGTCATCTCTAAAGCTGCCTACCACAGAGAGTGACTCCTCGTCTCACCTTCTGGTTTCTGGACATCTGCTTCCATGTGGTGCAGGATCTACCATGAGCAATAGAACCCTTGGTTTTGAGTCCATGTTTTTTGCCTGCTTTATTGTGAAATGGGTTCCCTGGTCAAATGCAAAGCTTTGCGGGATTCCATGCTGGTGGGTCAAACATTGCAGAAGACACTATTGCTGAAGAGAGATTTGTCTTTTGGGGAGGTTGCACTACTGTAAGGGGGCAAAGGATCAAATGTAGTTGATTTATTACCAAGTGGTGGGTTGTTCTCTAGGAAGAGCAGTGCATCAGGATCTCTCAGAGTTGCTCGTAGATGAGACCCTCAGTGGCCTTGGTGGCTCTGTCACTCCATTTTAGTGGGAGTCTATGTTATGGCCTGGCGGCCTCTTCATTCAGTGTGGCAGTGCCAGGGAAGGCAGTGATAGAAGCCTACACAGGCTGAGTCATTCTGCTTATTTGGCTGCTTGGTGTCTCACTGATGGATGATTCTGGTGAGAGTTAACATGTGAGATAAAAGCATTATATTGGTTTCCACTTCCGTGTGTATCCGTCTGGTTTTCTAAAGTTTATCTCCCACCCATTGAGATGCATGCGTCTCAGTGAGGTGGCAGTATTCAGTCCCCTCTTGCTGGTCCCTCCCAACCACTATGATGTCACAGGTCACTGTGATGTTCTTCTATAGGCTTTTAGGTGATTGAGGTGAGTTAACATGCTCCTAAGGCAAAATATAAATTAACACGTCCTTCATCTTATGAGAACTCACACTGTTCATAGTTCTCTTTACTGATTAAAGCGGGAAGGAATATGTATGCTGGATCTGAGCCTGTATAATGTGCATTCAAAGCCTTATTAAATTGGTCTAACAAAGGTACTATTATTTAGCCCAACAGGTATGACTGTGTGTTCTACTAGATTAATACTGTAGACTTAAAGCAACATAAAGTTGCTTTCTCAACCTATCAGTGAATCTTTATGTTCATTTCTATGGAAACAAATATGCATGTTTTCATACAAACCCACATACAGAGATTATACACTGCTGTTTAAAAGAGAAAGCAACCAGTTGTTTCATGCAATATGAGAATAGCATCTGTGTACATCGCCTCCTCTTCCTCATATTGCTGAATCCCAGCAACACTAATCTGTGCTTATCTCTATAGTCATGTTATTTTGTAAATGAAATATATACAGAATCACATAGTACTTAGTTTTTTTTTTATTGTGGTAAATACATTTAACACAAAGTTTACCATTGTAATCATTTTAATGTGTACAGTTCAATGTCATTAAGTACATTTAAAGTGTTATGCAGCCATCACTATTATCTTTTCCTAAAACTTTTTATTCAGGTATTGTGTAGATCTGAAGTAGTATTTCCTTGTTGTTTTGATTTGCAACTTCTTAATAAAGATGGCACAGAGTATCTCTTTATGTGCTTATTAATTACACTTATAGCTTGTTTGCTAAATTATCTGATCAGGGGCTGGGGATTTAGCTCAGCAGAAAAGAGCCTGCCTGGCAAGCTCAAGGTCGTGAGTTCGGTTCCTGGTACTGGAGAAAAAAAAAAAAAAAAAAAAAAAATTATCTGATCAGATATTTTGCCCATCTTTAAATCACTTTATTTGTTTTCTTTCTGTGGAGTTTTAATGTTTCTTTGCATATTTTGGATATCAAGTCTTCATGGAACATATGTTTTGTGAATTTTTTCTCCCAACCTGTGGTTTGTTTTTTTGCAAGGAATAAATTTTTGCCTTTAATAAATTCCACATAATTTTTTTCATGCATTGTGTCATTGATGATGTAATAAAGAACCTACCAGTAATGCCAACATTACACAAATTTTTCTTTTATGTTTTGTACTAGAACTTTAAAGTTTTGCATGTTACACTTACATCCATGATCTATTTTGAGTTAATTTTTGTGAAAGTATATAGCCTGTATCTAGTTTCATATTTTTGCATGTGAATGACCAAGTATTCTAGCACTAATTGTTGAGCCAACTGTTGAAAATGTTATCACTTCTCAATTGAATTACTATTACTCCTTTGTCAATAGCCAGTTGGCTGTACTTATGTAAGTCTATCTTTGGCTTTTTACTCTGTTCCATTGAGCCATGTATCTATTATTTTGCCAATACCAGGTTGCCCTGATTCTATAACTTTATACTCAGTATTCAGTTGAATAATAAGAGTCTTCCAACTTTGTTGTTCTTCAGGATGTGTTTGATATTCTAGATCTTTTTGGCTGTCTGTTTAATCTTTAGAGTCATGCAGTTGTTGTGTGAGATGTGTAACTGGAATGCGTTTGATATCTCACTGAATTTGTAAGTCAAGTTGGGAAGCCTTGTTGTCTTAGCAATAATGAGTCTCTTGACCCATGAACATGGAATATCTCAACAACACGGTCAAACAATGGAAAGTAATTGACATTCATGAGACATTTAACCCAACAACACCAAGATCACACATTCTTTTCAAGTACCCACAGAACATTCACAGAGTATCTTAGATCAGGCTGCTATAACAAAATACCATGAACTGAGTAGTTTATAAACAACAGAAATGTATTTCTTACTGTTCTGGAGCCTGTGAAGTCCAGATTAAGGTGCTGGCAGATTGGGTGTCTGATGAGGACTTGTTTTCTGATTTGTAGGTGGTGCCTTCTCCAGTATGTAGCAGGGTCTTGGCCTGGCAGTTAGGGGGTGGAATAGGGAATGACTGTGCATATGTATAGTCTCCAAATTCTATAGAAAGAGTTCTAAAAACTCTAGAATGTGGTGATGTTTACTCAATTCTGTGAATATAGTAAAACTGAAGTGAGTGTATGTTGTATGTGAATTATATTTCAATCAAGACATTTTTAAAGAAATACATGACATATTAAGATAAAATAATTATTAAAGCTATCTGATAAAAGACTTATATCTACAATATATTAAGAGCTCTTTTAACTTGGTAAGAAGACAAACAATCCCACTGATGAATGGGCAAAATATTTGAAAATATATTTTACCAAGGAGATACATAAATAACTAATAAGCACATAAAAATGACCTCAACACCATTAACAGTCAGAAAATGCAAATTACAACCACAGTGAGGTATTACTGTACATCTTCTAGAACGACTTTAATTGAAAAGACGGAGAACATCCTGTGTCACTAGAGATGTGGTGAAGTTAGGACTTGCATATGTTGCTGGAGGGAATGCAAAGTGATACAGCTACCTTGGAAAACTATAATTTGGTAAAAAGTTAAAGAAGGACTTAACATAAAACCTAGCATTCCTCCTACCACAAGAAATGAAAATATATATTACACAAAGCCTTACATATGATTTTCTCTATAACTAGTATAAGTATTGGAGGCTAGGAAGTCCAAACTGGAAAAATCATAAGGTGCATCAGCTAATGAATAGCTGTAAACCTATTAAAAATCATTGAGAAGTGAAACCAAGTTAATGCTAAGTTCTTTAACTAGAGAATAGCAGGTTATATAGGTTTGAATGTCTATACAATAGCCAGTTGACACTAACCTTTCAATTAAAATTCTAATACATCAGAATCTGTGGTTTCAAATAATTATTTTTCTTCCTAAATTAAATTCCTTCTACATTTGTACTCATAGAATTACATTCTTTTGTCAAAAATGGCCTTACAAGTCAAGTAATCCAACTACCCTTCTAGTCTTTGAATAACATGAAATATCTCCATAAAGTGGCCACACTGAAATAGTCATTGCTAAGAGAATACTGTTGTTTATCAAATCAAACCATTTCTTTTTGTTCTGTATGAACAGTGAGCAAATCCTTCCATACATGGAGTTTGAATAGTCCTCATGTGACTTCTCACCAGTTCTTTTCTGTATAAGCCATGAAAATCGAGTATAATTCCTCCTCTACATTTTTGTAAATGTTTGACTATATCCATCATTTCTCTTCTGTATTTTGGTCTTTGGTGGTGATTCCAAAGCATGCATAGGGAGCAATTACAGAGTCTGTGGCAGTCCAGCCAGTGGATGGTGAAAGAAAGATGTTCCACAAAGTAGAGCAACAATACAGCTTAGAGCATAGTGTTTTATGTGAGGACTTAAGGAATTTGGCTCAGGGAAGAAGCTTCTTTTAGTGTTTTAAGCAAAAACCTAAACACCTTCATCAGTGTTTGGGTTCAAGCCTGCAGGGAAAAAAAACATACAACTGGCTAGGTCCCAGAGAGGTCAAAATATTGTGTTTTTTGATCAGGACAAGGGAAAAAAGAGAAGACCTGGGGGAACCCTAGCGATTATCATTTAACATTCCTTATTTCTTGATTAAGAAGACTCTTGCAATCAACCTTTTAAAGGCTTCTTTTATTTCTGTGTTCCGAAGTGTATATATAAGGGGGTTCAGCATTGGTGCAATGATTCCATAGAAGAGGGAAACCATTTTCCCCCGGTCTTTGGAGCTAGGTGAAGGTGGCTGCAGGTACATGGAGATGGCGGTACCATAAAAAAGTATCACCACTATTAGGTGGGAGCCACATGTCCCAAATGCTTTCTGTCGGCCTTCAGCAGACTGGATTTTCAGGATTTCTTGGGCAATAAAAGCGTATGATACAAGGATGAGCATCATGGGTATCAGATGAAAGAGCACACTCACAAAGAAGAGCTCGGCCTCACTGGCTGTGGTGTCCACACAGGACAATTTGAGTAGGGCGGGGACCTCACAGAGAAAGTGATCTATTACATAGGGGCCACAGAGTGGCAGCTGGAGTGTGAGTGTGGACAGCCACACTGAGTTGCTGAAGCCGCTGAGCCAGGAGGCAGCCGCCAGAGCCTCAGAGCCGCAGAGCCTCAGAGCCGCCAGAGCCTCAGAGCCGCCAGAGCCTCAGAGCCGCCAGCTGCAGGCAGAGCCTCTGGTGCATGATGACCGAGTAGTGCAGAGGCCGGCAGATGGCCACGAACCTGTCGAAGGACATGACTGCCAGCAGGACACACTCAGTTGTCCCCAAGGCCAGAAACATGAACAACTGGGCCACACAGCCCCCATAACTGATGACTTTCCTAAGGCTGTGCAAATTCACCAGCAGCTGTGGAACTGTGCATGTGGTGTAGCAAAGGTCCAGCAGTGACAGGTTGGTAAGAAAGAAATACATGGGGGTATGGAGTTTGGAGTCTAGGTATGATACTAGCATAATGGACAGATTCCCCAAGATGGTCAAGATATAGGAAACCAAGAAGACCACAAAGAGCGGGAACTCCAGCCGTGGTTGATCTGAGAAACTCAAGAGAATGAACTCCTCTATGGTGCTCTCATTTACACAATTCATAGTCAGTGGTTCAACTACTGGTTTCCTAAAAAGTCCAGGAAGTCAGTTAACACACATTTATTAACTATTTCAATCACTTACAATCATTTTACTATTTGAAGACATTTACAGGACTGATATTGCTTATAATATGAAAAGTACCTAGTTGAAAATGTTCACAATTACCTAAGCATTTTTAAAATTTAAGCTTTCTGTATCTGATACCCATACTTCAAAAGTTAAAGCCAAAATTTAAAAAGTAAATTCCTGCCTTAGACAGTTTTATATAATTTGTTATTTGATTTTTTGTCATTTGGTTAATCTTTGCTTTCTTTCCACATACATAACTATTATCAAGAAGAATAGATCATAAAACCTACCAAATTACTTTTTATATTTTAATTGTTCAATGTCAAGATTGCAATTAAAATCATTTAGACTACTCCAAGAAACTTACGTGGATAGGATCTAGCAAGCTTTCAGACACATTTCAGAGGAACATATCTTTTGCCTTTTAGAGGCATTTCAGAGGAACATATCTTTTTGCCTTTTGCCTTTTACATATCTTTCTCATGTAATTGAAATAAAAAGACAACAGTAACCTGATATTTAGAGACAGAATAGAGTTTATTCATGTCCCTACTATATAAGTGATTAATTTTATTATCCTGGGGATGTTTCTTATTTTCTATGGCTTCAAGTTTCTTAAGTATAAGTGAACATGATAATGCCTTCCATGTATAGCAGTGTGAGGTGTAGAGAAAAGGAATTCGTCCACAGCCTCTGAGGTCTTCAGGGAGGAATTGCTTATGACTTTCAGAACTTGAAGTGTCCTAGAGTTACCAACGAGAAACTACTTTGAGAATTAAAAACTTACCTTCCCACTCCTTCCACAACTCCAGAACTTTCCACTTCAACAAGGGAGATGTGAAGAATAAATGGGATGATTTATGTAAGTTGCTGAGCACAACGCCACATAGTAATGTGAATTTAAGTGTGACGTGATGGGGGTACTCTGAGCTGTTCAAGGCAGAAACTGTTCAGAGCTCTACATTTGCTGGAAATATCGATACAAATGAAAACCACCAGTCAAAATCTCATCTACCTCCAAGTCATCTACCTTACTAACACTACCTTAGGTGAATTTAGTGATATGAACCTAATTTTTGAATTATTATTCAATGGGTATTTTGATTTTATCCATTTATTTTATAGTTTTCAGTGGCAAGGAAGTGGCAAGGGAGTCTCATAGTCTGTCAAATGTCCCCTTGCTATGCAACTGTCAATTAAATGAAGTATGTGATATAAATATAAGTTCAGGTATCGATATGAATACACAAGAATACCAAATGTTCAAGGGCAAAACCAGGTTTCTGAACATGAATTTAGCATGTTTTCATATAAAGAAATGTAACCAATATCAGTTTTTAATTTTGTTTCAAATTACCTGGAAATATACAGGAGGATTAAAAGCTGTTATTTCTGGGGAGTGGAAATTGAAACAGAAAGTCAGATTTTAATATTTAAGCTTACCTCCATCATTCCATTCTTAAATAAACAAATATAACACTTTTACTATGAAAAATTATCAAGTATTATATAATAATAAATATAATGCAAATCAGAGGGCAGTTGACTATAAAGATCAGCATTGCTTTAGAATTTAATACTACAAAAACAAATGTTATGCGAATTTAGCCTTTTTTGTTTTAATGGATTCTTAAGACTGAATCTGAAATAATCTATACAGACATGTTTTAAAAGTTAGAGGGAGCATTAAGCATGTTATTGGCAAAACAGAAGAAAGAACCAAAAACAAAACAAAACAAAACAAAAAAAAAGGGGGCTGGGGATTTAGCTCAGCGGCAAAAGCGCCTGCCTGGCAAGTGCAAGGTCGTGATTTCGGTTCCCGGTACCGGAGAAAAACCAAACCAAAAACAAAACAAAACAAAAGCAAAACAGAAGAAAGGAAGGAAGAGAAGAAGAAGGAGGAGGAGGAAGAGACAGAGAGAAGAGAAAGACACACACACAGAGAGAGAAATCATTCATAAAAGGAATTCTGCAAAGCAGAATGGGATTGCTTAGGAGATATTTTCAACTCACATGAGTTGCTCAAATGTTGGGAGCTGTCCCCAAGTCTGCACAACTAGGTGACAGCATGCCTTGGTTCATACCAAATATTGCTGTCTTACTCCTGCTGTTCTGACATACTTGCTAATTGAACGCTTTCATCCTTGAAAGTGCTGTTGTTTGGATGATGTTATAAGGTCACCCTGTCACACTGAAGGGTGAAATACATTTTGATTGTTGCTCAGGAAATACGTCATTACTGAGGACACTGAATGTTCTTTTTCCTCTAACCCACAACAGTGGTCTCCTGACCAGCCCTAGTTCTGGCATTTCTCTTTTAGAATTCTGCCCAAAGACTGATTTTCCAAGAAGCCCTCGCTAGCTGAAATTACAGAAGAAGGAATCATTCAATTTCTCACTGAGGTTCAATAACTTAAAAAAGCTTATTTTGCTATTATCAGTGTAATGCATTGGAAAGGAGTGCAGTCGTGGGTGAGGTCCTTCCCTGGCCCACAGCCGTCAGGGCATGAAGTAGGAAAAGCAGCAAGACTGAGAAGGGCGGGACGAATAGCGAGGTGGTCAGAAAGCACTGCAGGACACACCCGGGAGCCGGAAGGCTTTCACCTCTCAAATTCTGCATCGCTCAGATTCCCCTCACCTTTCAAGTACCCTGCAAGCTCAGTGTGTATCGAATGTAAAAAACAAGACATAAGCTTTTCCTTTTTTTTTTTTTTTTTTTTTTGGTTTTTCTCCGGTACCGGGAACCGAACTCACGACCTTGCGCTTGCAAGGCAGGCGCTTTGCCGCTGAGCTAAATCCCCAGCCCCTAAACTTTTCCTTTTGATGAGCTCATAGCAATTAGTAGTATCTTGGGTGTATATATATATATATATATATATATATGTATATGTATTTATTTTAATATGCCTATATTGTTTGATTAAGTTTTTGTACCTATATCTTGTAATGTGAGCAACTACTTTGAAGACAACAATACACAATGTACTAACCGTTGTTACTTTCCCACAGTCTTGTTTTGAAATTTTATGCCATTATTTTTATTGTTTATTTTTCTTTTCTTTAAAATAGAAAGAAGAGACGGAGTCCTTTGGATTAAAAAGTTGAAATATTGTAGTGAGAAAGCTCCTCAATGAATTGTTGTTCTTATCTCTAACATAGCGCGATTATTTACCTGATTACACCTGGAGTCTGCTCCTCAGCTGCTGAGAAGAACTCTCTTCGCAGCACTCAGAGTATTATTCTCACCTTCTCTCGGTCCGCACAGGAACATTAACAGCACGGCAACTGGGCTGCAACGCCGGGAAGGAGGAGTGCGTTTAGAAAGCAGCAGCTGAAAGGAGTTTTAGCCCTTTTTCCCTTTGCCCTTCTGCCTGTTCCTGCTGCTACCCTTCTGTGACCTTAAATAAACATAGCTACTTACTACATACAAGAAGGAAGGAAGGAAGGGAGGAAGGGAGGAAGGGAGATAGTTTTAGAATCTTTTTCTACACTTGTATGTGACTCTGGATATTTCAGCTGCCTTGCCCTGATAAACACAAACTCTCTCACCTATTTGCCTGAGTGACGTTATATCTGCCAACTTCATACTAGAAGGTCTAGTTCCTTGGCTGAGATGGGAGGACTCAGAGTGATGAAGTCCCACAGAATCTTGGAACTGTCCATTAAAACTGTTATTGTGGAAAACATATTGGGATTTTTAAAAAGATGACTATAGCCAGGGTTAGGATCCTGATGCTCAGGCACTTACTCAGTGGCTTTGGAATGCCCACTCATTTTCTGTAGCTCTGCAGTTTTATGTTTTTCACTCTGTAAAAATTGTTTGCTTCTATGTTTTCTCAAATTATCGTGCTTCTGTGAATGTCCAGAAAGCTTTTAAACACTACACCAAACTCCCATTTTCCTGCTGGATTATTAATATGGGCAATTTTGTGTGTGTATAACAGTATAACTTGACTTCAAGTATACCACAAAATTTGCTAGTATTTTTCCCATTTCATGAAGATGAATCTTGCAGCCAGAAGTCTGACTTTAGGTTGAAAGAAATTATTTTCACTACCTAACGGATGGAGGGTTAGAACTCAAGTGTGCTCTGCTTTAATGCTTTAATTTCCAGTAGAGAGAACAAATAAATGCAAAAGCACACTGCAAGTCAAATGCAGAGAATTAAGAAGCGGAGGCGGAGTCACATTCTTCTATGTGACATAATGATAACTAGTCCATAAAATGAGTGCTCAAAACACCGAGACTTCAGTGAGTTCTCAGTACATTTCAGAAAAGTCTTCTACATACATTTAAGCCCTAGCAATAAGGTGATTCCAAGAAACTGCAAACAGGACTGCTTAGAAGTATATAACTACAACAACATCCTCAGGAGCATTCAGTTGCAAAGCTAATAAGATAAAGCTTTTCTATTTTTCCTTATTCCACTCCTGAATGGTAAATTATGAGATTTCCACTTAGGATTAACTCAGAAAACCTGAGAATAAAAGTAAAGTACTTCAGGTGACAATAATGTGTTTCCTGGTGTCATACAGGAAAGTGTTAAAGCACTGCTGCTCTTTTCAGGACTCCTTCAGGTTTAAAAATAACTAAGGAGGAAAGGGAACTTTATTAATGCTGGTCATACTCTGCCTAGAGTAATCCCATGTGGTTGATGGCAATTGATACCTATGGGAAGAGAGAGGTAGGAGATTTCTGTGACATGTACTTCATTTTCCACTTGCATTTGCTCCACAGTAACCTTTATCTTGGGATATTTCTCTAACTTTTTCCAAGACAAAAGGGAATGATAATAAGGTCTAAAATATTTTGTCAAAGAAAATTTGAATTCTGTGTCATCCACGTGGGGGTTAGCTTCCTTTTGTAAGAACAGGAAACTGTCCATTTGCTCTGAAATTCTAGCTGAAGTCAATGCTTATATTATAAAACAGACTTCCACTTACTGTACTCTTGAAGCACTTTTAGTTACTATATAGTCAAGAAATTATTTTCTTTCACAGACTTTGATTTCCAAAGGTTTCAACTCTCCTGTCAATGTAGTTCCCTAAATATTTTGCAAGTCTAAAAATGATTAATATTCTAATATAGTTTTTCCTATGCTGGACTTATTTTTGTATTTTCTAATACATATTTACACATGAACTTTTGGAGTAGTAGCTATGAAAACAAGATTAATGTGGTTTATGTATATGAAGAGTGTTTGTTAAGTCCCTGGGGAAAAATTACATATAATATGAACATATAACTCAGAATAGCAAATCTGCATGAGAAGATTTTAAATTTCCAAATATACATTGAAGTAATAATAATAAATCATCTCTGAGTTTGAAAAAATAAAATGTAACTAACAGTAGCTCCTATTCCTAATGTTGCTAAAGGGAAAAGGCTACCCTCACAAATTATAGGCAGAAACTCAAAGGTCACTGGCTTTTTAGAAATAAATAGAATAGAAACTTTGAAAAACACTTAGACCCATTAACCTAGCAACACCATTCCTGAAAATAATAGAGTAAATTCATAGAAACTTAGCCTATGGAAAAAATCTAATCTAGTGGTATGTGAAAACATAGAGAAAACCCAAGAATTTTTATTGTAGTAATGTTTGTAGTGGCTAAAGATAGGGCAAAAACTTACTGTCTTGATAAGGAATAGAGTAAGTTATAGTTAATCTGAGCCAGAAGTGTTTATGACACTGCTGAGTGAGAAAATAAAAATAGAAAAAATAAACAACCAAATATTAATTATAAAACAATGAGTAAATTCTCTAAATATAATTTTATGTATTGTGTGCTTCAGTGATACTGCACAGGAGTGAAGAAAAACAAAGGTGCTCATTAGGTTCTTGACACGGGCAATCAAAAGGGGACAGAGTCTGGCATCTGTGGAAGAAGGAAGAGGCACCAGGTACAACAGGAGAAAAACTGGCTCATCTGAAGAAAAATATACACAATATTTAAAAACTCTCCAGGCCAATAACATTGGAAGAAAGAGTAGGCTTGAAGGTAGGATTAGTCACAAAAGATGTTCGTATAGTTGATTTCCTTTTTTTCCACACAAGTTAGAAAATTTAAATTAAAGGGATAGTATTTTTAAAGAGAAAACACAGGATTAAACAAACCTTTAGGTTGCAGAACAGACCAAGGTAAATAAACCAAAACATTTTAAGTAGTCCTTAAAGTGAAAATGTAAGAAATAATGTCCAGTTACTAAGTATGGGAAGACTCCGTCAAGCTTACTAGTAATAATGACAGATATACACAATTATCATCGTCATCATCATTAGTATTATACTGGTGTTCATTACTCTTACCAGTGTCCCATAAAATAGCTACACTTTTAAAATTTCATTCTGTGGCATAGAAAAGGAAGTGTACAGAGGTAAGACAAACTTCTCTAAATTATCAGAACTTGTTAGGAAGCCAGAGATATGCTATGCAATCCACACTCTGGTTCATTTAAATTAAATTTTTTCTCCCCGGCTAGTGCCCAAGGAAGTCTTGCCAACACCCTTCCTCTTGCCCTCATTTCCCAGAGGGCTACTCGCTGGCATCACTCTCTCTTTTTCTTTGTAGCAAACAGTCTTCTAGGACAATATAATTTAATGAATTAACTTCTGACCATCTAATCAATTATCTGTTCTACATCAGAATGAGACAGGTCTGGACACAGTACAGTCTAGTGAGTAGCACTGGTGGTTGGATCCCTCTGGATTAGATCTCAGGAAGACCGTCCTGGATAAGAGAGAGTGAAACAGTGCATTAGGAAACACGAAGTGGTAAAAATTTGAGACACTAAGCAAAAATCCGGAGGCCTGTAGTCACAGTGTTAAGCTTACAGATCATAGAGTCATGACTACTTAGAGGGTATGCGAAAGAGAAACAAGGGAGGTGCTGGGCTAGGTCACATGTGTGCACAGTTGTTTATACCAAGTTTAACCATGGCCGGAGACATGATCTACAGATGGCAAGGTCGAGGGAATGTGTAGATAAAGGCAGGATGCCCACTCCTCTTTCTTGGCTTGTATTTCTCCTTCATGATCACAGTCAAGGGAGTTATTAGATTTAGCACATGCAGGTTCAGATCAAATGTGGGGCCTTCTTTGGTTAGATAGATGGGCTCCCATGAATTGATATGATGACTTATAGAAATTTGAACTAATGTCCCAGCAATTAGAGTGGGTGTGGCTCTGGAAGGATTTTGACACAGCCATTTCTATAGTCCCTGCATGTCATCCCAGCATGGTGGACATGTGCAGGGCTTAAAGCCCAGACTAGTGAGGCCCCTCAAAACATAGGGATTCTAGAATAGTAGTTAGATGCAAATACACAGGAAAACTTGGAAACGGTGAGAGATCGACACCTTACAGAATTTAATCACTTTAGAGAGAATACTCGTTTGTGAAGACATAGAAATATGTGAGTGTCTTACAGGTGGAATTGAAGGAGTCCTTGACAATATTTATATCATTTTGATGTCTGCATTGTATTCAAATAAACTTTATATCATTCTCTACACTGAAAGTTTAGCAGAAATTATTGACCGGAAAGAAACTCTTTTATGTGTATAAATTACAAATAACCTGTAGGAAACAAAATGATGAGTTAAAAAAATCCATATGTTACACAAAATTCTGGCTTTTTGGAAGAAATTTACTAAAAAATAGAAGTACAGTGTACCACAATAAGGTAGATGAATATTGTGGTTTGGATCTGGAATGTCCTCCCAAAAGCTCATGCTTGGTTCCCAGCGCAGTAATGTAAGAAGTGAGGCTTTTAGAAGGTGATTAGCTCATAAGGGGTTTAAATTCATCAGTGGATCAATTCACTGGTGGACTCCTAATCTCATAGCTACTAGGGGTGATGGGAAATTAGGAGATGGAGCCTGGTTGAAGGGAGTGGGCTGTGAGGTGTGCCCTTGGGGACTGTATCTTGTCCTAGGAGACCTCCTCTCTGGCTCTGGCTGTGTGTCTTTTTGCTTCCCAGTTGCCATGAGGTGAGCAGCTTTCTTCTTCCATCAAAATGTTTCTGCTCAGGGCTGGGGGTTTAGCTCAGCGCCACAGCGCCTGCCTGGCAAGGGCAAGGTCGTGAGTTCAATTCCCGGTACTGGAAAAGAACAAACAAAGCAAAATGTTTCTGCTCTATAACAAGCACATAACCATGGAGCCAGCTGACCATGGACTGAAGCCTCTGAAACTGTGAACCGAAATACACTTTTTCTCTTTTATGTTACTATTCTCTGATAGTTTGTCATAAAGATGCAAGTCTCATTATCATAGTGAACTAGCTGGGTTTTCCTGTAAGGGAATTCTTTAATAGCAAACATGATGATGGCATGTGCTAAGAGGAAACGAGAGTGTGAGGAGATGCTGAAATTCTAATAAAAATATAAAGAATTCTCTATCAGTACTAATGAGTGAATGCTTTAAAGCAGAAATAATAAGATCACTTAGTGTGAATGGTATGCTGAGCAATCAAAGACAGCAATAAAATTTCTTTGGATGAAAAGATAATCCAAAGCAATTCTCTTCGTTTCATGATGCTGCAATTAACCAAAAGGAGCTATCTTGGTAGAAAGATGAAAGCGGTCTTTTGAGGTTGCTTTCAGAAAATATTTCCAGTAATAAAACTTGTCATTTTTACTATCACAAAAACCTTTATAAGATCATCTCCATATTAATTTTACTTGTCAGTTGTTAGTGTACATACAATTGATTGTTGGTGTGCTGATCTTTTCAGTGATGTTGACAAGTGCTTTCACTTATTCTAACAGTTTCTCTGCACGGACCATTGCACTCTTTTTTTTTTTATTTTTATTTTTTATTTTTTTTGTTTTTCTCCGGTACCGGGAACCGAACTCACGACCTTGCACTTGCCAGGCAGGTGCTTTTGCCGCTGAGCTAAATCCCCAGCCCCGACCATTGCATTCTAAACATAAGTAGTTCTGTTGTTGTCAAAAAGTGACCATTACAATTCTTTCCATTCCTTATATATTTTAATTATTTGTCTTCTCTTATGATGTGAGCTAGGACTACTAGTATGCTGCTAAAAGAGGTGATGATAGTGAGCTTCCTTCCTATGACAAATATCTCAAAGTTGTAATGTGTGATAGTTTTTTCCCTGATTTTTTAATTTTAAAGAAAAGAAAAACAATAAAAGCAAAGGCATAAAGTTGCATAATAAGTTTGCAGGACAGTAGCAATAATTAGTACACTGCATAATTGTTATCTTCAAAGTAGTTGCTCAGATTATAAAATACAGGCATGAAAAATTAATCAGGCAATATAGGCATATAACTTTCCTTTCAATAAGCTAGTAGCAGTTAGTAGTAAAACTATATTAACTATCGTGTGTGCATATATACATATGTATGTATATGTATGTATACATATATATACACACACACACTTTTTCCTTTCCTTTTCCTTCTTTTCTCCTTTGCTATTCCAGTTTCTCTTTCCTTTTGAGCATTTTCTTCCCATTTTATAATATCTATTGTACATTTTGGATCTTATTTACTCTTTCAGCTTCTTCCACTAGGAGGACAATGTGATGTTTACACATGTGAGACTGATTTATTTCATTTATAATTATGGACTCAAGTCGCATCCATTTCCCCATAAATATCTCAAGTTTATCCTTCTTTGTAGCTGAGTAGTACTCTATTGTATAAAAATGCCAGTTCTTTTTTATCCATTCCTCGGTTGATGGGCATTTCAGTTGTTTCAAAGATTTTACTATGACAAATTGTTCTGCAATAAACATGAGTGCACATATATTACTGTGGTATGATATTTTTAACTCTTCTGGGAAAATACCAAGATGGCGAACAGCTGGGTTGAATGGGACCTCTAATCCTAGTTTTTGCAGAATCTCCAGACTTATTTCGAGAGTGGTTGCACCAGTTTGTATTGCCACCAACAATGGAGAAGGGGTCTTTTTCCTCCCACAGCTCCTCCAGCATTTGTTATGAAATGCTTTCTTGGTGATAGCCACTCTTACTGGGGTGAGATAGAATATAAGTGTTATTTTAATTTGCATCCCTTGAAAGACCGATGATGTTGAACATTTTTTCCTGTATTTATTTGGCATTTGTATCTCCTCATCTGAGAAGTGCATATTCATCTGAGATGCCCATTTCTGGACTGAGTCTTTGAATTTGGGGTATCTGATTTTTTTCAATTCTTTATATATTCTAGATACAAGTCCTTTGTCTGAGGGACAGTTAGCTAAAATTTTTTCCCACTCTGTGGTTTGTCTTTTCACTCTATTGTGATTTCTTTTGATGTACAAAAGCTTTTTAATAGGATGAGATCCCAGTTGTTGATTCTTTGGAGTGTTTCCCATGCACTTTGGCTTTTATTCAGGAAGTCTCTGCCTACTTCTATGCCTTCAAAATTTCTATTTACTTTCTCTTTCAGTAGATTTCGTGTTTCTGTTTTATATTTAGATTTTTTGATTCATCTTGACTTTAGTTTAGTGCATGGTGATAGACATGGGTCTAGTTTTAGTTTTTGGCATGTAGAGAGCCAGTTTTTCCAGTACCATTTATTAAAGGAACTATCCTTCTTCCAGTGAACATACTTGGCTCCTTTGTCAAAAATAAGGTGGCTGAATGTGTTCATAGTTGTGTCTGCATCTTCGAATCTGTTCCACTGGTCCTCAGGTCTGTTTTTCTGCCAGTATTATGCCAATTTTATCACAGTAGCTTTGTAGTATAATTTCAAGTCAGGGATTGTGATGCCTCCTCTCTTGCCTTTGTTGCCCAGGATTGCCTTTGCTATTCTTGGTCTCTTCTGGTTCCAGATAAATTTGAGGAATGTTTTCTCTAGTTCTGCGTGGCATGCTAATGGTATTTTGATTGGGATTGCATTAACTCTGTATAACAAATTTGGGAATATGGCCATTTTCACAATGTCGGTTCTTCCTATTAGTGAGCAAGAGATACCTTTCCCTTTTCTGATATCCTCTTCGACCTCCTTTTTCAGAGTACTATAATTTTCAGTATATAAAACTATTATTTCCTTTGTTAGATTGACTCCTAAGTATTTCATTTTTTTGTATGCTATTGTGAAGAGTGTAGTTTCCCTAATTTCTCTCTCAATGAGTTTGTTGTTTGTGTATGAGAATGCTATTGATTTTTGAGTATTGACTTTGTATCCAGCCATGCAACTGAATTTGGTTAACTCTGGGAGTCTTATGGTGGAGTTTTTGGGGTCTTCTATTTAGAGTATCATGCCATCTGTGAATAATGATAATTTAACTTCTTTCTTGCAAATTCTTATTCATTTTATTTATCTTTCTTGTCTAGTTGCTCTGGTTAATGTTTCCATAACTATGTTGAAGAGGAGTAGTGATAGTGGACATCCTTGTCTAGTTCCTGGCATTAAAGTGAAAGCTTTCAGTTTTTGTCCACTTAGTATGATGTTGGCCATTGGTTTGTCATAGATGGCTTTGTCAGACTGAGATAAAGATTATTTATTCCAATTTTCTGTGGGTTTTTATCATGAATAAGTGCTGGAATTTATCAAAAGTTTTTTCTGCATCTATTGAGATGACTATGTGGTTTTTGTCTCTGGCTTTGTTCATATGGTGTATTACATTTATTGACTTGCATATGTTGAACCATCCCTGCATTCCTAGGGTAGATCCCACCTGTCATGGAGAGGCTCCAGTGCAAAACTGGCAGATGACTTGGAGTTCATGCTAGGTGTTCACGCAGCTGACTTCTGACGACAAAACCTGCTTGGAAAGCTTGAGCCAAGAGATACCATTTCCATCAAACAGTGCACTGAACTTTAACTTTGTTGACTCTGGGCAGACCTCAACTTCGATGGGAAGTTCTGGCTTCATGGCCACTTGATGTCACTTGGTTGGACTCCATTTTTTACCAGTGCCTGACTACATGGTATAAGCTGATTTTATAAAAAGTATATACAATAGGTCTATTTCAGGTGGCTTTGGGAACCTCAGGTGTGTGCCCTGTAGTTCTTCCATGGAAACTTCCCTTAGGAAAGTTTTGCACCAGAGTCTGTCCTTCTGCTCCTACAGCTACTTGTGGCAGAAACTGGAGGTGGTACGGAGCCAGCAGAGGAGAACACCCATGCTTAGCTTGTGAATTGGTCATTTCAGTGTGTCAATCTGTGCTGGAAATGGATTGCAGCTAGACCACAACCCCACTTATAAGTGAGCCTAAGAGAAGTGAGTGGTTGGGGAAACCCTGGGAAGAATGTTATCCACTCACTTTTGGGGTAAATAAAAGTGGCCTAGGAATGAATATAATGGAAGGTGGAAATGGCCTGGCTCATTAATCAGGGAGCAAGAATGGAAGATCTGGACCAAGTGGTCTGGAACAGAGACATGTAGATGGTCATAGGTAAGAAAGCTCAGAGCAAAGAGCTTTGCATTGCATCCTAATGCCACCATGGAAGTTGCATTAAATGTGCAGGTAGTAGCCTAAGCTGGCTAATATCAGCAAACTCTGTCATTAGTCACCTTTGTGCTGGCATACAGACTGGTAAATACAGTAGTTCTAGTAATAAAGACAATGAATCAGCTCCCACCTACCTACACTGAGGTAGTGGGTTAGAAAACAACTTGGAGTCACATTTACCACCTTTATACCCTTTCCAAGCCAGAAGAGGCAGCAATTTATTTTGAAAAGCATACACTGGATTTGAGTCTATCTGTCTTGTCCAGAGACTTCAGCCTTCATTACTATCTGTGAGCACCAGAGTGTGGAGTATGATTCACTGGCAAGAGATTCCACACAACCTACATCAGACCAGCAGAACAACCTGCAGTGAAGAAAGTATGGAGGTGGGTTAATGGTCATGCTGCTGTTGGTTACATCATGTACTGCACCACCCAGAAGCTAGTATTCTGAGAGAGCAAGGTTATGTATTTTTAAAGGCAGGCTTAAAGGAACACTTTGGAGGTAATGCTTTCCTAGGGTGGGAGCTGTGCTCCAAGGAGCAGTATACAGCTTTCTGTGTGTTTTGTCTCCAGTTTATAGAATGTGTGGAGCGGAGGTAGGAATGGCTGTGTTTTTCATTACTCTCAGTGATATACTTTCTGAATTTTTGTTTCCTGTCCCCACAGTTTGGAGTTTTATGGGTTATGGGTGTGCTTTCCAAAGAAAGTAAGCTTTCAGCAAGGAGCACAGCAAGAGTCTAATGTACCAGGTTTCTTGACCTAAGGGATTGGCAGGCAGAAAGTGGAGTCATCGCCTTAGCAGGGTAATGTACCTTATCATCCAGGGAGATACAGCTGTTACACAACAGGAACTGGAAGTAATATTTTGGGCACCTAGACCATCCATTTTGGCAACTGTTGGCAAGTCCTTACCAATGTTAAATGGACAGGGATTAAACTTAAGGATCTGATGGCTAGAGCTGAGTCCCACCAGGAATCAGGGTGTGAGTCACACCACCAGTTTAGGTTCCCAAGATCACCGAGGGTAAAGGAAATCTGGAGTCGATAATAGACAAGGCATGACGCATATCAGTTTGGGCTCCTGAAACATGGTGGAAACTGTTGTTCATTTCATTAACCTTCCAAATTTTCCCGAGAGAGAAGTCCCATGGTATCCTAGAAGAGCCATTCCATGAACACAGATGAAGTAATGCATCCAGACAGTGCAAGAAGTGGACTTTGGTAGATTCAGTGATGTGCCACTTGGCTCTCATTAGGAAAAAAATAACATATTTAGCCCCTGTGAACGTTCTCTAACGATTGTCTCAGCTGAAGGGGACCAACTTTTCTAAAGTCATTCCTTCTTTTGGGGGCAGGAACAGATAATGACCAAGAAGAATGACTGAATAAAAGCCTGGCCCTTGGGCTCAAGTGGGGACAGTTTTAAAGCAGTATCTTAGGTTCCCAGTTCACTCTGGGATCTGCTGGGATTTTCTCCAGAAATGTATTAAAGATTGACTCCTACTTCTGGCTAGGCTTGTTTCCCTTCCCCAGGTGTTTTATAAGGATCATCCCTGATATGGCTTTTGTCTACATGTTCCCCCAGAGTCTCATGTGGTCATAGTTGGGGGTTTTCAGAGGTGGCTATCTAAGGTGTGTGATGCTGGGATTAAATGTATGTGTTTATTAAATATAGTCCACTGATTGGTTTGACATAGTTCAAAATGTGTACAATGGGAAGACCCACCCTGGGTGTGAGTGGCATCACCCAAAGAATGGGTAGCCTGGAAGGAATAAAAGGGAAAGACAGGCTGCTGCTTTGCTGTTTCACTGCTTGCTGCCTTGCTACCTTCTGCCCACCACAAACTGTTTCTCCTTTGTGATGCCTTCTGCCATGCCACCTGACCTTGGAGCCAGCCACTTATGAACTGAAGCTACAAACTGCGAGCTTCAATAAATCTTTCCTCCTTTACCTTTGGGGGTCAAGTATTTTGCCTCATCACTGAGAAAAGTAACTAAGAAAACCCCCTAATAAACTCCTGCGCACCAATCTCTGTCTCCAAGTCTGCTTTTGACAACTTAACCTGAAACTGTAAAGTCCAAAGTGAAGACATATTTGGGGTGGAAAAAAACCCACCCCAAGAGAACTCATTATCAGTAGAGAGGAATTACAGAAAATATTAAGGGACTTCTTGGAAATAAGTAAATTACCTTGGTAAAAACACAAAATAAAGATAAAAAGCAGCAGAAAAGGTAAACACATGGTTGATTATAAATGAATGTGGAGTGTGTAAAAATATTAGAAATGATATCCTATAGGATTTAAAATATACACAGAGTAAAAAGGCATGAAGAAAGTAACACAAACGGCAGAGCGGTCTAAAATAGCATTAAACTTGCCTAAGATTTTAGCATTACGGGAAATGATAAAGGTCATAAATAGTGTGGAGTAGGTCAAATATGCACAGGTAAGGTCCCGGGTTACCACAGAGTGTTAGAGAATTTAAGCTAATCATTATGAGAAAATTACATTTTAAAAGTGATAAATCTAAGAGAAAGAGAGAAAAAATAAGAGAACATAAAACAAGTGAACCAGAGATAAATTATAATTAGTAGCTATAAATGTAAATGTAATAAAAATTATTTAGAATGTAAATGGAGTAAATACATAAACTTAAAGTCTAAAATTATGAGATTAAAAAACCTGGTCATCAGCCAGGGATATACCTCCACCGGCACAGCTTGCCTGCCTGGCATATATGAGGTCTTGAGTTCGATTCTCAGCTAAAAAAAACCGAGCAAACAAACAAAAAAACCAAAAAACCAATCGTGCTGCTTTCAAAACAAGCTTTGAACATCAGGAAACAGAATATTTGAACATAAAAGGAAGAGGATAGGCAGATCGTGTAAACAATAATGAAACAAAGTCCATGCTGCACTATTTTTTTATTTTTCTAAAAGTTGGCTTCATGTCAAGATGCATAACTAAAGATGGAAAGCAGAATTTTGGAATGATTAAAAAAAAAATTGACCACCAAGAAGGCAGAAGGATACTGCCCTATCAGCTGGTCCTGGAAATCTTTGTACATTGGCTCATAAAGTTCTCCAGTCACTCTTCACAGCTGCATAATAGTCCCTTGTTCGTACAACCCCTGTCCTGTGTACAGACATCGAGGTTGTTCTCAATATTTTTAAATGGTAAGAAAAGCTGCGTTGAAGGATATACATCCTGGGGGTGGGTTCCAGACATGGGGCTGGTGGGTGGAAAGAGGAACGCATCTTTGGTTTTGATGGATAGCCTCACATTTTCCTTTGGAATGCTGTGTGTTCCCAGCAGCAGGGTCTGAGGAGCCTGGCTCCTCCTGTTTAGTTTCGGACCTGAGCCTCGCTTCCTTGCTCCTGAAGCTCCCTGGGTGGGGAGAGCGGCTCTCCACCAGCCCGGGACTCAGCGTCCGGCGCCAGCTGCGCCCAGGGCGGGGCCTCCTTCCTGGCCCCCGCAGCCTGCCAGGTGCGCGTCTCGCCTTCGCTCCCGCACCACGGCCCTCTCTCGGCCTGGACCTTTTCCTTCACCCCCTTAAGTCACTCTCACAGTCTTCTCTCTCTGCGTTCTCTTGTTACTGCTGATCGATCGTTCTTTCTGGCTCAGTCTGTAAACATCGTCACAGGTCTCATCTCGAAGTTTAGCCAGGCGTGGTGCTGCAGGTCTGCAATCCCAGCGCCCAGGCAGCCGGCCTGGTCCTCTGTCTCTGACCTCTGGTCCTCTCCGATGGCAGTCCCAGCCCTTCCTGTGCAGGAGCGCCTGCAGCTACCGGGTTCAGATTCCCCCTGGCCAGTGAGAAGTGGCCCCCACCCCACTCAGCCCTGGCGGGTTCTCAGCACCCCTCTTCCTAACACTTACACAGATTGTACCCTACAAATCTTTCTCTATTTGTCAGATTTCTCCTCTCCCCAAAGAACAAGCTCCCTGAAGTGATGATTTATTTCCTGTGTGTATTTTTGTGTGTGTTGTCCCAGGTCCTAGAATTTTGACTGGCAAGGAGTAGGTACCCAAAATATGTTTGCTGAGTGAGTGAGGAGGAAAAACCTGACCAAATGTAGAACAGGTAGAAATTGTCTTCATTGTCCTCTGTCACCTATCAGGACAAGGAGAACGTGACTGGATCACTGACCAGTAACACTTATTGAGCTGCCCTCTCCTAGCTCTTCCTTAACCGTCAGTAATTATAAACACAAACACAGAAGTTAAAGGCAGTCTTCATTTCTCTTGGAGGAGTTTAGGCACCGAGACTAAAAGGGTTCCGTGCACAGGGTTACACTCCAGATGATGGTTTCTGCCCAAGCCTCCGTCTCTGATGTAGAATATCAGTCTGCAAGGATGAGCTGTGGATTGGTGGAAGAAGTAATCTCCAGAGGATCAAAACATTTCCTCTGTTTCTCATTATGATCAGTATTCTGCAATTTCTGTGAGGGGGCAGAAGCATAGAGCATATTTAGTTCATCCCGCTTTATGCCTAAGTAAGCAAGCTTTGCAAACTCTGTAAGTGAACAGGAGGTGCTACACTGTGACGGTTTCCTCATGAGACCCGACGTTAGCTTTCCCGTCATCTATGACAGTGGTTCTGAATGTTACAGAGAAGAATATGGTGAAGAAAACTTCGTGCAGAATAAGTCAAGTTTTTAAAAGAGTTAGGCATTCCAGAAGAGTTTTCCAAGAGCAATGTGTTGATAGAGATTTACACCCTATCTCTTGATTCCCTGGCCCTACTCTAAGATATTAACTAGAAAGCAATGCACATCTGAACAATACAGGGAAGTGATGAAATTCCTATCAACATGGTTCTCTAGAGAATGATTTGAAGGTTTTAGAAATGCAGTTCCTGACTATGCCAGTAGAACACGTTGTATAAGTTGTGTTTTGGTAGAAGAGATGGGAAATGCTAAGGTTTACAGGTCTCCAAATTCTGAACACTGGTGGCATTTTAATGATTCTTTTGATAAATGTCACCATGGCTAACATCAGGTTTTACTTAGTGTAATAAAGTAGGAAGACTCAAACATATTCTACTTTCTCTGTCTTCCTATGAGAATAGCAACGTATCCTCCATAATCAAAACTGTATCAAAAATAAAACTAAACTAAACCAATAACTCATCTTCATAACCTCTAACTAGTTCACATAAAATCTACTCTACGCTACTGTAGTCACCTCTGTCTAGAGAAAATAGAAGACCTAATGCTACAAAATAAGGAAATATGCATATTCGCCTGACGACTGCATGCTTTAACGAAAATTTATTAGGCATGTGGTGTATTTCTGGGACCTCTATATTAATATGAACTTTCTCAAGATTTCTGATTCCATGAGACTAACCCCACTCTGAGTCTAGCTCTTACTGCTGCCAATGGTGGTATGCTCAAGTATTGTGGTCCTTATTTGCTTGCAGACATTTTAACATGATGTAGCTTTTCCTAATCTGACATGGGCTTCACCCAAATGATATGCCAGGTGTGAAGGAACATGGTTTCCTTTAGGATGAACATTTGCTCATTTGACACAAGCCATTTGAGTCAATCTCCATCATCGCTAGAGAGATACTGCTGTCATTAGTGCAAAAGTGAAGAAAGAATAAGCATCACCCCGGGAATAACCAGTCATGAACATCCCAACATTTCATCTTATAGCTTTAGTCCTCTATTCAGCTTATCCTGATAACTCATGGGAAAAGTAGAGATCAAACGATCTTCAAACAGTTTAAGAAGGCCTGCCCCCACCTTCTCTTGTCATTAGCAAGTGTTAACAAGAAATTCTTTCTTTTACATAAAGCAAATACCTCTCCATCTTGCTTCCTTTCTTTTCTTCTTCATTCTCTATTCCCTCAGACAGTCAAACATACCTGTCACTAAGTTCAATTATGTAAGTGACTCAAAATATGCAGGATCCCTGAGTTCATGATGTTGGTGGTACTAAAGCTCAATAATTGAACAATTTGTTTTGGCTCTCTTTCAGGCATTTGGCACTCTAAGAAGCACATTTGAATTTTCTAGAAAAGTGCTTCTTTCGTACTACTTCTAAAATCTTTCTTTTTAAATTTGTTGAGGACCTACTAAGTATAAAGCATTGGGTAGAAAGTGGCATAGGAACAAAGAAACTTGGTGTGCACATTCATGGCTGGTGTTTTGCAAGCATAGATCATTGTGTTATCCTGATCGGTGCCTTCTTGGTGGGAACATTTGATTTAGAGGAACCTGAGAAGACACTATGATTGTGGGCTCAGGAGGAATGTTGCATTTTCTCCTTGTAGCTACACCACTGAATTTCCAGTCATTTAAAGTGTCTCTTCAGCCTGGAATGCCAGAATATTCCTCTACTTGCTAAGTCCAAGCACTATGCAAAGGTGCTGGTCACTCCTTACTATCCTTCTGCTTTCCCTTTCCTAACACCTTCTTGACGGCCTCTTTCACGTCTTTGTTTCTGAGAGTGTAGATGAGGGGGTTCACACTAGGGGTGATGATGGTGTAGAAAAGAGTGAGGAACTTGCCCTGGTCCTGGGAGTAGGCGTTTGCGGGCTGGAGGTACATGTAAATGATGGTGCCGTAGAAGAGCGATACCACGATCAGGTGGGAGCTGCAGGTGTTGAAGGCTTTCTTGCGCCCCGCTGCTGACTTGATTCGAAGCACCGCTCTCACGATGTATCCATAAGAGATGAGGATGAGTGTGAGTGGTACCAGGATGATAAAGATGGCCAGGGCAAAAGCCAGTGCCTCCAGGGCCATGGTGTCCACACAGGCCATGCCAATGAGTGCAGGCATCTCACAGAGAAAGTGTTCCACTCTCCTGTGCCCACAGCGGGGCAGCATCAGCGTCTGGGGTGCCATTATGAGAGAATTGCCAAAGCCACTCAGCCACGCCACGGAAGCAAGCTGCCCACAGAGCCGGGGGTGCATGATGACTGTGTAGTGCAGGGGTCTGCAGACAGCTGCGTAGCGGTCATAGGCCATGACGGCCAGGAGGACACACTCCACCCCTCCCAGGGCTAAGACGAAGTAGAGCTGGATGGCACAGCCCACATAGCTGATGGTCTTGTCCGGACCCCACAGGTTGTAGAGCATCTGAGGGATGGAACCCGTGGTGAAACACATGTCCAGGAAGGAGAGGTTGACCAGGAAGAAGTACATGGGCGTGTGCAGCTGGGCGTCCAGGGCTGAAAGCAAGATGATGGTCGTGTTGCCGAGCAGAGTGAGCAGGTAAAAGGTGAGGACCACCACAAACAGGGTCAGCTCCAGGTGGGGACGGTCAGAGAAGCCCACCAGGATGAAGCCTTCAAAAGAACTTGTATTGTACTTTTCCATCACCTGTGACCACATGTTGCCTATTGGGAGAAAGATGAGTCTCTGTGAAGAACTCAGATATACAGGACAGTCTTAAGATGAATGACTGTTGAAATGATAGACTAGAAACTTCCTTGGAAATGCTGCATGCTTGACCTAAACTTTCAGTAGGTACTCATTAACTCTTTCTGTGGTCTGGAGAGCACCGTTTGGGCTCCTGCTCTGACTGTTTAGCAGCACTTTCATCACTTTCCAATTTTGCACGAAGTAAAGTATTATTTTCAAAAGATGATTATTTTACTACAGAACAAACATTCAAGTTTTCAGCTTTTTTCTTTAATGAGGAGCTGCTAACTTTTTTGAGTCATCTATAGGCCCTGGATAGGAGCAGTGGCTCTTATCAATGGGTCAGAGAACAGGTTTCCTATTGGTTAAAATCTCATTCTAAATACTGTCTCATCAGTATTGGGAAAACTAGAGTCACATACAAACTCAACAGGGTAGAAGCAATAAAGGTGACTTTTACAAGAGAATTACATCATCATTAGCTATATCTAAACCCAGATCCCATCCTTTCTGCTTGTGGAGCACGACCTTTTCTGAGGCAAGATAACAATAAAGAGCTGGCATCATTGCCTCAGTGACTACTCTATCCACTTTCCCAAATCTCTGTAAAATTATGTTTTCTATGACAGAAGTACATTTTAACCTTGGGATTAAGTGACTTTTCTGATGTTTGCTCTGCTTTTTCTGTAAAGACAAAGAAGACAGGATAAAATCGACCCTGATGGAACGAGTAGCATTTTTGCATAGCTTTCCCCTTCCTTTTATCACATTTTGTTACTGCAAGAAAACTCCACGTTGAAGAATCCTCCACGGATTGTGTGTCTATCCTGATCCCATAGAACTAAACCAGTTTGTATCATCTATGATACTTTATTCTGTCAATTACTTGCTGACAGTTTTATGTCTTAGGGTGAGTGCCCTGTATAATGTAAATTAACCCAAAGCAGAGTCCCACTAATTACTATTTAGAATATTTCCCCAGGAAGTTAGTAAAAAATAAGGGCTGTTACTGTCATTCAAAAGGAATGTCCTGCATTTCTGGGGTACACTGGAGCACAAAATAGGTTTCAAATTCACTGCCCAAATAATCCTTTGCCAACATTAAATCAAGTAGCATGTGTTACCAACAATAGATTCTGTATGTTAAAACTTTGATACTTATTGAAGATAGAAGGGTTGTCCAAGCATAACTCTACAGGTTTCTACCATGGTGAGAGATAGTTGTGAGAATACCAATACTGTATAGCTGGGAGCCCTTGGACTTAGTAGCTGAGGGCCAATAATTATAATCAAGCCATTTTTGTGAGTAAGGCTTCCCTCAATCTCTTGTGAGATGGAAATTAAGAAAAATGATAGAATGTAAGGTTAACAAAGAACATAGAAGCATATGCAAATAATACCAAAATGATGGTGGAGAGCAGAGACTGAGGAAATTGGGTTGAAGACTGAGATTTATAATGTTTTATTTCTTTAAAAAAAGCTGGAAGAAAGTATGACCATAAAGGAATAGCTGTTAATTCTGAATGGTAGCTAGCTGGGCGTGGTGCCTGACACCTGTAGTCCCAGCACTTGGGAGGCTGAGGCAGGAGGATCCATGAAAGTTTGAGACCAGCCTGGGCTACAAAGTGAGCTCAAGTCCAGCCTGAACTGCATAGCGAGACCCTGTCTCAAAAAGAAAAGAAAAATCGGAATGGTAGGGCATATGTATTTTTTCTATTAAGCTTTGTAAATTTCTATGTTTCAAATATCTCAAAATATAAAAGTATGAATAACTTGTCATTTACCCATGTGACTAATATTATATATCTCCTATGAAGTAGACACTACTGCAAACCAGCTGATATTCTTTACCTCATTCCATTCTCAAATCAGCCCAGAGGTCAGCAGCTTAGTCAACATTATGATGGAGATACTGAGACAAAGAGAGGGATAAGTAACCTGCCCAGAATCCACACCAGTACCTGGGACCTGCTGGGTCCTCTGCAGTGTTTGTTCCTCCAAAGCTCACTCCACTATCAGGACTCCAGCCACAGACACAGGCAGTGCAATAATTATATGAAATCTGCTCATAAAAAAATGAAGTACATTGTGAACTTGACATTGCAACTCATGTTTTCTGAGTAGTTGCACAAGGGTTTGAACAAAAGAGCCTTAGTGCTTATCAAGTGAATAAGGCAGTTAGGCAGCTGTCATGCTGAAAAGATAGACAGAAAAAAAGTCACCATTTTATCCCGGAAATGAGAAGTACAGCATGTGTTCATACTGAGCACGTGGGCACAGAAACCCCGGCAGATGGGCCAGGCTCGATGTGGGAGGAGGTGCAGGGTGACCCATCCGCTGTGACGGTCTCATTCTGTGCTCGTCACCCTCAGTAGTGTCCCGTGACCTGCACACAGGTGGATGCGTGTTTATCCATCATAAAAATCCTAATTCTTTCCCTTTTTTTCTTTCTTTCCTTTGTCCTTTTCTTCTCTAGTTCTCAAATTAACCAGAGATGAGTCAGCTCGCCTTCTCCCCATGAATTTTTCCTTCTGTTTCAAATTTATTCTGGCGGACGGACTGTTTGTTCACTGCCTGGTTCTCACCTCGCCACACTGATTCAGCCAGTGTTCACTGCGAAGCCTTCCCTTCACTGAGACTGCATTTTTACATTCCTGGACTCTAAGAAACTGATAGCTGACTCCTCATTTGCAGTGATATTGTCTGGAATGATACGTGAACACGTTCATTCTTACGTGAACCTCAGGGGGTGGCATCTAAACACAGCGACAGGACAGTTTCCTCTCATCGATTATTCAATTACAGTGCTGCAGTTTGTCCTTCTGGGCTTAAATGTGTTTCCATTGCCATGAAAACCAAGACAAACTGGCAGCCTCTGTGTCTTCTGGGTCTTTGTCCAGATAATTAAAATTTCCCAAGACTTTTGAAGGATTGCATCAGATATTGTTCCAATGCCAACAATTATCTAAGGAGTTTACAAGGAGCCAGAAAAAGCACTTACGGCTCAGGTTGTCCAGAGGATAGAATTATTGAGTCCTAGGGTGAAGAAAGTGAGGGTGCCTCAGAGGAGACCAGCAGCTCTTTTTGGGCCAGGGGACACGAGGCAGAAGCAAAACTCCCCACAGCTCAGAACACCGCATATGTCCTTTGAAGATCCTCCATTCAGGAGTTCAAAGTCACAGTTACAGAGAGCTCATTATTCCAAACTCTCACGTGATGCAGACTATTATTGGCATTTTTGTTCTGAAGACTTTCCAATTCAGCGGGTACACCATTTACTAAACTCACTTTGGGAGAACTCTACTAATGAGCTAAAACATCTCTCTAATTTCCCCGCAGAATAAATGATATTAAACACAGTCTTTAAAATTTGATCAAGGCTATGGGAAAAACTGCTTAAGATTTGGACTGTGAAATACTGGTATAATGAACTTCACTGCTCATGGTTTCACCACAGCTCAAGATTTAATTACAGTGTTGCAGAGCACCGTCACTGGTGGTTGCGAAGCCTAGGTCGGAGGTCGTTACCTTACCGAGTGAGACTGCAGCCTCCCAGAGGCCATGTCCACAGTTCTTTGCTTCCTTGGGACTCACGTGAAAGTCCAAGTGGGATGACTGCAGTGTAGATAAGACAGGAGAAACGCGACCTGTAGGGAATCTCTTCAGAAGGGAGAATGGTGAAGGACCACAGGACAGAGAAGGGTCTGGATAGATAAGTATATCCAGGGCATACAGGTCACATCACCCCCAGGACACAGGGAGCCCTCACACCCAGGAACCAGCTCCAGGCGAGGACCCCACTGCAGGCCAGCATGAGAGAGGATACAGAGAGAGCAGAGAGCTGGGCTGCAAGCGGGCCTGCTCTGGGCTTCCAGCTAATATGGGGTTGGACCTTGACTTTTCTGCCTCCCTGTACAGAGCAGAATTTCCCCCCAAAATTCCCTTAGCTAATTATCTCTAACAAGGGTTGGGAGAGTGTATGGTCTCAGAGGAAAATCACTCTTCACACACACACACACACACACACACACACACACACACACACGCACTCTGCAGAGTCACCCTAGACAGAGCACTGACTGGTTATCACTGAGTTTGTTTTTCTTAAGACCAGTAGTTACTAGCAAGCTTTAAGACACAGAAAGTGAGCCCTTTGGACTCAGCTCAGAGTGGACCTCAGTGTGGAGGAAGGGTGGTACCAGGATATTGTTGCCTCAGTTTCCTTTTACGATGCGTCTCTACCATTTGTTCTGCCAATGAACTGCAATAAACACCTCTTATTTCTGTGCCTTTAACATTTTGTTTACTTAAGGCTAGTTTTGTATGCAGTTTAAAATGCATAGTAATAAAGCCTAGTTGGAATATTTTCTACTTGAGGGAAAGAAGGTGGTTTAAAAAGAAAAAGATCAATTTTTGACATCTAAAGTTAACACAAAAACAAAGATAGGTCACAAATAATAAACAATTCATTTCAATTTTCCTATGAAGATTTTCTTGAAAAAGGTACTACCAATTTGACAGAATGACTTTAGCGAAGTCATTACACTAAATTAACAGGTTTGAGTTCATAAAAACAATAGCAACACCAGGAATACAGTTTCAAATCATTTTACTATCTGTTAAAGTTATAAGATAAACAATATGCAAACACCTGTGTATCAGAACTATATGTTTTATGTTTAACTGTTAAAGACTTTATAAGGGGGATATGTTTCATATTTTCTCTCTGGAGCCAGAGATTTTAATGTCTATATGAGATATCATATATAGTGTTTTGTACACTTAATATATTATTTAAATTGAAGCTGTCATCATCATCATTTGCAACATCCTGATGTATACTAACTTCAGTAACCTTTTCTGGGTTCATGTATCAAGTAGAAACACAAAATATCTGGTTATTAATATGCCAAATATGTTTTAAATATAAACCTTGTTAAAGTCATAGTATAACATTAACACCACTAATTTTACTGGTGAGGATGGAATGTATTAACTAGAAGAGGGTAGAATATTGTCTCCATTAATTTATAATCAAATGATATACAATAATTTTCATAAACATAAATATTGAAATAAAAAGATGATCAGTCCAAAGTAATCAGTAATATTATTTCTGTTTTTCACGGTACAGTAAGATGAACTATTGCCCTGAGAGCTGGTTTTTACACTTAGCCTCAGTTATTAGTTTGTCCATTGTCTCAGCCTAACATTTTCTCATGGAGAGGAGGGAGAAATACCTAGAAAATTTGACACCCCCCCCCAAATTTCCTGTCTGAGATAATGAGCTCCTCTGAGAATTGAGGGGGGTGAGTCCCCATGGGGTAGTTAATTCCATGAAGGATGTGAAAGCGTCTGTTAAAGGAGAAAATTTAGAAGCAATCATCCATATATTTGACATCTCATTTGTACTCCCTTTATTCAAGCTTGGCACACTGAACCCCCAGCCCATTATAAATACATTTAAATTTGTAACTTGTGGAAATATGATGTGAAAAACTATTTTCTATGAAATGAAAGACTAAAGTACAAGGGTCATAAGTGATTGTTACTTTTTCTACGGATATCCTATGATGTCATATTAAATTATACAGTAACATGTTGGAGTTATATTTTGCAAAGTCTATGTTAGTCATCTTTTCCCTCAAACACAATTACATCTAAATAAATTATCTTTTACTGCAATTTGATCTAGTTATCACTGTAGCTTTTGTAGAAGTGAAGGCATTATTTACAATATTTTCATCCCATGTGTTTATACATTTTGACATCAAAGACCCATCATTTCTTTGCTTTTTATTTCCCAAACCTACTTTTCATGATTTTCATCTCTTGGTCATATGTCCAGTCACCAAGTCTTAAAACACCACAGCTTTCCCGAGTTGTCTCTTTCCCTGAATGTGCCATTCATTACGTTTCTAAAGCGACCATGACATCTGTCTTTCATGACTGTTTCTTGTCCCAGCCTTGCACTTCATTCACCTGTGTCAGATTTGTCATAAAAGCCTGTTCATTTTAATCTTCTGTGTCGCACTCCTTCTTTGTTGTATATGTTTGCATATAACACAACATAACATAACAACATAATGTAACATAACATGACATTGCACTCTTCGTGTAGGGTTGCTGCATGGACATATCGCATCCAAACTGCTGTTTTCATCTGTTCCCTCTTTCCTCCCTCCTCCCATCTCTTAGTTCCCTTTCCATTTGAGAAAGATATATCTCCTTACCTCTTACGATCTTTTATTTTGATCTTTACAATTTGGGTTTCTCATATAACAGAAACCCTGTGGTATTTGAGCTTGTGTATCTGATTTATTTCACTTAATATTATGGTCTCAGGGTACATCCACTTTGCTGCAAATAACTTATATTTGTCTTCCTTTATGGCAGAGTAATACTGCATGGCACATAAATATAACACTTTCTTTATCCATTCATCTATTTATGGACAAAAAGGCTGCTTCCAAGATGTAGCTATTATGAATTGTCTTGCTCTAACTATGGATATGTAGGTATCACTGCAACATGATGTCTTTCTTTAACTCTTTCAGGAACATACCTGGAAGGGAAACGGCTGAGTCCAGTGAAATTTCTATTTTCAATTTATGAGGACTTTCCATTGTGTTTGTACTAGTTTACAAGCCCACCAACAGTGTAGGAGTATTCCTTTACCCCACACTCCTGCCAGCATTTGCTATTTTTTGATTTCTTGATGGTGGTCATTCTTTCTAGAGTAAGATGGCATCTCAGTGTTGTCACCTTTCACTTTACCACACGAGGAGCTTTTCTGAAATACAGATATCATCATGCCCAAACACAATGTCCTGAGGAGAAAGTCTTATTGTTTAGGGAAACACGCATGCATTCTTTAACACTGATTTTGGTTCTACCAACTTACATTTCCATCTCTATCTAAAGAACCCCTGTTCATTTATACCCCAAATGCATTAAAAGAATTAAACTACTGACCATAAGGAATTAAAACACTGAATCATCTTTCAAAAATAATTTGAAATAAAGGAAAAAGGGAATAGTATTTGGAGGTAGAATGGCTCAATAATTGCATGTTTAAAAGTTAGACAACCTCACTTACTATTACTGAGGAGAAAAATTACATTGAAGAAGTGTTCTGAAAGTTACATAAAGTAACAAATAGTAAATTGTCTTCAACATAAGGTGAACTTTTATAATTACAAGTTCCAATAACTATATCTTCTTGCTTTTGGTGTTCTGTCAATGACAATATTCATCCCATAGGACAGCGTGGACCTAATCACATTGAAATGTTCCTCATGTTCCTTAATGAGGCTTCTGGAGGCTCTTAGTTGACATTGTTTGTTAGTGCTTATTTCACTGTGTTTTGCAGCCTAAATGCTTTTCAGTGTGTGAATGGCTTAAAAAAACAAAACAAAACAAAAAAAAACAAGCAACAACAAAAAACTGTTACAATCCTCAGTAACATCAAAGAACAACTGTTAAATGAGACAGCTTGAATGGATGTCAAAGGAATGAGGCTGAATGAAAAAAGGTGATGTTAAAAGGCTTCACACCATATGATTTCATGTCTGAACATTCTCAGAATGGCAACGTTATAGGAATAGTAACAAGTGGCTGCCAGGAGTTGGGATGGGACATCAAGGGGAAAGGATGGTACTGGAGACTCTTGTGGGAATGCAACAACCAGGGGTGTGGAAAACAGTATAAAAGAATGGTACACAAATACTGTACTCTAGTTAGTAAAATTGTAGTTTCAAAGTGTGTGAATTAGCAATTCCAAAACTACTTATATATTAAAATTGAGCAAATATGCAAACAGGCAATGGATAATGAGCCCCAGGGTTGTTGGAGTTTATTTTACTTTTTTAACCAAAACAAATCCTCCAAGTTTGAATGGGTATATTTGGTCTGTCAGGCTTATGGGCATTTTTTCTGTACCCAGCCATGAACATTTTGTGTGACTATTTTCAAAGCCTGCATCTGTCTGCTCAGGGACAAGTTCCCTAGTTTACAGAGATCTTCTTTCATTTGACCAATGACTGGAGATGGCTGGTCAATAGAATTTCATAAGGGGAATTCCCCATCTATAATCAGCTGGCTCTAAGGCCAAGTGGCTTGGCAGAGAGGCAACCATTCATGGTGGCAGAAGACAGCAAAAGCAACAATAGAGAAGGGGAGAGCAAGCCTATCTCTGTCCCTTATATACAGACTACCCACCCTAGGGTGGGTGTAACACACGGCCCTAATCCCAGCACTAGACCATGAACCAACCACAAACTCTATATTCAGCTGCCTGCAAAGAGCCCACCCCACATGACCACATGATGTTTTGGGGAACATCCAGACACAAACAAAATCATTCCTTCCCTGATCCCCTCAAAGACTAATGTAGTTTTCTTTATGAAAAAGACATTTACCCATCTGCAAGAGTTGCCAAAATCCTCACAGTTTCACCACTGCTGAGAAGTCCAAGTCCAAAGTCTTCTCTGAGATTTAAGGCAAACTCTTAGCTGTGGGACCTTGTATAAGTGAAAAGAAAGTTAAACACTTCCACATTCAATGGCACAAGATAGACATTTCCATTCCAAAAGTTACAAACAGGAGGATACACAGGAAAGGGACCAAAGCAAGTCCAAATTCCAGCAGGGCAAACATTAAGCTGAAATTTTTTCTCCTAGATTAATTAGTTCCATGTACAGCATCTGAGGCAATCTGTGGCAAGTTGTGAGCTCCAAAGGGCTTGGATGGTTCCACCCCTATGGCACTACTGATGGTTGTAGCTCCCATATCTTCTCTCTTGGACATGCTGTGCTTCCTTCTTGCAGTTTCCTCAGGCAATCCATGTTCCTGGCTTTTCCAAACTTCTGGGGTCTCCACTGCACCTTTGGCATCACCCTCACTTCTTCACACACTGCCCTCTCAGGAGCACACTGCCTGTCCTCTCAGACCTTCTTCTGAAATCTGAGTGGAAGCCTTCCTAACCCCACAACTCTTGCATTCTGCATGTGCCTAAAACCAGTGCCACATGGATGATGCCAAGGCCTGATGCCAGCTGAAACAATAACCAGGTTTCCTCCTCTCTTGGCTGCAGTTTAGTGCTTGCATTGCTGAGTACTCTGAATCCAGTTCTGAGGAGCAGATTTTCTATGCTGCCACCATTCTGAGATACAGTGCTGCCACCAGCATTCTGGAACATGGTGCTCTGGGGCTTTCTTCTCAAAACAAAGTCTTTCACTTTTGCAATTTTGAGGCTGCAGATGGTGGAGACTTGATGCTTCTTGTGATACCCTCAGGGCATCCTTTTTTATTCTCCTGTTAGTTTTAGCAATCAAGATCTCCTCTGCCCTATTTTTGCTGACCAAAGCTTCCTTTTTAGCCAAACTCACAACATTTTAAAGTATTCTGCTGGGCTCTTTGCTCTTGATTCTCAACATAAATCTGGCTAAAAGCACCCAAATGTAGTCATGTCACCACTTCAACGTTCGAGTGCCTTGAATTTCTTCTCCTAGATTAGTCTAGTGCTCTTAATATCAGTCTCAGACAGTCTCTGGACATGAGCAAAATGCAGACAAACTTTCTTCCAAGCCATAACACACACTGTCTGGCGTCCAATAGCTAATTCAGTCCTTCTTCCCAGCAGAAACTTCCTGAACCTGTTCTTTACCTCCAGAATTTGTATTAGCCTTGTGGTCTTTAGAGCTCTGAGCACAATCTCCCATACTGAACAGCCTAAGGTGTTCCAGCTCTAATTTTTCAGCTGGTATCTCTGAACCTTTCCAAATGCTTCCCATAAGCCATTCTCAAGGGCTTCTGAACTATATGGTCAGGTATAATCACAGCAATGACCCCATTCCTCTGGTACCAAATTCTATCTTAGTTACTTTTCTCATTGCTTGGACAAAACACCCAACACCCATAAATTAAAGGAGGGAAGATTTATTTAGCTCACAGTTTGTGGAGGTTTGAGTCTATAACTGGCTGGCTCTAAGGCAGAGTGGCATGGCCAAGAGGCAACTGTTCATGGCAGCGAAGACAGAAAAAGCAACAATAGAAGAGGAGAGAGCAAGCCTCTTTCTCTCCCTTATATTGTACGGAGGCTGCCTGCCTTAGGGCAGGTGTAGCACTCAGATCCCCAATGCCAGCATTAGACCACGAACCCATCATAAACTCTAGATTCAGCTGCCTGTGAAAAGCCTGCTCCCCATGACCACAAGATGCTTTGGGGGGACATTCAGATAGAAACCGTAACAATACTACTTTTGCATTTTTACTGTTGTTTTTCTCATTGTGTCATCTCCTCTTGTACTTGCCATTGTAGTTTTTGTGTTTCCAGTTTTGCCCATACTTTGACCTGGGCATGTTTCCTTGTCAACTGTTTTAGTTATGCTATCTCTTACTGGTCAGTGAGACTGTATTGTCTTATGCTTGGCATGATTTTGAGCTTTTTTGGCTTTCTTAGTCACTTGCTGAGTTGTCTCTGTCTCACCATGTGCTGCTCCAGGATGCACATGTGTTTTTTTCTCTGTCTATTTTCACTTCTGGACAGTCTGTAGCCCTGCTGCTGCTGTCGAGCTGAGCCTTATTTTATTTGATCTGCAGGTGTTGGATTTCTTTTATCTTTTGCCTTGGCTTTGAGTTGTTTGACTTACTACAGTTCAGCCTTGTGTTGCCTTGCAGCTTCCTCTTCAGTTGTCAGGCTTTTTTGTATGTGTCTTTCAGCCTGTAGCAACACTGGTTTTTTTTGTTTTTGTTTTTGCTGTCAACTGTCACTGACAAGCAGCCTCCAGTTTTGCTGGATTTGCCGCACAATGTGTTCTTTGCATTGCTATGCATGTGTCCCAGCTCCAGTTCTGGCTCTTTCTTGCTGGCAGTAGTTTTTTCAAAGCTCACTTTCAGTGTAAGGATCTTTTATATTCATTGCTATTGCTGCAGTGCGTTTTTTATCAGCCTCTTTTGGTTGAGCTCACTCTTTGATGCCTTCTGTAGCTGGGCAAGGCACTCCTCAATGTCAGCCTTGTGTTTTATTGTCTTTGTTTTAAATCTCTGTGGCCAAAAGATAATTTGGGCTTGTAGTTTTGGAGTAGATTCCTTTTTACCAGGGGAGCTTGACAGTTTGGAAGATATAGGAACTTTTGTTGGACCTGTTTTTTATGATATACCTCTCAGTCCAGAAAAATGGCCTCTTTTTGGAACTCCAGTGACTCTAACAATAGTCATGTGATTTTTGGATAACAGCCCAATAGTCTGTGTCATTACCAACTGTTCAGTTGTACCATCTACCAGAAAATTCATGAATTAGCCCTTTATCTTTTGTTGTGATCATGGGCTTCTAGCTGCCTATGGGGATGGAGCCTGATCAGGTCTAGTCCTGGTAACTTTTACTTCCTGTCAGTCCAATGAGGCCAGCATCTGGTTTTTCCCTGGGTGATAGCTTTTTCCAGGAATTCTCCTAGTTCTGAAACTTTTATCATCTCTTTTATCATTTTTTGCCATTCATTTTTTTAATATCCAAAGTTTTACATTGCACACATTGATTCCAATCTAGATTTAGTCAACTGGTAGATCCTGGCTTTGTTTGGCTCCTGTTTTGTTAGTATGCTCATCTTTGTCCTCTATTGATTTCTGTCTTTCTTTCTTTGAGTGCTTTGGTCAACAGATCTGTTCTTTAAGCCTCCTGTCAGCTTTTTGTCTGGCCTCCTGTTAATGATTTACATACACTCTGATAGTCACCTCTGAAAGTGGATTTGCATTCATGCATTAATCTTTATCAATAAGCAGCTAGACAGAGCTGAAACCATGTGGGTCTAATCTGAACTATATTCAGCCAGGAGTCAGTGTATGGAAACTGATTCTGATGTCCTCATAGCCGTTTGTTTCCAGTCATCATTCAAGAGTCAGTGTTCTTATCTTAAACCAACAGAGAGCAAAGTGAGTTAACCCTATAATTACAATTTAAAAATTTGCAGTGCTCAAGAAATGCTTTATGCACATCAACTCAAACTGGAAACCAAAAGTACATTTACCACTTGATTAAAATTCGTAATTCTGGTTTTACTGAGCAAGGGTTGGGCTTGGGTCTATCAAAGCTTGGAGGGACCACAGGTTCTGTCTTCCTCCATGCCCACTTTGAAATGAAAAGATGAGTTCTTGTTGCCATCATCACTCTGTTTCACAGGGTATTCCTTTATTTTTCTATCAGCCTGCCTGTGGCACCCTGCCTGTATATCCCAGCACACTAAAGCTAAGCAGAGTTTTCATGTTTTTGCCCATTAGACTGCAAATCATTTTCTGGTACTTTTGCTTTTAGGCTTATTAGACCATTTTCCACCCCCAGTCACCAGTGAGTCTAGGTGACCTCAGACTCACACACTTAATTTTGCACACACACACTTACATATATTCCTTTTCAGTTGTTTTCATTGAGGTGTTAGATTTCATTCTAATCTCTCTTGTTGTGGGCCACTCCCACAGTTCTGACACTCTCTGTGAGTTTCTTGCTGTGAGCCACTGCTGCATTCCACTTGGCACTCTCATTGTTGGCCTAACCTGAAAATTATTTGAGTTTCTTTCTGGGTGTGGGTCTGTCCCATGAGTTGTTAGAGAGCAACTCTCTGCATGAAGCTCCACTGCATTTCACTTGGGGTTGTAGGTTTCATCTGACCCAATCCATGTAAGATTACTAGGTACACCCCCCTGGAGCTGATTGGGCTCCCTTCTTCCCTAATAGGATGGGTTTTCTTCCTTGGGCCCCCAAAACCTTACTATGGTCCTGTAGTGGGGTGTTCCAGAATCATTCTAAATCCTCTCAGCTTCTATTTGTGCTGATGAGGTGAGGTCTGTGGGAGGACCAATACTCTCTCCTAGCTGAAGTTTCACCTGATGGTACCACAAGTCTCAGAACTCCTGCAGCTCATACCCTCTTGGGCCTGCAGGCAAAGGAGAGAGAAATTCTGTCATCTCTGGTCCCTATATGGTCACCAGAAATGTTTAAGAATCCAAGAGATTAGAGAGACCAGTGGGGAAAAGGAGGGTTTATTTCCAGGATTTTAGATGCACAATGATCCAGCCAAACTCACATCTAAAGGGCTGGGCCTTGGAACTAAGAAAAGGCTCTAGTTTTATATATTTGGCTGAGGGAGCTGGCCTTTAGAAACTAGGGGTACTGGTCAAGTGAGGGTACAGAAGAAAGGCAAAGCAATTAATAACTTATCCTTGAAAGATGATAAAGCCTTGTGAATCCTGCAAGAATAAGATGACATAAACTTTATTTACAGGATATAGTTGCCAATCTTATCTGTACCAGAAGAAGAAATAATAGCTACAGGAGGTACTGCAGGAGTTCAGTGGGGATTGTTCTTTAAGTGCTGCTTCAGGGCAAACTTCTGCTAGTATTTTGATACTGATTTCCCATACTTGGACAAACCTACTGGTATGTATTATTGGAAGGGTACATAGGACCTCAGAAGTATTTTTGTATACTTCTTGTATGTCTGAAATTATTTCAGGAAAGGCTAAAATCAACAGAATTCATTCAGAACTACTCATTTAAAAGAATTTCATTTATGTGTAAAGCAAATGTGTGTCTGTCCATACATGTATATCTATCATTTATATTTCTTAATAGAATTGACTGTCTTTTCAAGCAATCATTTTGATGATGTATCTCCCTCTTTTCCTCAGTTGATCATTTGTTGTCAAAGAAGGATGGATTTGCTGCAAAGCTCTGGCCCTGTCAGGGCTTGCACAAGCCCCACAGCACATCTCAGGCTGCTTGCTACAGATCAAGAGTCTTGGGAGCTCCTTGATGCCGAGGGCCAAGGGTCAGAGTCACTGGCCCACAGAGGGATGGTTCCAGAGCCTTCATTTGCTTTAAGCCATGCATAATTATGCACAAAGCATAATACTTTCTAATGATGATAAATGTGTGTATGACTAGGTCTATGGGGTTACTATGCTATACTTTTATCATTATTTTAGATTGTATCCTTCTTATTAAAAAGAAGTTCCTCTTAACTATGTGCTCTGTTTTACTGGCAGCACCCTCACACATATTGTGTCCCCTATGCTCCTTGATTGACTAACCAGACTGTGATGATGTAGGAAACAACCTACAGCACATTTCTCAGGACAGATCTGTTGTTAGGAGGTGCATGACTGTGCAGATGAGTGTAGCTGGCAGAGGAAGGTGGCAAGGAGGGATTTGACTCAATGGCCACCCCACTAGAGATGAAAAGTACTCACTGTGTGGCACCTTTATGGAGGGGAGGACAGCTTCCTGCCACAGGCCTGCCAGGCAGAGGCTTTGTGGGGGATTGATCAGGTCTGCAGCCTGGGTTCTTCCATCAGGGATGTGCTTTTTCTCGAGGTCTCAGGAGAATCTGTCTCCTTACCTTTTCTGGTTTCTAAAGGCCACTGCAGTCCTTGGAATCTGGTCCCATCTGACATCTGCAGAGCCAGCAGCATAGCATTTTTCAGTCTCTTTTTCTCATTATTATCTTGTTTCTTTTGGGGACCCAGATAATCCAGGATGACATCTCCATCTCAAGATCTTTACTTAGTCCATCTGCTAAGTGCCTTTTGCTGTGGGAGATAATGTAGCCACAGGCTCTGGTGATTAGGTGTGGGCATCTTTGGGGGCCATTATTCTGTCTCCCACACTTCTGTGTTACTTTTAAGAGGTGGGATGCAAGACAAAGCTCCTTGACTTTTGCTTTGAAGGAGGTATCCTAACATACTATACTACAGCACCTGCAGAAATCTCATAGGGTGGCGGTGCCTTTAGTTTTCATACAAATCATCTCCCACCATCTGTGAGTCTGTATTTTTCAGCCATATCATCTAATGAATTTTCCATCTCCAGATGAATAGATCCCTTCAGCAAAGTGTCGATGGTACAGTGTATCACAACAAAGTCCTATTTAAGGATGCTAGAGCTGAAGTGTGGCATGGAAGGTGCACACTGACATATCTCTGGGGGAACTGGATGAATGCTTATTCCTAACCCTTTGGTTTTAGGTATGCACTGAGATGAATTTTACAAGGAATAGCCACATCAGTGTGCTTATTTCAAGAACCAAAAGCTAGATTAAGCCTCAGAGTAAGAAAACCACATCTTCCAGGTCAGTTGCAATTAAAATGGCCACATGATTAAGCATATAATAATCCATTTCACTCACAAGGTTCATGTCACCTATGCACAGGACAAGTAGATAACATAACTGGAGTCCAACATATCTTTCAAGTCTTTCATGGAAGTGGAATTCTCCCGGGAGGGACACTCTGTGTGAAGGCATGTGGCAGCCAAATCACATATATTGTTATTTTCATTCATTTCCATTTAAAGTGTCCCCAGGGTGTCCATAAACACGATCTGTGGCCATGTCCAGTGATGCTAGAAGCTCCCCTTCTCCCTTGCTGAGCAGAGCAGATGCTGAGTCCCATCAGGCAGGTTGGGCTGGAACTGAGTCAATACTTGATTGCTGTCTGGGGGAGACTTGGCCACCTGTTGTTCCACCTGTGCCTAACAGGCTCATCCTTGATGTCTTTCTATGGAGACTGATATGTTTTCCAAGGCCCCGCCACTATATAGGGAGTGAAATCTAGTTTCCCTCCTCAGCACAGAAGACCACTTAAAACTCAGCACTGTTTCCAGAGGTTTAGAGCCAGTTCCTTTTTTAAAAAACAACAACAACTCCTTCCTTACTTGATCTAAAGTGTCAAATGCCTCAGGGGACACTGCCTTGTGTCAGGTCCTCAGCTAAGTTTTGTCACTTTAGCTTCTACAGAACAACAGATTGCTGTATTTCCCCCTTAGCGTTCTTCCAGCAGTGCACAGCACCCAGCACCTTGCTGATCTGCAGCTTCCCCGGGAAAAGTAGCTCCCTCTCAGCTTCCTAGTTCTTCACAGACTTCTTGTTGTTGTTGCTCCAGTGGCTCTCTAATGTGTTACACAAACTTTTTCTTGCTTTTATTATTTCTTGTATTAAGACTTTTCTAATTTTTGAAAGAAACTTAGACTCCCTGAGTTGTCCTGTCTTTCCTGGAAGCAGAATTCATCATCCAGATTTGAGCTAAGTTTGTAATAAACACTTCAGCCACTGTAGGTGAACTTATCATGACCCCGTGATAAAGGGGCATAGGCCTCTCCCAGGACCTGGGAAGGACCCTAGTAATGTTCTTGTGTAAACACATGTTAATGTAAACTTGTAGAAAAGATATGTTACCTCCAATTCACTATGGTTACTCCTTTCCAATTGCAATATCCCAATTATAATTCTCCTGTCAGTTGATCTTAAAGAGGTTGTGAGAATTTTTCTTACCTAGGTAAGAGAAACTGGTATGGAGATCCAGTTGCACAGGTGATAGTTGATTGATTGTGTCCACTGGAGTAAGAGACCTTTAACTAAATCTGCTCAGCAATTCCACACCCTAGGGTGTGGAAGACCCACCCTAGGGTCGCTTTTTGCCTTGATGGTATAAAGAGGAAATGAAGAAGGATGATTCTGCCTCTGTTTCTTTGGAGGAGCTCCAGTCTTTGCCTTTGCCTTGGATATCATCTCCCGGCTTCCAGTGCAGATCCCTCAGCCTTCTGGCCTAGACCCTTCATCATTCCATCCCAGGCCCATTGACTTCCCATTAGCTTTCTGAATCAGACTTGCTTGGGTCACTGCAGTAAGCTCCAGACCTTCAGCTGAATCTTTTGGTCTCCAGTGTGCAGACAGACCCTCTGTACTCTTCCTCCTCCAACTCTGTGGGTGACCAACTCTGTGAGTAAGCCAATCTTGTAAATTCTTACATATTTGTGTATTTTCCTTTGTATCTGTTTCTCTAGTAAATATGACCAATACAGCATATATGGTTTGTTATCATCTCTATGCAAAGATAAGCTACTGTTAGTTCTCCCAGTGTACTAAGGGCTTCTCAGACCAGCCCCGTTCTTGACTCTTTGGACTTTCCAGTGACAGAGAGCCAAAATGTGAAGGTTAATAATGATGTTGGGGCCAGGCACCTAAGTACGAAGCTAGTGAGTAGCAATTTTAAAATCTCACCTCTTCTCCAGTCAGCAAAATATGCTGTTAGCAAAATAAGTACACAAACCACACACTGTTAAAAAGTATTTATAAACCATACATCTGACAAAGGACTTGTATACATGTTTTACAAATCACTTATCAAACATTAACAAAATTTTTACAGGAAAATGAAACAATCTTTGTTTTAACAGAGCCTGTGCTGCAGCACAAGGGGTAAGTAAACAGGAGGGAGCCCCTTAGACTAAAACCCTGTGTCTTGCTGAATTGACCAGGCTGGCCTTGAACTTGTGATCCTCCTGCCTCAGCTTCCCAAGAAGCCTGGATTATAGGCATGCACTACCACACCCAGGTGCGAACTTGTTTGTTTTGTTTTAATAGGAAAAAGACTTAAACACACACAAAAGGATATAATCAATGAGCACATTAAATAAGGCTATCATCAGCAAATAACACCATCATTAGCAAATAGGTAAATGTATATTGAACCTATGTTATAATCTACATGTTTACTAAATTGGATAAAATTGAAAAAGACTGACCATACCAAATATTAGCAACATTGTGAAGCAATCGCCTCTCTAAGTACCATGCAAAATAGTATTTCTACTTGGGAAAATTTTGTGGAAGACATTTATATAACAATTACATTAAAGAATATTCACAACCCCATTAATAGTAACACAAAATGGAAAACAATCAAAAGATTCATCAGCAATACAGTAAACGAATGATGGTATATTAATACAATAAAACTATTAATCCATAAATTTACAAGGATGGATTTCAAAAGCATTATACTCAGTTGAAGAATGGGGTCAGGAAAGTTTGCATAGTGCATGATTTTATGCATGAAAAGGCACAGCTAGAGGGAAGAATGTGCGTTATTGTGTTGGTTTAAGGGATATTATTGCAAGGTGAACAATGTAATACAGGACATGTATTTTATAAGATTATTTATAATAGTCACCCAAAGAATGATATACAAAAGAATGCAGGAAATCTGTCCACACACTAAGACCAAGGGATCCAGCTGAGGGCCTGGATCCCACAGAAATGTCCTACATGAGCCCAGCTTAAGACCTAGAGCTCATTACCATGCCTCCCACGAGTCCAACTGGAGGCCCAGAGCCCATAACAATTTCTCATGCAGGCCTGTGACATGGATCTGTGCTGCAAAGACCCAAAGGTCAGTGGTGGAATCTAGGAAGTCTGTGCCAACGGAATGAAGGACCTGTGCTAGCAGGCTGAGGGGTCTGCACTGGAGCCAGGAAGCAACACACAAAGTACGAACCAGAGCTCCCCTGAAAAGTACCACAGCCCTCCTCAGCAACAGTGAGGCCCTGAGCTCCTCCAGTGGTGAACACAGCTGAGTTCCCATCAGGACAGCCAATGCAGCAATCTTCTGTAGGAGACTGAGCTGTGCAACTTCTTTCCTTCTTAAGTCAGGAAACAGTGCTCTGAGCTTCCCCAAAGGATCAGAGCTTCCACAAAGTGAACTGAAGCTATTCTCAGTGCCAACAAGGTCCTGAGCTCCTTGGAGGATGAAAACAGCTGAGTTCATCACAAAAGCCAGCATGACGAGCTCCTCCAAAACAACCAACAGCTCCTTACAGCTTCTATCAGGTCCCAACAGCCTTTTTCCCCTCCCAACAGCCTCACTTCTCCTTCTCCAATTCTGTCTCTTATGGTGCTGGTAACAGTCCCCAGATGGGTCTCCCACACTCAGCACCACGCTTACTCAGTTCAGCTGGGGGTATAAATTGACCACCACTTTTCAATCCACTACAGTTACTCACACCAAGGAGCCCAAATACGTGAAGTGGTCAGCACTCAAGAGAAGATCTGTCAGGTCGAGGCTGATAGCACATGCAGAAGTGCACACATAGACAAATGTGCTGAGAAGCCAGATTCCTCCCAGCTGGAGAAGGAAGCTGGAGTAAGGAGAAAGACCAGACAAGCATGCAGCCTCCCACTTGGCTTGGAATTGGAGGTGTCCTGGTGAACTGCTGGTGTTTAAAACACAGGTATGGACAGTGCAGAGAGAGATACAATGTCTGTCCATATGAGTATAAAATAGAAATGAGCAAGCCATGCTCCTAGATCATGGTTTCTAATTTCCATTCTTCACTTAAAGAAATGAAGGTTGTTCGGAGAAATAGCTGTTTCAGGGACATCTTATTGTGCTGAAATTAATGAAGTATTATGTTGAGGACCACAAATGCAGAATGGTTAGTTTTACTTGCTTCCGTAAGGGATTAATAGAGGCTTGGGATTTTTGGTATCACCCTTTTGAGATTTCCCATTATCTCATTAGGGATGGGTCATCCTCCACCACCTACTAAGGCTAAGGCTAAGGCCAAGGCTAAGGCCAAGGCTAAGACTACTAAGACTAAAGATGCTACAGGGCAAGAGCCTCTTTAGCTTAAGGTCACTACCACCTTCTGAGTCATCTGATAATCCCCTCACCATTTTCCTCAATCAATAAATACTGAGGTTCTGGCTGCCTTGTGGCCTTTTGTTCTCCATGAACAGCTGGTCATCCCAGAGCACCACGCATTGCCATTTTGTCTCTTGCTCCTTCTTCCTTTTGTGCACAGTGACATCTGGCAGGAGATTGAAGCCCACAGAAGTGGTCTCCAATAACTGGCATCCAATGTGACCTGAACCCATGGTGTTCTCACCTGCATGGTGGACAGACTAGGAGTATTTCAATGGTATTTAAATCTCAAGTGACAATTCCAAAGACATTCAGCACAGGACTGAGTTTAGTACTTTCAGATGAAGTAAGAATTTCACTGTCATATCATGCATAGGTACAAATTCTCTATGATGAATATGATTATTATGTACATCTAAAGTGTACCAATAAAATCTGATAAAATAACAGAAGACATATGCAAGGAGATGTCCTTGGACCTTGTTGTTTCCCAAAGATAGTTAGAAAAAATCCTAATAATCAACATTAGCTCATCCCTGAACATCAGGTGTTTGATTTTAAAGAGCTTAAAGAATTAAAACAGAGCATCATAAATAATGGAGCTCAAGGACCATTCACCATAGATTCAATTGTAGGGAAACATCATCTGACCCCACCTGATGTTAGACAACTTATTCATGCTTGCTTATTACCTAGTTAATATCTTTATTTCAATATGCAGTTATGGGAACTGGCAGCAGATCAGGCTAAGAGAAAAAGAAAAGGAGATAGAGCCAACATAACAGTGGAGGTCCTTTTAGGGGTACAGGACCTTTGCAGATATAGCACAGCAAATGCAATATACTAATGAGACTTGTGGAGAGACTCTTTCTTGGCCCACACCTCCACAATTTTTAGAGACTGATGCAGCATGCCCAAGAAGGCAGCATGGTCATCTTCAGGGAAGGTGGCAATGTAGGCAGAGTCAGTGATGGTGGTGCGGGACCTGTGCAGAGAGGAATGAAGTGGCCAGGGTAGGCCAGCAACAGAGCCATAGAACAGAGAAGCAGCTTCCTCAACCAGGCTGGGTGTGGTGGTATGTGACTGTAGCCTCAGCTATTGGAGAGGCTGAGGTCAAAAATATGCTAAGTACAGGGACTCTTTACACTGAGACTCCTGGAGTCAGTGTTACTTCAAACTATGCTAAACCCAATGGGAATTTGCTGAGCCAATATGGGTTAATCTAGGAACCTAAATAAGGAGAAGTTGCAAATATTAAAATCTTTGGTGCCAAAGCAAATAAAAAGGGACGTTTTGAGCCCTCTTTCAAAGAACTAGAAAGCAATGGGTTAGTGCTAAGTAAAGCTTTCGTTCGTGAACATGAGTCTTAATGTGAAGAGAAATATTGATTATGATGCTGTATCACAACCAGAATTATTTGGTAAGAAAGAGGAAAAATGGTCAAAATTGCCTTATGTTCAGACTTTCTTTGCACTGAGGAAATAATCCTTACCTGTATTCAAATGCAAATGTGAGCCACAGGAAACCCAGATACCTCTGGCCCTTAAGCATCCACTATTACCAAGTCTGAAGCTTCCCCAAAATCCCCTTCCAGTCCTGATGGTGGCGCTTCTAGGCCACCCATAGTTAAAGCCTCCCAAAGGCTGTGTCCATCCTCTGATGATTTTGTTTTAGCTTCTCAAGGGCAATATCTCTTATAGGAAGTAAGTGGGAAATTTAGAACTGCTGTTATTCATGTGCCCCTTTTCTCTCAGTGACCTAAAACAGATCAGATAAGACCTAGGAGAGTTTCCAGATGATCCTGTTAAGTATGAAGTCTTTATAAACCTCAGACCTATAAACTAGGTTGAGAGATTTAGTTATTCTTAAATCAAATATTAACTTCTAATGAGAGACAATGGGTAGAGACTTTAATGTATGAATTTCTTAAGTGTATTACAGATACCTAGGGGTGCATAATTTCAGAATAGGTTTAAATAGAGCCTAGTCAGCACTGCTGCAGAGGTGACTGAATAGAGAAACCAAAATGTCTTGAAGATCTCCTTGCCTTAGAGCCGAGATTTCTTCTGGACTATTACCTGCCTCTGTCTGTCCCCAGAGGCAATAGATCTCTTGCACATAGGGATTTTAGAGCTTTTGATTCTGAGTCATTTATTGGAAAATAAGTCCTAAAGAATATGATTAGAACATTATCATTTTGTCTATCATTCTCTTCAAAAGGTTAAAAAGTAGCTCTCAGTTTCCTTACTTATTGGTTTCATTTTCTGTTTGGCAATACAGTTGCAGTCAATCATAACTTTTTTCTCTAGAGGCACATTTTGCTAAGGATTAGAGACATACGCTGGGAAAGCTCTTGATCTTGTCTTTCTGCACTGAGATGGCTAGGATTTAGTCTTCCACAGAATCACTCTTCTGTCCCTTCTCCATTGACCTGTGCCTGAGAAAAATCACAGTTTACAATAATGTTTGGTCTAACACAATTCTCTCCTCCATCAGTGCTGAATTTCAGGACCAAGTTTCTACAATGGTGAGTTTCCCTTCCCTGGGATCCTTCCATAGTAAAACTACCCATCTCTCTCTCAGCTATGTTCTAAAACACTGGTCTACATTTAATCCTGAAGGCCTCAATGAACAGATGTACAAGTTTTAGTTCAAGTTTATGTTTTTTAGTTCTTAGGCAGAACTGGAGATTAACTCCTCTTCTTTTCCCCCTCAAGAATGATGATGAATGATTTTTATAGCATAGGGCAGACTGACTGATTTTTATAGCACAGAAAAGTTCACTGATAGAACAAAACATTCCTAGGAAATCTTATGAATTTAAAAACAATTTTAAACAGACACTGGTATTTAAAAAGAGGCACAGCCCCAGTCCCAAGAGGACTGCCTCTCTCATCATGATTTCTCTCCAGAACATCTTGCAGACTGACCACTATTCTCAGAGATAATCTCTTTCTATACCCAAACCTGGCATGCTCAAACCCTTGGAAATAGTTAAACTTACCTTTAACCATCTGTCCCATTAGAAGGAACAGTTATATGTGGCTAACAAACAGTAGTTTTGGCCATCAGCTTTGACTTCCCAACAATTATGGCTATGTAAGCAACAATGAGTAACTGCCTGTGTAGCTGGATATTCCAATCAGATAAACCACCAGCCTAGGGCTTGTCTTAAAAACTGTCTTTGCTTTCACAAGTGTGAAAGGTTTTATTCCATCTGACTCTTAGTAGAAGAGGTCTCTGTTAATTGACCTATGAAAAGTTCCAACTATTCTATTTATAGTTACAACCTAAAAACTATGGAAGACTGATAATTCAAATTGGTCAAATATATCTGAGTGCACTCTGATTTAATAAATTACCATATATGTATTTGTTTGTCTGTATGTCTAACTGTAAACAGATGCTTTATTTGAGCTTAACCATTTTCCTTCTTTTTGAATTTTGGAGTTTTTAAACATTTGTCTGTAATTCAAGTTGGCTTATAGATGAATATCATCAAAATTAAAGACATGCTTCCACCCAAGTTCCCAGCTGGTCAGAATGATGTCAAAGATGGTTTTATGAATGTAATGTATGTTGTTGTCTGTGTACAGTGACTCGAGAATCTTTCATTGATGAAAATAATGTTTTAATTATTGTGATCTGGTTCCCCTAGGTCATCAAAAACAGTTAAAACATTTAAATAGAGATCCTTTAGGGGTCCCTTAGGAACTACTGGACAGAGCTCCCCATGATCAGTAAAGGAGCAGTTATCTGGAAAAATTTTATTCCAGCCTTTGTTTATTAAGGGGACCCTAGCGCCTCTCATAGCCTTATGGGAGATGCCCAATAAATGTTGTTAAGTATATTATTGTGATAGGTTTACATTGGTCACTGTCAAAATATTAAGTTTTCTATAAATAAACTAAGTTTTCTATAAATAAACATTAAGTTTTCTTACATGCAAATAAAGCTTTTGTAAATGGGGAGGGAAGAAGTGGTTGAATGGGAAAACAAAAACAAGATATATCATGTATAACAAGTTACATTATTCATCAAATTTTTTATGATGAATATGATCATTACATATGCATAAATGTACCAATACAATCTGATTGAAAAAACAATAAAGTTTTCTCATTAACAGATGCTCTTTTAGGGGTTGGGAATTTAGCTCAGCGGCACAGCACATGCCTGGAAAGTGCAAGGTCGTGAATTTGAATCCCGGTACCTGAAAAGAGCCAAAACAAAAAAAAAAAAAAGAAAAGAAAAAGATGCTCTTTTAAACTAAATTTAAAATCTAAATTAAAAAAACCTTTCATTTAGCTATGATAATTCATTATTGTTAATCTCATGGTGTATTAAATATATTCATGGCTTTCAGATGCACAGGTCTTTTCAAATGTAAAACTAGGATTGCTTATAGTAATAAGCTTTTATTTTAGATTCAGATATGTACTTTTCTCTTGTGCTCCAGCTACTTGTAATAAGAGGTATATGTCAAACTAACATGAGACCACCTGTCAAAAAATAATTTTAAAAGGGGGATACTTCTTTGATGTCTTTGTTATACATGTGTTATTATACTTAGAGATGCTTACATATTAAGCAGACCAAACAATGTCACAAATTTCTTCAAGTACATTCCATTAAAGGATAACAAATTGAGTGAGAGCTTCTTATATACTATATAGAGATGACTGACTAAAAGGTCTATTCTATACCAAAATGGATATTTAAGTGTGTTACAAAAATAATGTCATCATGACTGTCATGCTAAAATACTGTGTATAGCTTTTGATCTCAAGTTTTCTTTATAAATTATAACTGTTTTCTGTTAACACTTTACATGGATTCAATTAAGACAACAATGATTGGTAAGGAATAACGGTCTTTTAGTGATACTTTATATTTCATAGTGCTTGCTATCCAGATAAAATTATAATTAAGCTCACTGCTCCCACTACAATGTTAATGTCACTGATCTCTCCTGGATGTTTAACCACTGAGGTTTGGAGAGGAAAGCTGGAAAGGTAACTGAGCTGAGAGGGCAGCCAATATTTTGACCCTGGCCTTTCCACTTCAATGAGGACTCAGAACATAAGGGAACGTTTTCTGCAATATCCTACAACTCTGTTGAGTTCCACAACCTCCTGACCAACGAGATTACTGGGTGCCAGGGGATGGGAACACAGTGAACAATGTGCCAAAAGAGGTTCACTAGAGGGAGAAGTCTCCCACACTTTCATAGAAGCAATTGACCAAGAAAAGGCTGTGACTCATTCTGATGGCTGATGATGACAGAAGAACTGAGATGAACTGTCCATGTTTCCAAGGTAAATCCTGAGGAGACTTAACTGACCTTGATAGATAGCAAGAGGTTAACTTTAATTAATGCAAACTCAATTTAATTTGGTCTTGAATGTCCAGTGGAAAAATATAACCAAAGATATACAAAACAATGACATATTATAAGCTAGACATAGGAAAGGGGTCTAGTCACTAATGCCTTCTGGCAATTTCCAGCTATTCCAGTAGCTGAGCACTGTTATGGGTCATTAAGAAAAACTCTCAGACCAGTATCAAAGGACTTCATTAAGAAAAACTATGGTAAATCTATAAAAGCTCAACAAGAATCTTTAAATTATTTAGCTAAAATTGCCCTTTAAACCCATGAAACTCTCTGTCTTCCAACTGCTAAAACTGGAGGACTTATAACAAAATAACAGGCATGTAGATAACCTCTATAGGTTAGATTTGGCTCTTTCCCCCACCTGCCTTTCCATTCTAGTCTTCACGCTTTGATTGAAAATGCTTTAATTTCTTGGAAAATTTGCTTATTCTTGCCTAGTGGATGCCAAACTCCAAATGATTGTGCAGATGGAGCCAAGGACAAACGTGCTAGAATTCTTTCTTGGGGACTCACCAGATCAACCTTGTAAATAGAGTTTATAAGTGCTGAACCACAACATGATGTCTATCTGAGCCCCATTACATTAGCTCTCTGGAGAAGGCCATTGACTGTGATCATCCCTACATGATCCTTCTCAGCTTGAAGTAGATAGATGAAAACTACACCCATTCTCCTCTAACTGAAGTTAAGGACACTTCTTCAAAGGGGGAATATTATAGATAGCTAAATTATTTAGAAATATTGTAGGTAGTCAAACAGGACTGGGCCCTAGAAAGTTCAGTGCAGCAGACAACTGTGGCTGGAGGCTCAGTTACAAGAACAAAAATGGGGAATAAGGTTACCTCCACATGCACATTTAGATCTGGTTATCTTTATGTTAAATTTGTTAAACCTGATTGCAGAAAGTAAATACACTGCATCAGAACATCATTGGCAAAGGGACAAACCTGACAAGGACACCAAGGGCTTAAATGCTATAGAAAGGCATCCAAACATGAAAGTAGGATGGCCCAGTGCAGTTAATAACATGGAATTGATGGTATGCTTGTGCACTGATACACAGTGGAACAACATTATGGCTGCTCTCCCAGAATATGTTACCATGGAGAGAGAAACACTTCAGCCCCATGGTGGAGCCTATTCCCATCTGGCCCTCCAGTGCAAGCATTCTCAAGGACGATCCTGAGATAACCCTGACACCACAAGTACTGAGATCCATGCAGGCTATAAAACCCATGACATGGGGACAATTAAAGAAGACAACATATGACACTCACATGTTGGTGATGCAACAGAGCCTCCCACAAACTCCTGAGAATATGTTCATTCCCATGATGACCACCATAGCCTGCATACTCTTTAATTACAAAAACAAAAAGAGGGAAAAGTTTGGGACCACAAATTCACAATGGCTAGTTTTGCATACTTCTCTAAGGGATGAATGGAGGCTAGGGATTATGAGTATCACCCTTTCGAGATTTTCCATTATCTCATTGAGGTAACCCATCCTCTCTCACCTACCAAGGCCAAGATTAAGACCATTAAGACTAAAGATGCTCCAGGGCAAGATCCTCATTAGTTTATGATCACCACCACCCTCTGAGTCATCCATTTTCCTCAATCATTAAATACTGAGTTTCTGCCTACCTCATGGCCTTTTGTTCCCCATGAACAACTGGTCATCCCTGATCCCCACTGCACCACCATTTTTTCTCTTGCTCTTTCTTTCAACCATGCACCATAACACCTGGTAGGAGATTGGAGACCACTACAGCGTTCTCTGATAGTGCTAGTAGAACCAAAGGGAAAGGACAGAAGGTGTGGGGGACTTGGCCGAGGAGTGAGTGGTTGAACTGCAAGGCAAAAACATATAGGCTCTTTGAGAAATGAATGATTAAACAAGAAGAAGTTTAGATTAGTGAGGCATTTTGTGTCTGGCTGTTGTCCTTTCTCTTTACCCAAGAAAACTGTCTAGGCTTGGGAAATGTCCTTGTCCAAATTGTTTTTCTTCTGGGTTTTTTTTCCCCACTTACACTGATATTCTAAATAAAAGCTGAAGAGTTCTTGGTTTCAGGGCTTGTCTTGGGAGTCTCCCTATTGCTGGGGATTCTTGGTTGAGTTAGCTATTCTGGGTCCTCTTGGTAATTTAACTACATATTCTCTCCAAGCAATCACTCATCCTCTACAGCACTATGTTCAAACACTGCAACAAGAAAGATGTGGGAGCCAGATGGAAGGGACTTCCATTAGTCCAACTTGGGAAAATTTGAGTGTCAAAGTAAAAATTAGTTACAACCAGTCCAAAGAAATAAGAAGACAGGAATCTGTTGAGTGTGGTGGTAATCTTAGCATTCTGGGATCAAATATTCCAGCCCAGCCTGGGCAATTTATTGCCTTAATGAGACCCTGTCTCATAATAAAGCATGAAAACAAAAGCTGGGGATGTAACTCAGTGTGCAGACCCTTGTGTAATCCTCAGCACTGCAAGATACCCATGAGTCTGCACTTCTTGAAACTTGTCAGTAAGTTAGGTGATATTCAGCAGAATCCTAAGTATTCAATATGGAGCAATCAATGGTGAGATTAGAAAATCATAATTTTAAAAGCAACATTGTAGTAATGTATGTGATTTGGGTGAGAATTAATAAATGCTGAAACTCAGGATTGAATGTTCAATAAGATAAGGATACTTATAGAAATTAAAAGTAAGTCCATTTAGGATACTCCTTAGCTAATAAGTGTAAAATATTTATTAATTAATTCCACAGAGGACAAATTTAGTGGACACTTTCTTTCTTTTCTTTTTTGTTTTAGCAGGTTTTTACTATCTAGTCCAGACTGGCCTTGAACTGACTATGGAGCCCAGGCTGGCCTCAGACTTGTGGTGATCCTCTTGCCTCAACCTCCTGAGTGCTGGGATTACAGGTGTGCACATCAGGTCTACCTGGCTGAAACTTTATTACCCAGGTAGTAAAATTCAAAATCTCCACTAAAGAGACACATGGACATCAGATACTTCTTGATAAATGGGAAGGTAACAGCATTTCTATTCCTCTAAAACATGAATAATGATAAAAATCCAACTATCCTAAACTGAGAGATATTCTACTGAGTGACAAACCTACATTCTTGAAAAATGTGATTATCATGAAAGACAAGGAAAAAGCTGAAGAACTGCTCCAGAAATGGTGAAAGTAAAGGACTTGACCACTAAGTGCAGCCCAAAGTTCTGGGTTGGGTCTTGGACTGGACAGGAAAAGGTGATTTTAAAGACACTGGTAGGGCAATTGACAGAACTGAAATATGCTGTACAATTGGACAGCAGTATTGTACCAGTGTTCATTTCAATTAATCCAGAAATGTTCTTGTTTCCAGGATATATAACCTGAAGAATTTAGGGTGTCATGTGTCCACAACTTACAAATATTTCAAGCAACTTACAAATGATCAGTATGTGTGCGCATGTGCATGTATGCACACACACACTCATACACACACACACACATGAAGACCTGATTCTTTATACTGAAGACATTCATATTCTTTATATTTTTGTCAATATGGGTGGAACTGGGTGAGGAAACCATTGTCACAACTGTCCCTCCTGCTTTGCAGTGAGCTTCAGGATTCCCTTTGATTTGTTAGAATTCTACCTGTCACTTGGAACTCTAATACTGAGTCATGTTAAGTGTTAGTAAAATTTGGACATGTTCTTACCCAACCTTCAGGTCCTCCTAGATAAATAATCATTTCCAGTCTTTGCTATTGTATTTACCTTAGAGAAAATACAGCCAGGTTGTCTACTTTAATACAGCAAAATTTGGTTCAAATAGTGAATGTTTTTCATTAAAAAAAAGATGAGCTGGGCATGGTGGTCCACGCCTGTAATCCTAGCACTCTGGAGGCTGAGGCAGGAGAATGACAAATTTGAGCTTGGAGAATGACAATTTACTGACCTAGTGAGACCATCTCAAAATTTTGTAAAAAGTGGATGTAGGGCTGGGAATGTAGTCCAGTGTGAGGGCCTGGGCTTCATTCCCAACACTGACCCTCTAAAATGTCGTAAAATAGAGCACCAAATTGAGGTGTTACAAAGATTCTTACCATCAAAAAGAAGAAAAGACAGCTCTGCTGATAAGCAGACTTCTGACAAAAATGAGTCCCTTTCCAGTAGAAAAGGAGATACATGACTCTGTGCAACTGTGCAAAAGGGAAAAATAAACAAAGCAGACCTCTGTGTTACATCGTTTCCTAATCTGTCCTATTTCAACTTCTCTGAGTCCCAGTTTCTACATGCATGGACTGGAGACCGAAATCGCTCTTCCCCAGGCGGAAGTGTGAAACTGTCCTTTGGAGGACTTCACATGGAGTCTGGCAAATAGTAATAAACAGGGGAGACTTTTCCCTATTTCCAGGATTGGGACATGGGGATATCATCTGATGATTTTTAAGTTCAAGGACTTTTGAAATGATTAGCATTGATTGGCGCATTCTGCAGAATAAATATCCATCTTTACCCACATTGCCTTGCTTAGTCCTTTGTTTACTCTGGTTTTGTTCCCCGCGATTATACCTGTTAAAAATGTTATAAAAAGTTTCAGGCACAGGTACAGCTTTGCTCCCGGCCACTCCCATCCTTATTCCTACCGTTCTAGAGACACAGCCACTGCTATTGCAGTTTTTAAATTTTTAAGTGTTATGTGAAATCTTAATTTGCCTTCTTTCTCAGTTTTATTTTAGGTTCTATTCTCCTCACCCTCCTTCTCCTTCTCCAGAAGTTATTACCTCTGCTTTTCTCCAGTTATTCTTGTTAATTATGTTTCTTGTCAGTTATTATTCTTGTTAAATAATGGTATTTTTTACTAATATAGAAAAACACATTTTTCCATACAATCTCAGACAGACATATTATACAGAAAATCATATCTGGGGTGGTTTAAGTAATTATTTCATAATATTAGGATCTTTTCATGTATTTTTTTTGCATCTTTCTTTGTTCATTCAATAATAACTCAAGAAAACACAAATCATCTGCTAGAGCAATAATTCCTTATTTTAGATGGGTGCATAGTATTCTGTTCACTGAACATGCTCATTGTTCAGTAAATTCCCTACCAAAGGACCTCCATTTTTCTCCATCTATGGCCATTAAAATATCTCTATAACAAGCATCACTGTTCATTTATCCTATATATTGGTGGTTTTTCCTATGGGAAGGATTTCTAGGAAAGACAGTACTAGGTTGAGAATGTATGTAGCTTTGGTTTTTTTAAGCAAATATGGCCTAGTGTCTCTCCAGAAAATTTGTAATACTTTGATATCCATCAGGAATTAGAACTTTTCCCCTCATTCTCATTTGCTAAGAAGTCAAGTCTTTTTTGGAAATCTGCTAAATAGGAAGACCTCTATCATATTGTTCTAATATATCTTTACCTACTTAATAATTTAATCACCTTTTGTTAGCTCTGTTGATCATTTTGTTTTGTCTGTTATATATTTGTCATTTTTCTATTGGTCTATTGGTATGTGTGTGTGATTTTTTCCTGAATGTGTAAAAAGCTTATTTGTCTTTTTTAGTGGACCAAATATCCTTTTCTAGAATTATAATTATGTCTTCAGTATCTATTCACTTAGAAAAGGAATTGAAACAAATCTACATATTATAGAATTAAAAAATTAAAAGTATTGTATTCTGGATGAATTGAATATTATAAATGCATTTTAAACCACACAATTCAAGGGGCCATATACAGTCTTGAACAGAGGAAGACCTCAGTGACTAAGCCTGGCAATTCAGAATCTGTGACAGAGAAGACATAGGGACTGTACTGAGTGTATCTTAATATTTTAAAAGAAGTTTTAGGTAAAAAAAAAAAATAAAATCCAAAACCAGAATAAGTAGTTTTCTGAAGCTAACCTAAACCGATGTCTGTTTTCTTCACAAATCAAAGGATCGAAGGTCTGACCTCAGCCAGTATCTTAAGGAATTCTCATAGGAAATACAGAATTCAGTGCTAGCCCAGCAGCTTTAGAGAACTGAGACGTTAGCAAAAGAAAAGGAATCCCAATTCAAAACCAAAACCTTTAACTTTTATTTGAAAGCCTTTCAGTCTCCATTGTCATTCCTTTTGTATTAGGAAAAGTTGAGAATTCTCTGTCCTTAGAGAAAGGGCTTTTCGGAGCAAATCCATGATGAAAGAGGAACGGCCTCCGGGAGGGGGCGGCCTCTCTCCCTCTCCCCCTGGGTGTGTGGTTCACCCCTATAAACCGCGGGGAGAGAGTTGCCATCAGTGTGGAGACTTCTGCCAGAGACCAAAACAAGCCCCGATATCGACGAGAAAGTAATTTTATGCATTTTGCAAACCTGACTGGAAGAAGTCTGTAAAGACACCTGCTGAGCGAGACCCCCTCGGGGACGCGGGCCGCACACCGGCCCTGGGCAGTGCTTCTGCTCACCCTCCAGTGACTTGGAACTTCCAGGCTCCTGCACACTGCCAAGGTCTGGAGGAGCCAAAGAGACTTCGCGAAATCGGGGATGCGGCTAGATACTCCCCGAAGATGACGCTGGGTCTGAGCACTTTCAATTAGTCTTATTTGAAACTAAGGCTTCTCGCACACAACAATAAATTGGTCTATCTTTAATCCTCAAATTGAAGGTAAGTAGAATATATTTCTTAAAAACGACTAATATAATTTGAACGCTATTTTGAATGTTTTTGTTCCTATTTTTGGGAAAATATGAACTGTAGAGCCTATCTGTTTTTTGGTTGTAACCTTTGGTTTGCTCTAACTAGCTCTAGGACCTTGGGAAGGTAATTTAATGTCTTTGCGCACAGAAACTCAGGTTTCTGCCTACAAAATTAATTTTTTATGAAGTGGAAAATAGTTACATTAAATTTTTCTATATTGCTACACTAATGTGTAATGTATGAACTATGTGGGAAAAAATGACTCCTTCATCCTTATACTGCAACAAAAAGACGGTATTTCAAGGATTACCTTAAAAGGGTAGGAGATAACTTCAGAAAAAAGTAGGGATTTTTTACTCTGAAAGGAAAATAAGAACCCCATCGTGTTTCAGAAGACAAACTAAATCCAAACACTTATTCAAGTTGCCTGATCATACAATGATTCACTGGCAGGTTTGAGACTAAGGCTTTTGCTACTTTTCCTGTTTTAATAATTTTCACATATGCAAGTTTTCAAAGATGTTTTCAAGATTGTGTTGAATCTCATCTTTTTGAACATCTGAGCTCAGGAATGAACGACAGAATCCAAGAGAGAGATAAAAGACCTAAAGGGGCAACTGATATAACAGGGAAAAAGTAGTGGGATTAGTAATAAGGGAGTGTCCTACATTGTGGGAGAAGTCACAATAAAAATGATGATCACAGATAAAAATTGTAGACATCGGGGCTGGGGATTTAGCTCAGTGGCAAAGCGCCTGCCTGGCAAGCGCAAGGTCGTGAGTTCGGTTCCCGGTACCGGAGAAAAACCAAAAA